>NC_063173.1:45651785-45972103 GCF_023159225.1 Perognathus longimembris pacificus | reverse complement strand
GTAGGCATAGTTCTGTGGGTTCATTTCTGGGTCTTCAATTCTGTTCCATTGGTCTTCAGGCCTGTTCCGGTGCCAATACCAAGCTGTTTTTATTACTATAGCTTTATAATACAGCTTGAAGTTGGGTATTGTAATTCCTCCAGCACTGTTCTTTCTGCTTAGGAGTGTTTTTGCTATTCTAGGTCTTTTATTGTTCCATATGAATTTCTGGATTGCTTCCTCTATTTCATTAAAAAATGGTGTTGGGATATGAATGGGTATTGCATTGAATTTGTAGATAGCCTTTGGCAATATTGCCATTTTGATTATATTAATCCTGCCAATCCAGGAGCATGGGAGGTTTTTCCATTTCCTTAGTTCTGCCTTAATTTCATTTTTCATGTTTTTAATGTTCTCATCAAAGAGGTCTTTTACTTCTTTGGTTAAGGTTATTCCTAGGTTTTTTATGTTTTGGGGGGCTATTGCAAAAGGAGTTGCTTTCCTGATTTCAGCCTCGGTCTTGGGGTCGTTAGCATAGAGAAAGGCCATTGATTTTTGAGGCTTTATTTTATGTCCTGCAACTTTGCCAAAGTTTTGGATCAACTCTAGTAGCTTGGGGGTAGAGTCTATGGGGTTCTTTAGGTATAGGATCATGTCATCTGCGAAGAGAGAAAGTTCATCTTTTCCTATTTGGATCCCCTTTATATTTTCTTCTTGCCTAATTGCTCTGGCTAGGAATTCTAGTACTATGTTGAAGAGCAGGGGAGAGAGTAGACATCCCTGCCTTGTTCCTGATTTTAAAGGGAATGGCTTTAGTTTTTCACCATTTAGAGTTATGCTTGCTGTTGGTTTGTCATAAACTGCCTTGATTATATTCAGGAATGTTCCCTGGAATCCCAGTTTTTCCAGGGCTTTTAGCATAAATGGGTGCTGGATTTTATCAAACGCCTTTTCCGCATCCAGAGATAAAACCATGTGGTTCTTTACCTTGCTCTGGTTGATGTGGTGGATTACATTAATTGACTTGCGTATATTAAACCAACTTTGCATCCCTGGGATGAATCCAGTGTGATCGTGGTGTATGATTTTTTTTGATGACCTGTTGAAGTCGATTGGCCAGAATTTTGTTGAGAATTTTTGCGTCTATGTTCATCAGGGAAATCGGTCTATAGTCCTCTTTCCGTGATGAGCCCCGGCCTGGTTTTGGGATGAGGATTATACTGGCTTCATAGAATGTGTCTGGTAGTGAACGTTCTCTTTCAATTTCATTGAAGAGTTTGGGAAATATTGGTGTGAGTTCTGTTTTGAAGGCCTTGTAGAATTCTGCAGTGAATCCATCATGACCTGGGCTTTTCTTGGTTGGGAGATCATTTACTGCCGTTTCTATTTCAATACTGGATATGGGTCTGTTTAGAAGGTTTAAATCTTCATGGTTGAGTTTGGGTATATGAATTTTTTCTAGGAAATCATCCATTTCTTCCAAGTTCTCGAATTTGTTGGCATAAAGGTTTGCAAAATAGTCCCTTATTATTTTCTGAATTTCGGTTATTTCTGTGGTGATGTTACCTGTTTCATCTCTTATCTTGTTTATTTAAGTGTGCTGCCTTCGTTTTTTGGTCAGGTTTGCCAGGGGTCTGTCTATTTTGTTGATTTTTTCAAAGAACCAACTCTTTGTTATCTTTTTTTTTTTTGCCAGTCCTGGGCCTTGAACTCAAGGCCTGAGCACTGTCCCTGGCTTCTTTTTGCTCAAGGCTAGCACTGCCACTTGAGCCACAGCACCACTTCTGGCCATTTTTCTATAAATGTGGTGCTGAGAAATTGAACCTTGGGCTTCATGTATATGAGGCAAGCACTCTTGCCACTAGGCCATATTCCCAGCGCCTGTATCTTCATTTTAAAGCAATATGAGTGCACATATATTAGGCTCTTCTAGCCCTTGAAACCACATCAGTAAGGTAATTTCTCTGGCAAGATTCAACGAGTCCATGTCCCTGAGCTCCGTGTGTCCTTGCTCCAGGCTTTCAGCAACTCAGCAAATTTCCTCACCATTTGTTTTTAATTTATTTTATTTTATTCTTTAATTTTGCAGTAGTGTGGAATGAACTCAGGGCACATGTTTGCTAGGCAAGAACTAAACAAGTTGAGTCCCACTTGCAGTTCTTTTTATTTCAGGTTTTCTATTTTGTTTGGAGGAATGAAAAGGGGTTTGAACTCAATCTGTGCTTGCTAAATAAATGCTCTACTTCTAAGCCATGCTTCTAGTCCTGTTTTTTGCCGGTTATTATTATTTTGTTTTTTTGGTTTTTTTTGCCAGTCCTGGGCCTTGGACTGGGCCTGAGCACTGTCCCTGGCCTCTTCTTGCTCAAGGCTAGCACTCTGCCACTTGAGCCACAGCGCCCCCTCTGGCCGTTTTCCATATATGTGGTGCTGGGGAATCGAACTGAGAGCTTCATGTGTAGGAGGCAAGCACTCTTTCCACTAGGCCATACTCCCAGCCCTTTGCTGGTTATTTTTGAGACAGGGTCTTGCCTTCTGTACTGTTGTATGTGTGTGCGCCTGGACCATGAGAGATGACTATTTTTGGCTTCTCATCATTGCTGAAATGGTATGCCCATGCCACCATGTCCAGCTTCCAGACATGGAAACAGTCTTACAGATTTCTCTGCCCACGCTAGCTTGGAACTATGAAATCCCCAATCTTCCCAATCTATGAACTTTCCCTTTCTTTCAGCTGAATCTACAGCTCTAGATGCTAGAAATCATTTTAGGAAAAATGTAGTTGGCTATCTCAAAGTGAGGGACAGTGGAAGGTCCCCTGAGCAGGTGAACTGGGCAGGTCAGTGCCAGCATTACTGGCCCAGGTAGTTTCCACCCTTCAGCTCTGCAATGGCCATATGTACAGTACTTCTTTCGCCAGCAGGTGCCTTCCTCCCAAGGATAGCTGCTGGCATCACATGATCAGGTAACACCATTCTTTCTGTGTCTATTTTAAGCTAAAGAAAACCTCTCAACAGCCCTCCTGAAGTTTGTTTCTCACATCTCCCTGGCCAGAGCCATTACATGTCCATCCAACCAACCAAAACCAAGGGGACAGCAATCACAAAGTAAGTTCAAACTGAGCCAAGACCTGGTCCCTGGAGCCAGGAAGGGGTGAGCCTCCCCTCTAAAGTATACAGTTAATCTGGCACCTAGACAAATTTGAAGTTTTGTCAACAAGCAGCCAATTCTATCTGCCACCACTTTCACTCAGAGTTGTAGTCACTGCATTGACCAAGTATAAACCCTCTTCCATTCAACAGATCAGATTTCCATTACGAAGAAGGGATTGATTCATACTCTTACACAAACCTATGAGTCCATTCATTTACTTAGTGCTCATCTGTACTTAGAGAAAATTTCAAAATACTTAAAGCAGGCCTATCCATTAGTCATCTTCAGGTGGCAAACATCTTCACCACCGAAATGATTATAACACACATTATCAATTAATGCTGCAACTTGAACTGTATTTCTTTTATTATCTCCAAGAATTATCTCTTCCACCCTTTTCCCCTGGCCTACCTCATCACTTTATTTAAAGGAAATAAAACCAAATGTAAAAGCTAAGTTTGTGTCCTGCCCATACCACCAGAGAGTACATTCCAAAGCATCTCTTCATCCAGGGACTGATGGCAGCAAAACCCACAGTCACAGCAGGCCACAGGACTAATGAGTCATAGTCTCCTGCCACTGACAGTCCTCAGTGGCTTCTTGTGGGTAATACCAGTTTCCTAGATATCTCTGAAACTATCTCCAGAGCTCTGCAACAAATGAGATTAAGCATCCAACACTCCTTTATTGGTCAAATTCCTTACTACTAGTATTTCACAGGGTCGTCTCCCAAATCAAACAGTTAACTTCTTCTGGGATAACACACACACACACACACACACGCACACGCACACACACACACACACGATCACAAAAGGGAAAAAAAAAGTTTCCACTCACACTATTATGAGCAAATGATTTTTAAAAGGAAAATATATGCCCAATCTCCAAAGAATATATTTTAAATATCTTAGAGATTTGGATGTTTACATATTGCTACACTGAAAAAAAATCAGATAGAGTATTCTCTTATTTCAAAGGTATTTATTTTACTATAGATGCCTTAATGTACTATATGCCATTAATGTTATACTTCGTAGGAGTAAATTTAATGAGAAGAACTAAATTTAATGATAAGAACAGTTTATTTTTAAAAAGAAAAGAAAGAAAGTTAAGCCAGGCACTAATGTAATCCTAGCAACTCACCACAAAAAAGCTGGAAGTAAAGCTGTGGCTCAAGTGGTAGAGTGCTAATCTTGAATGAGAAAGCTGAGGGATAGCACCCAGATCAAGCCCCAGCACTGGTATAAAAAAATATTTAAAGAGTTAACAACTCTACCTTTTAGCCTCAAGTGGGAATAGTGGGGTATTGAATGAGGAATGACAGGAACTTAAAATCACCTCTGCTGATAAAGCTTATAAAACAATGATGGGACATTTATGTCAAGCTACAAAAATCTTCTAATTGTACCAAAATTGAAATGACAGTACATTAGCAACACCACCATATTCCTTAATCCATTACCATTCTTATAAGCTCAAGCTATTAATTTACCACACTAGTTAAATCAATTTTGCTTTTAATTCAGAAAAGCAGTTTACATGGGTGCTGGTGGCTCATGCCATATCCTAGCTACTGAGATCTGAGAATCCTGGCTATCCAGGGCAGGGAAGTCTGTAGGACTCTGTTTCCCAGAAGCTGAACATAGCACATAACTATCATCTCAGCAATAATGGAAAACCTAAAACCGGCATCCCTCACTCCAGGCAGACAAACCTTAGAGATGTTTACCTCCAATCAACGAAAAAAAAAAAAAAACTGGAGGTGTGGCTCAAATGGTAGAGTACTAGCTCTGAGCAAAAAAGTTAAGCAAGAGTGAGAAGCCCTGAGTTCAAGTCCTAGTAACAGGAAGGAAAAAAGGAAAGAAGGGAGAAAGGGAAGGAGGGAGAGGAAAGGGGTCAGAGGGGAGCTCAGAGGGGGCAGGGAGACAGGGAGAGGAGGGAAATAAGGCAGAGAGGATGAGAGGAGAGAATGAGAGGGAAAGAAGAGGGAAGAAAAGGAAAGCAGCTTATTGACAAAGCTTTTTTGAGAAAGTCTGTTTTAGTCATATTCTAAAATTGACAAATATTAAATAATCAAATCCAAAAAGGAGATTCGGGTGTTGATCATGACAAAGTTGCAACATATCCCAAGATAAATCTGGAAGCAATCTGAACCTCACACAATTTGAATCTAATCATGGAGCAATTCTATTTCTAGGTTTTTAACTTAAAACAGCAGGGAAGAAAGGCCCAATGCTTTGTATGAGCATAATGCTTTCTACTTCCTACACTGCTTCCAAAGATGCCTACCATCATTAGCAAAGACAGACAAGGAAGGACTTCTACACAAATCTAATAAACAAACAAAAACCAGAGTGGCTGACAAAAGATTACACAACTAATAAGTGTGATATGAATTCTAATCTAAAGATAAATCCAGAGCACTTTCCACTAACCTCCTGTCCAAAAAGGAAATTGATTTACTAAACTCAAATGCTAAGTGATATATACACTCAAAACTGTTCAAAAATAATGTTCACCCATTCCTAAAATAGCACATGCTGAAGCTCCAAACTTTTCTATAGACTATAAAGTACTGCATGTAATTGAGAACAATTACAATTATAAAAATATAAAAGTTTTAGTTGATCCAAAGGATTTCGACACAGAATTTACAAGTTTTAGCTTTTCTTGGTGCTCTTTGATACTAAGATTTCATAACATCCACACGGAACCTACCAGAAATCAATCTTATTTTCTTTCCAATGCTGGGTCTTTCTTTCTGTGTTTGGTCACTGCCCAAAGCCCAAATACAGTTCTAGACATTGCTGACTCCCTCACCCGCATGACCACGCACTTACAGTAAGAGCCCATGGCTTCTATTTTTTTTCTCCCCTGACTCCCTCCTCTTTCGGTACCTGCCCCATTCCCACAGGTTAGGGTCACCATCATTCTGCTGGGTTTGACCCTCAGCACCACAAAAACAAAAGAAAACAACAACAAAAAAAAACCTAAAAATATAAGTCTAAATATCTCTGGCTGAATCTAAGCTCATTTTCTTTCTGCATAATTTGAATGACTTAACAAAAACAAAATTAATTAGGTTATTGGCCTATGACTCTTGGAAGAATCCTCATCAATAGCCAGGAAAACACTGTATGATCCTGAAATTCTGGAGGCAGCCTGGGCTACCTAGTTAAGACTCTGTTTCAGAAAGAAAGAAATATAGGTATTTTTTTGCACATTCTTTCAGAGATTCTGGTAGGTCTATAGTAAAGTCCCAGTATCTACTTTTTACAAGCACACCTGACTGAGTCTTGTGACTCCTGTGAGTTATCTCCACTCCTGTAGAGATAAGTGGATTTTTCACATTTAAGCACCATTTTCAGAACATTCCAACTCATGAGCTCTAGTGCACATATTCCAAATTGCCTAAAACCACCTTTATTCAGGAACTTTATATATAAATCAGACAGGACATAAAGCCTGGAGTCAGAAAACCTAGATTCAACATCTTCTGCCATTTACTAGCTGTATAAATCTTACACCCATTACTGCTTCTCTCCTAGCCCTGCATAGTATGTGGAAAGAACAAAAACAACCCTGACCTGCCTCTCAGGGTTTCTGTGGAAATCATTTGAGAATACTTGAAAAAGACTTTGCAAATTAGCATGTCATCACTACAATAACAGCGCATGAATCCAGCCTCCTCCTCTAATTCAGAATGTGTGAAGGTTGTTATCCAGCCTGGTGATGTGTTGCTGTTGTTTTCTCTTCACAATATCTACAGTCTTCATCACCTCCCTTCAAATGCTTTGCAATGACAGGCTTGCACACACATAGATGCAGTAGCCTCCATGTGCAAGACTAGGGGAGCTTGTTTACTCCATTAGCGTTGTTCGTGTGTCTGGACTGGAAGTCCAGGTATCATTAGAGCAAATCTGAGAATATTTCTTCTGGAAGCTAGAGTGGTTGTAAGTAGTTAATGCCAGTCACTAGAGAAGACCTGGTCTAGATAGTTCAATTTTTACATACAAGAAATGTTAAAGGAACTTTAAAACTAGTCATTTACATTCTGAAAGATACTATACTCTTTCCTACCCACCTTGAGAAGTACATTACATTGCTGTGGCAATTCACTGTCATCAACATAATCAGTAAATGTAGTATAGAAGCACAGCTGAGATGCAGGTAAGATCCACCAACTTCACTGGCACTGCTAAAACGAGTGAGTTCTCCCAGGCTAGTTGTATGGTATGTGTGTGCTGTTGTTGTTTTGGAGAAGCAGAGTAAGTTTTGAACTCAGACCCTTTCAATTATTAGACAGGTACTCTACCACTTCTACTACTCGAGCCACAACTGTTGCTACAGGTTTTCCCCATTTTTCAATGTCTTGATTGGGCAACCAAGCAGATGGCATAATGCTGCCCTCAATGAATACAAAAGTACTTGCCACTTCTTTACAATCTCAGGCTCTTCTACAGAAAGGGTCATGACCATTTCTTTTTCCACACAAGTTGCAGGAATATTCAATAATGTCCTGTTCTTACAGCAGTCTCAATGCATGGAAGCCTAAGTGTTTCAGATTTTGGAGTTCCTTAGATTTAGGAACATTTGCGCAGACTGCCAGCTGAGCACCCCTAAACCACAAATCTGAACTCTGAAATGCTAACTCCATAGATATCACAAGTCAATGTTTTTCTTCATTCCTGAGAACTCTCTACTGTGTCATCAGAGCCTGCTGCTTATCCTTCTCCACAGATAACTTAGATATAGCCATCATCTTATGCCCTCTGCTAGCAACCCAACTTACCTGACTATTCTCTAAATGTATAATTATGTACAAACTATTATTTGGCAATTTTATGTCCAGATGTGGAAAACATGATTTCTAGGAATTAAAGCTAAGCAAATAAATGGGCCAAGTGTTGAAACTGGGCCATGGGGCTGGGAATATGGCCTAGTGGCAAAAGCGCTTGCCTCCTAAACATGAAGCTCTAGGTTTGATTCCCCAGCACCACATATATGGAAAACGGCCAGAAGGGGCGCTGTGGCTCAGGTGGCAGAGTGCTAGCCTTGAGCAGGAAGAAGCCAGGGATGGTGCTCAGGCCCTGAGTCCAAGCCCAAGACTGGCCAAAAAAAAAGAAATTGGCCCATGGACACCACTTTTTGTCCTGAGGTGGGGGGAGCCTTAAACTGTAATAATCTCTGAAAATAAATTTAAGAAACTTTCCATATGGGAATCTAGAGTGCCAGCATTGAAGAGTGACGTATGCCCAATGATAGGGGGCCAAAACAAGTAGAGTACATCCAATCAGCAAAACATGGTACCCATGTGCAGAGGCCTGTCTTATCCTTTCATTTTGTGTATCTTCCTAAGTTGCCTGTATCTGCCATCCCTGATGGAAACCTGGGTGAGTAGCAAGGGGATAAAAGAATTACCAAGAATAAGAAAGTCCAAAACAGAATATAAGGGGTAGCAAAACGTAAATTTAACATACTTCCTTTCCATGGCAGTAAGTTATCAAATATTCAAGAAAACCCTGGAAAAGTTGGATATACTAGAGGTATTAAGAGTCATCCACTTCAATAAAAGTGGTAGTAGGCCTAACAATGTGAGCTATCATATACAGTATTCAGGTATTGTTCTAAGTATCCCATGCTCATTAAATCACTTAATTTCATTTAACCAGCATTTCAAGTCTATCATTATCCTGATTTTGCAAGTGAAAACACTGATGCACACAGAAGTTAAGGTGACATAACTATAACTGTCAGAGCTGAGATTTAAAAGAAGATCATCTAGTTCCAGGGTCTATACAAATACAACCTCTTCTGCGGTTATAGTCTATATTTTGCTTTCGACTATAAACGATTACACTTTTAGATGTCAGGAGACCACTATGTCCTAAGTATATACTTATTTAAACTTAAGAGAAAGCCAAAAGAAAATATAACCACAAAAACATATGACCCTTTAGTCTCAAAAATACTGATAATAGATATTCTCAAACAACTCTCGCCTTCACAGTGCTTATATTCTAGCAGATACAAACAAGAAACATGCTATGTGAACAAAGTAATGGGACAGGAAATTTCCCAGATGCAGACAACAAGAAAAAGCAGGGGAGGAGAGAGGGAGAGGTTTCATTTTGATCACTTCTGTTTAAGCACTTAAAATTTTAAGGACAATTTTTCAGGCAGGGTATGATGGCTCACACATGTAATCCCAGCTTCTAGGGAGGTAGAGATAGAAGGATGTAGGCCTGAGATCAGGCAGGGCAAAAACTTAACACCTTACTTATCTCCAGGGTAAAATGGACCAGGCACTATTTCACTTCAATAAAAATATCATGATCTTGGCCAGGCGCCAGTGGCATCCTAGCTACTCAGGAAGCTGAGATCTGATGACTGCAGTTCAAAGGCAGCCCAGGCAGGAAAGTCCGTAAGACTCTCATCTCCAATTGACCACCAGAAAACTGGAAGTGGTGCTGTGGCTCACTGGTAGAGTGCTAGCCTTGAGTTGAAGAGCTCAGGGACAGCGCCCAGGCCCAGAGATCAAGCCCCTTGATGGACAAAAAAAAAAAAAAAAAAAAAGATTAGCATCATCCTCTCTTTGGTTCTAGTGTTCTATTCATTTCACTTCTACATCTTACATAAATCCTTCCTCAATTTTGTCACTTTTCCTTTGTGTGCGTGTGTGTGGGGGGGTGAAATCTTTTCAATATAAGTGTTAATTATGAAATGATAATGTCACTTTTACATGGGGCTCTTTATATAGGTGACTTGGACTTATCACCTGAGTTATTAACTTGTATGAGCAATTTTATTTTATTTTTAATGAAGAGGTTTAATATTTTCTTCATTTTCTTACTTTGCTGCGAACTTGTTGCTTCACTGTATGAAAACAGCACTAGCAAATGCCCACCATCCAACAAGCACTTTCCTCCACTCAGTTATTTCAAATGGCAGTCATTAGGTCACCCAAATCCAAACAAGTTACAAGATGACTTATTTATGATAACAGTATTGTCCTGCAGATATCTTCCACAGTTTTTACCCTGGGTAACAAATTATGAATACCAGATCCTAGAGTTTAGTCTAAAATTTATTAATAGATTACAAAAACTTAGCTGTGAAGGGTATTTTCTCTCATACCAATGTTAAGTAGCTGCAAAATGTTATTTTGTTTTTCATCTACCACTAATTTAGACAACTATGCTGCAGTAAGTTACTTCACTCTTACTTTATTCAGGGTGCTATTTTTACTCCTCAATCAATTTGACATATTTCTTATATGCTTCTTCACTCATTAGTTCATCTAGTTCTGAGGGGTTACTCAGTGTCACCTTTACTCATCATCTTCAAGATTTGTTGAGAAGGGGCTGGGGATATAGCCTAGTGGCAAGAGTGCCTGCCTCGGATACACGAGGCCCTAGGTTCGATTCCCCAGCACCACATATACAGAAAACTGCCAGAAGCGGCGCTGTGGCTCAAGAGGCAGAGTGCTAGCTTTGAGCGGGAAGAAGCCAGGGACAGTGCTCAGGCCCTGAGTCCAAGGCCCAGGACTGGCCAAAAAAAAAAAAAAGATTTGTTGAGAAGCCCTGGATTCTGCATGTGCTTCACTAACTGCAGTTACTTATGACAGAGGAGAGGAAAGAGTTCACTGACAGCCTCCACTCTTTGCAAAGCACCAAACTCATCTTGCCTTTTCAATTTTGTCCCAACTTTGGGCAGATTACAGTAAATAACACCTCCTGTGCAAAATTGCGGATTTCAACAGATCCAATCCCATTTTCTGTCATTACCCATTCCTGTTTCTCTGTGAACAGACCAGAGAGGATCCTCCAGTGGGCACCAGGGCTGTAACCAGACATAGGCCTGGGACCTCACGTTCCTGGCCACTAGCAGCACCAATGATCCACCACAGGGCAAAACAATACAAAGTTAATAATAACATTGGACTTACAGTTGGCCTTGCCTTTCTAGCTTGGTTGTATCTTTCAAGAAATAAAAATTTTGTGATGGACATTGTTTAGTAAATTTCTCCAGCATTTATCCTTCCTCTTTCCTCCTTGCCACTTTTTTTTTTCCTTTCTACTAGAAAGGAGAATGTCATAAATAGCATTTTATTAGCTACATTAAATCTTTAGCTAGTTCCCATTTTCCTCATGCACTTAAGTTCCCTACATAGTCTTTGTGCACCCAGACACTTCTTGAAATCTAAGAAGAAATCATTTGTTTCTTTTTCCAAATGCACCACACTTTTCATTAATTTGTTCTAAAGCCATTGTTCTTAAATTTTGTTGCTCATAATAAATTTCTCTAAGCTCTAACTGAAAGAAAACACTGGACTTGGCTTACAGATCACAAATTTTCATTGTGCTAAATGACTCATGATGGCATTTATGCCTTGCGTAACTTGTAAAATTCTACAAGCAAATTTTTCCAATTGGGCAAGTCAACTGTGAAATTCTAATCTTCATTACAATCGGATTGAGAACTTGGTGTTTTGTTTTCTCCCCAGAGATTCTCCCCAAAGATAACAAGGATAACAAGATAACCAATCAGGCAAAGTTTTCTAAGGTCAAGTTGCTCCACATTGAAAATTCTTGAACATTCAGTTCTACACAAGATGTTTGTGTTGCAGTCCCAAAAGGTTAAGTTGCGTATCTTTCCTATTAACTGTTTAAATATTTCTGAATGAACAAAGTACACACAGTAACATTGTTAGTGTACCTTTCTTGAGCTTAAACTGTAACCACCTCAAAATTCATTAGAATACATGAGAAGTGAACATTTAATTACTAAACATTAGAGAACCACAAGTCTATCGATCTATCATAAGCAACCAATTGCTTATTTAAAAAAATTCAAAGGGAGGAAAAAAAGAAAAATAAAAAAGTGAGAGCAAAATAGCGATTAATTCTCCCGACTTCTCCAGTCTGATCTTTGCCCTCCATTTTTAAACTCCTCCAGCTGGATAGAACAAAATCCATGCATGTGTTTAGCTCACTTTCTGTGGGAACACATGGTCCTGCCATCTATTGGGGGGAAAATTTTTTAAGAAAAAGTATTCCCGAGTGCAGCTTTGAGTTATCATACCACACTCATCAGAACTCCAGGGGGTGGCTGTTTTTTGTTTGTTTTGCAAATTACACGAGAAATCCAAGTGACCGGCAGAGCAAGGCTCCACGCACCATGACTGCAGGAATCCGGTGTCCGCACACTTCCTCCCACCCTCACCCCCGACTTGCACATCCACAGAGGGCTTTTAATCGCTACTTAGCGGAGGGGCCGGGTTGTTTCCGGCGAAACCACGGTCTCATGTGTTAAAATCACACTCACACACACACACACAGATGCGGGCCTCGGTGGCTGGGGGTCGGGGGGAGGCACCAGACTCCGGCCACAAACCCAACATGGCTTACAGGACACGCACGCCGCGGAGCTGGGACCGACCTCCCCGCACCCACCAGATTGCGTGTCGGATTCCCGGAGTTGCTCCCACCCGGAGAGGCACTCTAGTAAAACTCCATCACAAGTCAAAGGATGTCCGGACGCCTCGTAAAATTCTACCTCAGGTCTCTAAAGAAGCTCTGAGGAGGGCTGAGGTAGGCGGGGAGGCCGCGGCACCGCATCTGGGGGAGAAGGCGGCGGCCGGTCCAGGACTGGAGACAGGCGGCGGCAGGCCTTGAACCAGGCAGGGCCTGCGAGCCAGGCCGAGCCGAACCGCGAGCCCCTACTGAGGGTGGGAAGGGAGCGAGGGCGCCGCAGCCGACTCACCTGCCCAGGCACCGAGCCACGGGCCGACTCTGGCCTCGTTACCCACACTCCACATCCGGAAGGCCGTGAGGAGGGAGTACGAGACGCGCAGGACCACGAAGGCCACCGTGCTCGCGCCCACCCAGTACAGGAAGCCGGCGGCGGGGACAGCGCTCTCCATAGCTTCTAACTAGGCCTCGCAACCTTCGTGAATGAAAGGAGGGGGGGGAGAGGGAGGGAATGAGTGAATGAATGAATGAATGAAGCGTAGAGGAGGAACCTGCGGTGAGGAGAAGCACACTATCAGATGCCGCTTGTGGAGAACTATGGACCTAAACCCCGCCCCTGAGGCGATACCTGCGCCCCATTGGTCACTTAGCTTTCCTCTGAGCGTAGCGAGCGATCCATTGGATAACAACGCTCCCGCCCAAACGCGTTTGTGTCCAAAAGTGGATCGTTCGCCTGCCAGTCAATCTTCAGTCCTGCCCAATCGCGTCATCACAGCCCCGAGGATTCCACTAGCTGGCTGCAAGTCTCGCCCCACCGAAGCGCCCGGGTCTCTCATTGGCTGCGGCCGATCTGGCAACTGTGGACGACCTCTCTCTAATTGGCTAGTCAGACCCAGAGGGGTTTTGGTGAGACTGGAGAAAGGTGAGGGATCCCGGAAGCTACTAGCGAATGGGAAGTTCGTAGTTAAGAGTCATTGTGGAGCCGGAGTTTAATTTTCACATCTGCACCGAACACTCCACACTCGAGTGTATCATGTGCTGCCATCGTCCCCTAAAACCTACGGGTAAAGACTCAGGGCTCCCTGTTTCCATGCCATTCATTACGCTCAATGATTAGAAATTTAAGACAAATAGCTTAATACAGTCAATAATACTCTACGACAAAAAAAACAACAACATTAAGATGCATGACAAAATATAGCACAGAAAAACAGCTTGTGGAAAGATAAGCTTAAACGACCAGAGCGAATTTTACTTTTTCTTCTTTCCTTTCCTCCCCTCCCCCATTTCTGAGAGAGATTGAAGTGAGGTTTCCAGGGAGCCTGCATGAAACCTCTGTAAAAGCTTGGAAGTTTCCCAAAAAACTCAGTACAATTCCAGAGGAGAAACCACTAAGTGTAAGACGCTGCATAAGCAGGGATGGGGGAGGGGTAGAGGTGCAAGGTTGAAGGAGAGATGTAGAGGATGTGTTGATCAGGAGTACATTATATGTGTGGATGGAAATTATACTGCAACCCCTTTACAGCCAATATATGCTAATCTTTTAAAAGAAGTTGTGTGAGCAGGCACATTACAGGAATATAGGTAAATATCACAATGAAACCTCTTTGTACAATTAATTTTTGCTAGTAAATGAGAAGTGCTTCAGTCTCTTATCTTCCTTTCAAAAGTTTCTATACTCTTTTTATTTTTTTACATGGATTTGGACGCACATCAGGTATCTAAAGTTTATTCTTAGCTAGCAGGAACTGTTGAGTCAGTAAATTAGTTATGTAGCTCAGGGAGGTGCTGGCTTGTGATCCCAGCTTTCTGAGAGGCACAAGAGGGATTGTGAGTTTAAAGCCAGCCAGAACGGTGTTAGTCAAGAACCTATCACAAAACCAAAACCAATAAAAATATTTAGAACAATAAAATAACAGAATACTTGCCTGGCAAGCTTTGGGTTCAATCCCCAGTACTATATGGAAATAATGTTGGACAGTTTGTTTTCATTTTAGTTGAGTTTTGTGGTTGCTTGCCAAGCAAGAATTACTGAAGGGTAATATTCTAAGAGTTCCCTCTCAGCATACCTTGAATCTCACTTCATATTTTTATAATATTTACTTTGAGCTTCTCCCTCACTTCCCAATTCCTTCTCCACTTTCTTAAGATTAGCTTGATATAACCATAAGCATGGGAATGTTCTTTGGATACTGTCAATTGTCCAGCAGAATTCAACCATGTGCATAGATCTGGCAACATATTTTTATTTTATTTTACAATGCTTGGGGTGGAACCCAGGACCTCATACTTCTGGGCAAGAGCTCCACCACTAAACTGCACCCTCGGTCTTAATGGTTTTGATTGTGGTAATGGTGCTTTGAGATAGGGTTTTGTTATGTAACCCAGGTTAACCTGGAAATTGTAATTCTTCTGTCTCAGCTTCCTGAGTGTTCATATTTTGTTTTAATTAGATTTGATACCTTTGACCAGAGCTGCCTCTCCAATTTAGCCAAAGTCCCACTACTCTTCTCCCTTAGCTTTTCCCTTTTTCTAATATCTTTGCCTATAACTGAGCCCCAGATTTATGTAATACATCGTACCAAGGCTCACAAAGTGACATTTGCTTAGACCTTTTTATAATTGGGCAGACAGAAAAGAGCTAGCAATACATATTTTTGTTACACACACACACACACACACACACACACACACAATCTATATAGGCCCCACCCTAATCTATGATTACTAGGGACCTTGTGCAATGAGTCTACTGAGCCAAGTGGCTGGCATACAACAGTGAACAAATGGTCAATTCTCAGTCTTACTCTACCACTCAGCAGTGGGCAGTTGATTTCCTAACAGCTGTTGCTCACTGAACTCCTTGGCTGGCTCTTCTTCCTGGCCTGTAAATGATGCAATGCTCTCCACCTCAGACTTCTCCTCTTTATTTCTACATACAGTTCTCTGGCATGACTATCCATCACCTTGGGTTTAAGTATCAGCTATAAACTGATGGCTAATAATTTCCAATTGTGTCTACTCAGTCTCATCTTTTGCTTTAGAAGTCCACATGCTTACTCAACATCTCCACTCAGATGTATAATAATCATCTCTCAAACTTAATATAGAACTGTAGTGCTACATACCTTTCCCCCTCTTCTTTCCTGTCTCTGTTTAATGGTACCAACGTAAGATCCAAAACCTACTACATTCCCATTTCCAGTCTTGTCCCCTCTACCTTCAAAATACAACTTCACTGTCTACTTCTCATCTCTACTATTGTCAACTAATCCAAATCACAAGTATTTTTTCTGACCTGGAATATAGAAGTGATAACCTCTACTAGCCTCTCTAAAGTTATCTTTTTTTTTTTTTTTTTTTGCCAGTCCAGGGGCTTGGACTCAAGGCCTGAGCACTGTCCCTGGCTTCTTTTTGCTCAAGGCTAGCACTCTGCCACTTGAGCCATAGCGCCACCTGTGGCCATTTTCTGTATATGTGGTGCTGGGGAATTGAACCCAGGGCTTCATGTATATGAGGCAAGCACTCTTGCCACTAGGCCATATTCCCAGCCCTCTAAAGCTATCTTGACAGACAGACATTAGTGGTGTTGGGCATTTCATTCTTAATGAAATAATTATAGAAATCAGTAGTCCATTGAACATTAGTTAATGCCATTAACTACTAAACATTCAAATTCTACATTGGAGAAATAGGGAAAATGGTATTTAAGAACATGCTAATGTCTTAGATATTGCATTCAATGAGATAAAGTCTAGCATCTCCATATTTTGGAGTAAACTGTGACTTAAACATCTGAGTTACTTTCATGTGGACAAACAAGAGATTAAGTGGCAGAATTTGAATTTGAACTGAAAAGGTGTGATTTCACAAAGACATGATTAGCTCCATAACTAGCTCAGAGAAGCCAGCATGAAAAGTGGCTAACAGGAGAGTAGAAGTGTTTTGAGAACACTTAGTTGTTATACAAATCACATACCCAGACACAATCTAATTGTATTTAAGTATAGTTTATTTACATACTTGGAGTTCAGAATAAATCTTCAATACAGAAAAATGTGAAACAACACTGCATCACATTAATATAGAAATATTCCCATTTGATGTGCAATCATTGTCAGTATTTTTGTAAGTTGAGTTTCTGATCATGTTTGATGATGAAATCCAGAGTAAGGCAATATAATAAAAGAAAATTACATAATTAGGGAGTATCATAGAAGCCAGAAAATTTTAAGAGTACGATCTTCATTGATTCCTCAGAACAAGATCTGGATATTTTACTTGGCTGTATTAAAAACTTACATAATGTTAACAGTTCTTTCTTCTTTCATTTCATCTTCAATTAAACAAAGTTCACTGGTTGCGATCCCCAGTGCCAAAAAAGAAAAGACAAAAAAAAAATAAACAAAGTTCAAACTATTGAGCTTCAGTTGGCCTTTAAATTCAGTTGTCCAATCCTGGGTTTAAAAACAAAACAAAATGTTACTGTGTAAACAATTAAAAGAAACAGAATCTTCCTAACCTCTTTGGAATTAAGAAGTTCCCAAAAAATTAGTAATTGACTTCTTCAATAAATATTACCACAATAAAGGTATCTTCCTTTAGTTTGTTAGTGCCCACACACATTTTTAATGTAAAAACTGTGAACATACAAATATTATTCACAACTTTTTTTTTGGCCTTTCATGGGCCTTGAACTCAGGGCCTAGATCCTGTTGCTGAGCTTTTCTGCTTAAGGCTAGACCTCCACCATATTGAGCCACAGCTCTACTTCTGGTTTTCTTGGTGGTTAACTGGAGATAAGTCTCACAGACTTTCCTGTCTGGGCTGGCTTTGAACTGGAATCCTCACATTTTAGCCTCCTGAGTAGCTAGGATTACAGGTGTGAGCCACCAGCACCAGTCTCTCAACTTTTTTCTATGTAATAATAATATACTATCAGAAATATAATAGTGGATTTAAATTGTTTTCCTTTATTGTCAAAGTGAAGAGCAGAGGGGTTACAGTCTCATATGGTAAGGCAGTGAGTACATTTCTTTCTTGTTCAACTCGTTTAATGCCTGTCCTGTGGCTTGAACTCAAGGACTTTGTGCTTGTTCAGCTTGCTTGCTTACTGCTGGCATTGTGCCTAACACTGGAGCCAAACCTTCAGCCTGACTGGCTAAGTAGAGATGAAGTCTCTTAGCACAAGCTGTCTTTGGACTATGATCCTCCAGAACTTGGCCTCCTGAGTTGTTAGGATTACAGGTGTGTGCCACGGGTGTCCAGCCCATGGTGGAATTTTTTAAATCAAATGATAACATATAAATATTGACACATTAAACTTGTTAACTTTATTGTATAAGCAGATCTAATAATCATCACAGCAAAACAGAATACTTTCAGTTAAAAACAAAACAAATTCTTAGCCACAGTAAACAATTCAGTTTAAAACTAGGTGAAAGGGGAAATAACTTATGATGTAACAATGCACTATTGCCAATTTCTCTTTTTTTTTGGCTAGTCCTGGGCCTTGGACTCAGGGCCTGAGCACTGTCCCTGGCTTCCTCTTGCTCAAGGCTAGCACTCTGCCACTTGAGCCACAGCGCCACTCCTGGCCGTTTTCTGTATATGTGGTGCTGGGGAATCGAACCCAGGGCCTCATGTATAAAAGGCAAGCACTCTTGCCACTAGGCCATATCCCCAGCCCCTCTCTTTAAATCTATATGGTACTTATGTACATACTTGAACAAAAAAATGCAAAGGAATTTCAGAAGTTGTTCTTTATCTGAATACTCACTGAGTTTAGCAATAGATTCAGTATTTTCTTTCTTTGCCCATATTTATTTTCCTTAAAAATCTAGATTTTCTGACTTTTTCTAGTTCTTTCTTTTCTCTATTTTCTGAACATATTTGATGCATACAAAGATGATGTGAAAACATATTAATTATACAACCTAAAACTGGGAACTCACCACCCAGCTGTAGAACTTGCCCTGTATTACTTTTATCATAAGTATATGTGAATACATATACATATGTATATATAATAGAATTTTTTGTTTTGAGCTCTACTTAAAAGCCATAATAGGGCTGGGAATATGGCCTAGTGACAAGAGTGCTCACCTCATATACATGAAGCCCTGGGTTTGATTCCTTGGCACCATATATATAGAAAAAGCCAGAAGTAGCGCTGTGGCTCAAGTGGCAGAGTGCTAGCCTTGAGCAAAAAGAAGCCAGGGACAGTGCTCAGGCCCTGAGTCCAAGCCCCAGGACTGGCAAAAAAAAAAAAAAGGCATAATATAGCATATATTGAGGAACGCATACCAGACCTCCTTTCCAGGACGACAACATTTGTTCCCCCATTTGTCATGGATGCTAGTTGCTGAGGGCTCACAGATGTGCAACTCTATAGACATTGTTTAGACCAAGAGATGCTGCTTTGCCTTTTCCTCAAAGATTGCCTGCATCTAGTAACTAGTGGATGAAGAAGTACAAGTGACTGGACTTCAATCACAGACATCTCTGTAGGACTTTCCCAGCTTCAGATTGCCTGAGACCTTGTAAGTGCACCTCAGTTCAACCTCTGCTTCAGCTAATTCTTTTTTTTTTTTTTTTTTTGGCCAGTCCTGGGCCTTGGACTCAGGGCCTGAGCACTGTCCCTGGCTTCTTCCCGCTCAAGGCTAGCACTCTGCCACTTGAGCCACAGCGCCGCTTCTAGCCGTTTTCTGTATATGTGGTGCTGGGGAATCGAACCTAGGGCCTCGTGTATCCGAGGCAGGCACTCTTGCCACTAGGCTATATCCCCAGCCCATGCTTCAGCTAATTCTGACTGGTCTGGGTTGCAATGAATCCTTTCAAAAGACAAAGTGAAGTTCTAACTACCTGTGAAAAAGTTTTATTTGAAAATAGTGTCTTTGTAGATGTATTCAGGTTATGATGAGGTTATACTGGATTGAAGGACCTTAAAACAAATAAATTTGCTCACAAGGAGCGAGAAACTTGGCCATGAGACAATGGATGCTGAGACTGAATGATGAGGCTACAAGCCAAGGAATGCTAAGGATTAGTGATAACCACCAGAAGCTCTGAACAAGCAAAGGTTCTTGTCTAGAGCCTTCGGCTAGCATGGCATTTCCAACCCCTTAATTTCAGATTTTTTAAAAATTCAGAACTAAAGAGAATATTTGCTCTTCAAAGCCATACAGTTTCTAGCAATTTACTATAGCAGCCCTAAGAGATTCATACATGGACTTAAGACAAATACTTGGGTAATTTGCTGATGGTATTTTTTTTTTTTTGTAGTGCTACGTATTGAAGCCAAACTCTGAAGCATGTTAAGGAAAACTACCACTTAGCCATACGCCATGTCCAAGGTACTTAAATATTTTTCTTACAAAACAATAAGCCTCAGTCACTTTGGGATAGCAACATAAAACAGACCAAGGCAACTGTGGCTCTCCTATCATTGTCTTCTATATCAGGAGAAATAGCTCACCAGATATGTATTAATAACAAGTACATGAAAAAAAACATTATTTCTAACATGATTATGCTTCTGTTTTGGATACAATATCTCACTTGTATCCCTTTATTTCAATTTTTGAAAGTTTTCTGAATTTAAAAGATTACTGCCTATCAATCTCTGTAGATGTATGAATGCATTAGTCAGAAAATAAATACTCCAGAAAGTATCCATGTCCTGACTCTAGAACATGTGGTATTGCTTTATAAGGCAAAACACACTGAAAAAAAAAAGGCAACACACTGTAATGATATGATAATATTAAGGACTTTGATATATAGGAATCTAATTATTTGAGTCATTAAATTAGGGAAATTTTCCTGGTTTGGATCAGAAAGTGAGATGAGGCTAGAAGTCAGATACAATGTTGCTGGTTTGGGAGATAAAGAAAGGGGCTCATGGACCAAAAATTTGTGAGTCCTCTACAAGTTATAATAAAAAAAAGTAAGAAAATGAAGCTCACACCTGTAATCCTAGCTATTTGGGAAGCTGAGATTGGAGAATAAAGGCTTGAGACTATTCTGGTCAGAAAAGTTTGTAAGATCTCTTCTCAACCCATAGCTGGGCACAGTGGCATGCACCTGTCATCCCAAGATATGTGGGAGACTAAGAATGGGAGGATCCCCGTTCAGGATTGCCTGGGAAGAAAAGTCTGTGAGGGAAACTGTATACGGTGATGCAAGCTGGTTATACCAGTGATGTACCCAGGCAGAAAATGAGATCCTATCTCAAAAAGAACCAGAAAAACAAGTCTGGAGATATAGCTCAAGATATAAGCACCAGCTCAGAAAATAGGAGGCCCTGTGTTCAAACCCCCCAGCCCGCCTCTCAAAAAGGGCATGGAAATGAACTCTATCCTAGAACTTGCAGAAAAGAATGCTGTCCTCGCACCTTGACTTTATCCAGTTGGACCCATGTTGCAATTCCTTTTTGGTTTTTGGTTTTGTTTTGTTGGTCCTGGGGTTTGAACTCTGGGCCTGGGCGCTGTCCCTCAACTTCTTTTGCTCAAGGCTAGTGCTCTACTACTTTAGCCACAGCACTACTTCCAGTTTTTCACTCTTAGCTGGTAGTCTACCACTTGAATCATGCCTCTAGTCTAGAATTTTTGCTGGTTAATTGGAGATATTCTCAGGACTTTCCTACCTAGAACAGCTTTGAACTGAGATCCCCTAGGTCTTAGCCTCCTGAGTACCTAGGATCATAAGCATGAACAACTGGTGCTTGGCAAGGTAAATGTTGTTGTTGTTTTAAAGAGAGCTAGTGGTCTAATAATAACCTGGCAATAACCACTTACAGATCATTACAAGTAAATGAAACATGCAGTGACATGTTTCAAAAGACATAATTAGACAATTAGCATCAGTGGCTCATGCCTGTAGTCCTAGCTACTCAAGAATCTGAGATATGAGGATCACTGTTCAAAGCCAACCCAGGCAGGAAAGTCTGCTAGACTCCTATCTCCAATTATTCACTTTCTAGTGGAAGTGGCAGTTGCTGTAGCTCAAGTGGTAGAGTGTTAGGCTTGAGCTGAAGAACTCAGGGATAGTGCCCAGGTCCAGAGTTTAAGCCCCATGACCAACAAAAACTAAAAAAAGAAAGAAAGAAAATATATGGTGCCTGGTGCACTAGATCACACTTGTAATAAAAGCTTCTTGGGAGGCTGAGGCAGAAGAATGGCTCGGGCTCAAGTGCTTTTGAGGACTTCATAGTGAAGGTCCTTATGAATTGAGTGTAGTGAGCAAGGAGGCTGAGCAGAGGCCAGAGTTGGTACACTTCCTTAAGACACATACACAGACATGCCGATTATTTTCCTTCATTGCTATTACAAAATATTCACAAATGTATAGCTAAAAAAACACCTATTTGTTACACATCATTGACTATAGGTTTAGATCTTTAGAACTGTAACATGGGCCAGGCACCAGTGACTCATGCCTATAATCTACATTACAGCATGAGGCCCTGTGTTCAAGCCTGAGTACCAGCACAAAACAAAAACTACAATTGCCTTTTTACTATGGATAATTTGAAGAATAAAAAAATAGCCAAAGTCTGGTATAGAGTTGGGCATTGTGGCAGATGCCCTTAATCTGATCATGCAGGAGGCTGAGACAAGAAAATTCCAAGTTTTGAGGCCCACCTAGACTACATAATAAGACCCTATTTCAAAGAACCAAGGTGGGGGAGAAATAACAGTTCCTTTATGCTTCCAATATTCTCCAAACTTTGTTAATTTCTTTTTTCCTTTAATTTTTAAAAAAATGATTGTCAAGGTGAAGTACAAAGGGGTTACAGTTACATATATTAGGTAGTGGATACCCCCCTTCCTTCCTTCCTTCCTTCCTTCCTTTCTTCCTTCCTTCCTTCCTTCCTTCCTTCCTTCCTTCCTTCCTTTCCTTCCTTCCTTTCTTTCTTTCTTTTTTTTTTTTTTGCCAGTCCTGTGGCTTGAACTCAGGGCCTGAACACTGTCCTTGGCTTCTTTTTGCTCAAGGCCAGCCCTCTGCCACTTGAGCCACAGTGCCACTTGTGGCTTTTTCTATATATGTGGTAGTGAGGAATTGAACCCAGGGCTTCATGTATGCGAGACAAGCACTCTGCCACTAGGCCACATTCCCAGCCGGTGAGTACATTTCTTGTCCAACTTGTTACCCCCTCCCTCATTTTTCTCCCACCTCCCCAAGCCCCCCCACCCGAGTTATACAGTTAGTTTACAACATATTGCCTTGTAAGTATTGCTGTTGCATTGGTTTGCCTTTTACCCATTGTCTCACCATTTTAATGTTCCTCTTCCCTTTCCTAGTTCAGACAGACATATATAAAATACCCAGGGTACAGAATCAAATATAGTATGTTGAAAATAATATCAATGATAAACCACTTGTTTCCATATTGGGGAGATCATTTCTCTTAGCGCCATCTTCTGTGATTATATGTACATAGCTATTGAGAAACTGCAATCATGTGCTAGGACTATACTAGATACATGCAAATTACTACCAATAATGGAGTGTTAATGTTTTTTTAAAAAAGAATATATCTATGGGGCTGGGGATATAGCCTAGTGGCAAGAGTGCCTGCCTCGGATACACGAGGCCCTAGGTTCGATTCCCCAGCACCACATATACAGAAAACGGCCAGAAGAGGCGCTGTGGCTCAAGTGGCAGAGTGCTAGCCTTGAGCGGGAAGAAGCCAGGGACAGTGCTCAGGCCCTGAGTCCAAGGCCCAGGACTGGCCAAAAAAAAAGAATATATCTGCCATTGTTGCATTGACTAATGAGCAAGAATCCCTGGAAATCGCATACTACCTTTTCTCTCCTTCAAACTTTTAGGCATATCTATGGGGAAGATTCATGAAACTCAGAACATTTTGCTTAATCAGACAGGCTAGTAAGAAAATACCTGTACTCTTATCTACTCTATAGGCTGAGATCTGAGAATCGTGATTCGAAGCCAGCCTGGGCAAGACACTCAGTGAGACTCTTATTTGCATTAAACTAACAAAAAAACCTAGAAGTGGAGCTGTGGCTTAAGTGGTAGAGCACTCACCTTGAGCAAAAGAAGCTGAGGGACAGTGCCATGAATTCAAGCTCAATGCCTTGAGTTCAAGCCTGGCACCAAAATTTTTAAAAAGAAAGAAAAAAGAAAATAGGATTAGTATAGAAACACAGTAACAATGCACAAAAAACTTTTAGAAGTGAGTGGCTAATAACATATATGATCAGAAACTAGATCACCAGAAAAAAAAAATCACCAAAAACGTGCAACACAAGTCTGTATAGGAAACTACATTTTAGTTTCTGAATACCAAAAGAAAACAGTTAAGGCACAAAGCAAGTGGTCTTGATCTGACAGTTGGAACAGAGGAAAAGCTGCACAGCTATATTAGAATTCACAGAGAAAGAAAAAGCATGGGTGTTAAGATTGCTAGCCAACGAGCCAGTCTCAGCCCCACTTCCCAACCCCTCTCCACCCCCATAAAAGAAAGAAAAAATGTGGATACAATAACCATTCATCTAGAAATAAAACTTCAAAGCCCTTAGTTCACTTCAAAGTCTTAGTTAGTGAGAAAGAGCCATTATCTAGTCATGAGTAAATCCAGGGTACCAGAACCTATTTCTAATATATCTACTGCTGGTTGACATTTCTCCAGAATTGCCTTCTTATCTATTCTGAATTTAGCAAATGTGTTTAATGTAGATATGAATGAACTCATTTGGGAAGTTCCTGAACAGGGGTCTCTTTTCAACTGATTTACAGGAAGACCTGAAGGCCCAATTTTAGTATTTTCAAAGCTGATTTATAAATAAAGTATCCACTTGTCACTTCACAAATGAGATATTTAAATCATTTAAATGAGAATGTAAGATTTGCTTTTAAGATATTCATTATACATTGAAGATGTTTAACAAACTGAACTTAACATAAAATAAGGCCAGTTATAGAAATCTGACATGTTACAAATTTATATAGAAACAACAAAAAGTTTGTGGAAAAGATTATAATTTTGACAAGCAAGACAGGTTTATGACTTGTCCTTTCCAAGGGAATCTGAAAATTTCTTTTTGCCTTCCACACTCATGAAATAAGTACACTGTGAAAACTATTAGAATAACATAAGAAGCCAGGCACAAGGGATGAGGTTCATTTTTCAGCATATAAACAGCCAACTTGTTGCAGCACCATTTATTAAAAAGATTATCTTTTCCCGCCTGATTTTACCTTGACACTTTGGTTGAAAATCATTTGGTGAAATTCATGTACATCCTCATTTTCCTGTATCACACTGACTTATATATTATTCTGCAAATACAAATCTTAATTACTTCGCTTTCAAAGTTAAGTCTTTAAGCCAGCTAGTTTAAGCCCTCCAATCCTATTCTTCCTTGGCTACTCTAGAGGCTTTGCATTTTTATATAAGCTTTAGAAATACCTATTTTTATTTTGTGAAAAAAATTAAGCTTCTTGTAATTTTGATTGAGAGTGCTTTGACTGTATAGAGTATAGATTTACTTGAAGAAAGTTATATTCTTAACAGAGCCATCTAGTCCATGAATATTGTATATCTTTCATTAAATATCTTTTTTCTCAGCACAATTTTAGTTTCAGGTCACTTGTTTCCTATATGTAACCCTATGAATTTTACATTTACCAGTGCCATTTATGGAGGTGTGTGTGTGTGTGTGTGTGTGTGTGTGTGTGTGTGTGTGTGTGTGTTGGTACTCGGGTTAAACTTGGGGGCTTCTTGTTTTGGGTTGGCTTTTTCACTCAAAGCCGGCGTGCTACCACTTGAGCCACAGCTGTACATCTGGCTTTTTGCTGATTAACTATAGATGAGAGTTTCATGAACTTTTCTGTCCAGGCTGGCTTTGAACCACAGTCTCCAGATTTCAGCTTCCTGAGTAGCTAGGATTATAGGCATGAACTACCAGAGTTTGGGTGGGGCTTTCTTTATGATCTAGATTCTTTATTTGGTACAAATACTAGTTATTCTGTTACAAGTACTAGTTATATACAGATGTAAATGCATTCTCCCAGACTTATCATAGAATATGAAACCTTTCCCCCAGTATTTGTTCTAGTTACCTATTGCTGCATAACAAACCTCCCCAAATCTTAAAAGCTTAGAACAAAATAAATTTTTTCTCATGATTTTTAAGGTCAGAAATTGGGGTGGGGGGGGCTGATTTACATAGCAGCATAGTGCTGCTGAGGTTGGTAGGTCTATTTCTCAAGTGACTTTTTTTGCTTAGAGTTCTGTCCTTGCTGTTCCTTCACTTCTCCATGAAACATCCCATGTTCCAGGTCTTCTTCACATGACTTTGGATTTCTCTCAACATAATGATTTCAAGGTAATGACATATCTTAGATAGCAGTTGGCCTCTAAAAGGCAGATAGCAGAAGTTGCCAGGTCAAGTAAGTGCAACATCACCACATTTCTTTTGTCAAACATGTCAAAGAGTCTACCCAAATTGAAGGAAGTCGAGAGAATCCATTTGCTTTGGAGAGCGGAGGGAATTCAGGGGGAACAGGCCCCAGGCCTTAACATGCTAAGCACGTGCTATTCCACTAAGTACCCCTAGCCTATTGATGACTGTCAATGTTACAATGAGTTGGGCAGCTGTGTTATAGATATCTTTAGAAAACAATCTGCTACATTTATTGTCATGTAAATGTTCTCCTTTTATGAATGGTAAATCTGTCTTTCCTATTGGTTTATAGGAACTGTATTACATGTCAAATCTTTTGCATGTATATTTTACTTCTCTTAAAAGTAAAATAGGAGTCAGCTCCACTTTACTTATGATTTCTTTTTGCCAGAATGTATGTATACACACACATATACACTTGTCTCAAAAATATGAGATATATAGGTTCTTACAAAGGATTAAGTCATTTATAATATTTGAGAAGTAACTCCATTATAACATATTTCAAATATTATCAGAAAATAATTGTAACAAATGGTAGAAAATAGTGGGTTTTTCCCCCCAGTTTGAGCTCAGAGCTTCATATTTGTTAAACCAGCACTCCATCACTTATGCCATACCTCCAGCTACAGAATAATTTAAAAGTATTAATATCTTCATTTTAGCTCTTAGTGTACTACCCTCTTTAACTGTATTCTAAATGGCTTTGGTAATACCCCCAAAAAACCCAAATAGAAACAAGTTGATGAACTGTTTTAATACAACTTCATTGAAAAGACATAGTTCTTGCCTCCAAAACTAAAAGAAAACACTACCGAATTTCCTAAAGACAATTTAAAATCAAGAAACATGGATTTAGACAGGTTCCAGTGTCTTATAGTCCTAGCTATTCAGGGGACTGAGATTTGAATGATCACAGTATAAGGCCAGCCTGGATAGAAAAGCTCATAAGACTCTCTTTCCAAAATAACCAGCAAAAAGCTGGGCTGGAGGCATGGCTTCTGTGGTAGAGAGGAAGCAAGCAAAGCAAGTGAGAGGCTCAAACCTCAGTACTGGTATGCACATGATAGACAGTCAGACAAACAGAAAACAACTAGTTGTTTAGAATAGTAAATATAGAATCTTTGGGGTTTTTTGCATATGTAGTAGAGTTTTAACTCTGGGGCTAGTACTTGCTATGCAGGTATTCTACCACTTGAACCACATTCCTAGCCTTTAAAAACAAACAAACAAAAAACTTCAGTTGTTTTTCAAATAGGGTCTGGGGCTGGCCTTAGACCATAATCCTCCCACCGTCCTGGGATTATAGGCATGCATCGCTACACCTGGCTTTTTTTTGTTGCCATAGAGTTCTGCTAACTTTCTGCACAGTCTGATCTTGAACAATAGTCCTCTATGTCTCCTAAATAGCAGGGATTACAGATGTGAGCTGTCTAACAGCTGCTTCTATTCTTTTATGTAAATTCAAAGACTTCTTACATTACTCTTTTTGTGTGTATGTGCCAGTATCAGTCAGGGCTTTGACATATAACTCAGCGGTTTCTCATGGCTGGTTTTCTACCATGTGACAAATGCCTTCATTTCAGCTTTTTTTCCCCCCAGTTAATTGGAGATAAAAATCTCCAAACTAACTCAACTGGCTTAAAACCACAAGCTTCTCACCTCCAGAGTTTCACAGGCTTAAATTGCTAGTGCCCGGCTTCTTACATTATTCTAATAAAGATTTCACGATGTACTTATGTCATGAGAGTGGCAGGCAAGAAGAGTTTTTCATATTCTCTTGAAAAGGACAATTCATACACTTGTCTTGGTTGTCCAAAGACTGTTAATAACAGAAATAAAAACCCACAGCCATACATTCTGAGCTTTTTTCCTGCAGGCTAACCTCTGGCATTTAGTAGTGACACTTAACAAAGTCACTAGCTTGTTCTTACCCAGAACAGAAACAGATTTTTAGCCTTCTCATTATGAAAATTAAATTACTAAAATTATAAACTTTTTCATTATAAAAATATAGTATAGTATATTGTGGCAAGAATGCCTTTAACAGATGAAGCAAATGATTTAATAACTTTTCCCCACAATAAATAAAAATGATATTTAAATTCTGGAATCACATAGGTCCAGAGGGAGAAAACTCAATGAAAACCAAATTAGAAAGGCAGAGAATAAAGCAAAATGGTCTCTAACGGTTTTCAAACTTTAAAATAGGATCCTATAAGTGATAGACCACATACATATGATCACCCTCTCTTTACAATGGATGAATTGATATTATTAATTGATATTATCTTATTTAACTCAGGCTGGCCCCAGCATAAGCTACTATCTTTTAATCTGTATTCAGTATTTTGAAGTCAATGTTTATTCTGTCCTGATCATAAAACAAAATCATATAATACCAACTTTCAAAAAAGGGACCAGCATAAGTATTGAGTCCTAGAAATATATGTAGGCAGAATAATGAAATAAACTTCATCAGAAACTTACTTGGAGATTTTTAAAAATACTTGACCCCTTTGTCTCAGAAACCTTACTGTCCTTTGTGAGGATGATATAGCTGGAGATATATTCCACGTTTATGAGAACTGTAATCTAAAATAAAAGTATAAAACTTTAAAAAACTAAATATAAGTATACAAAAGACAATAAACAACTGTCTCTCTTCAAATAATGTAAATGAAAAATAAATATCAAAGTCTAATTAATGAGTGATGTGTTATCCTGTTATGCACTTTGGTCATCACAAATGTTAACAGATATACAATGCATGAATAAAATTGCTAATACAGCCAGGCGCTGATAGCTCATGCCTGTAGTCCTAGCTCCTTAGGAGGCTGAGATCTGAGGATTACAATGCAAAGACAGCCCAGGTGGAAAAGTCAGTGAGAGTCTTTTCTCCAATTAAATTACAGAAAAAGCCAGAAGTGGCACTGTGTCTTAAGTGGTAAAGTGCTAGCCTTGAGTAAAAGGAGCTCAGAGACAATGACTAGGCTCAGAGTTCAAGCCTCAGGGGGAGGAAGAGGGAGAGGGAGTGGGAGAGGGAGAGGGAGAAGGAAGGGGGAGAGGGAGAGGGAGAGGGAGAGGGAGAGCGAGAGGGAGAGGGAGAGGGAGAGGGAGAGGGAGAGGGAGAGGGAGAGGGAGAGGGAGAGGGGGAGAGGGAGAGGGAGAGGGAGGGGGAGAGGGAGAGGGAGAGGGAGAGGGAGAGAGGGAGAGAGGGAGAGAGGGAGAGAGGGAGAGAGGGAGAGAGAGAGACCAAGAGAGAGAAGAGACAGAGACAGAGACAGAATGAGAGACAAAGCGAGAGAGCGCACACTTACTTATGCTCATCAATGAGGAGTTATCTAAAAAAACACAAAAACAAGAGATTACAAAGGATCTAAGTAATGCTATCTTAATACCTTTCTAGTGTTCCTACAGTTTGGTTACAGTCTAAAATAAATTTTAAAAATGTTTGTCATCTTCCGAAACACTTTGGTCAAGAAAATTTTCCTTTAGTGTTATATTTCATTGAAAGGAGTTTTAGTAAAACAATCCAAAGCTGAAGAAGACAGTTTTTGACATAGGTACCAAGTACATACAACACAGATTCTCCAGAAAATCTAAGTAGATCTTACTACATTTTGTTTTCTGAAACAACTACTGTTGCTCTTACATATTATAAAAAAAAAAAGCCTTTCACAGCAGCAGCAGAACTGGAGTGATAAAAATAGAAAGCAGAGAACCAGATGTAGTCCTCAGATATTAAATACCAGAATTTTTTTAGTGAAAACCTCATAATATCAGAGATGTGTGTGCTTAAATGTCTAGATGGGTTCTATGCAAATAGTGAGACAAGTTGTAAGATGATCAAAGCACCTTTCACTTGCATAGCACTTTCAGAAAATCTTCTAATGAACCATTGTTCTGCTTAAGTCAGAGACCATATGACAATCAAAAATTTGTATAATTTATTTCAAAGCAAATTAACACTATGCTTGTGGTAGGTTTTGAATGATTCTAAAATCTACAATCTGTAGATATTCAGTCTTCCTAAGTTACAAATCCAATTCCCCACCATCAATGACGTTTTACATTATTACAAATAATAAAACTGGATGGTATGGGTCATTCAGAAATACATTTCTCAATCTTGTTTCAACTACATAGTATGCCAATACCCTTAAGACACCAGGGGAGGGTTCAAAGGGAAAGAAATACCTCCCTGAAACCTGACTAGCAAGTCAACAATATTAATCTATCAATCAAAAGCTGAAATCACTTTCAACAGAACACCACATACAAGTCCAGCCAGCTTTATTTCTCGTCAACTCATTATCAAGTATTGAGCAAACTCAAAGAAAGGTAAAGTTATGAAAATGGGAACACACACACACACATCAGAGATTTTTAAAATGTGAAAGATAAGTGTTGTTCCAAAATACCAACAAGAACACAACATATATTTTCACTGTCTGTATAAATTGTGTCTGTCATGATTCTGGCCCTGGATAAAAATTGATAACTCAGTTTTCCTACTTGGTCAAAATTGATGGAAAAAGCCATTTCCTAAGGCCAGTTCTATTCATAAGGAAAATACTTTCAAATAATATAATCCAAGAAATGGTATTTTTATGACGTTACCCCTTAAGTTATGTGGACAACAACCAGAATATGGAATAAGAACCTATAAGGACCTATTTATAGAATACATAGTGGCAGAATTGGTAAGATCCACGTTTGTACAAGCAGGTAATACAGATGCTAATGTGCTTGGCGATCAGATATTGTCCTGAGACAACAAACTTGACAGCATCCTGTAAATAAATAAAAGGGGGCCAATTCCCTAGACCTTAAGGTACTTGTGGCCCTCGCCTGTTGTTTAAAATTCAATTTCAGACACATTATCTTCCTACAGACAAGTGCACACTACACCTCTGGAAGTTGCCAAAGACTTAGGAACACATCCAAGTAGACAGAGAGACATTTCCCAGGTGGTAATTGGACTGTTAATGTCTCTTAGGATTAGCAAACAAGGGCCAAGTTCACCACATTCAAAAGAAGGCCAACTACATACCCACAGACACACTGGTAACTTGTGCTATCTATTACGCCCTAACCCAAACAGAAGACACCCAGCACGGTTGCTAACATTCCAGCCCTTACCTGAGCTCCTCTAGACCAAAGAAAAGCAGCCCAGCTTAACCCCAAACAGGGTCAGGAACACCAGCTACTACAAAGACAAGGCCAAACAAATTCTCTGAAGACAAGAGAAGGGTAACAGACGGCACACCCCAAAAGGCCAGGAGCTGCCCACCTCCACCTCGCCAAGGTCTGGCCACCTGAGACTCCCACCCTGGACCCTCCAGCCACCAGAGGCCCCCATGGCCTTAGAACAGCGCAGGCCCACCGTGAACCCCTCAGGCTGCTCTTCTACCTCCCGGGAACACGATTAACAGACCCTCGAGCACCCCAAAGGGCTGTTGATGACCTTCTGACGAAACAGAAAGCCCGCCAAGACCCCCAGAAAGGCGAAAACACTCAGCTCCCCACTTCGGTGGCAGCCATGACAGCAGAAAAGCAGGCGGTTTGCGACAACTCCCACAATGCTCCGGACTACAACTCCCAGACTGCACCGCGGGCAGCTTCCGTTAACCCCATCGTGGCCTCTGGGCAGCAGGGCCTTTGACACCCCTTCTTTTCCAGAAGCCAAACTGTTGCATCTACTTTCACCCTCACAATCTCAAACTAACGTGGGAATTTTTGACAAACCGCTCCAGTTCTGCTCTCTCACTTCCTTCCCTCATCACACACACACACACACACACACACACACACACACACACACACACACACATACACACACAGCTGCCTATAAAACTATCCTTGAGATAGAACTCTTAGTCTCCAGAGAATTCACTCTAATGTTCACCATTTAAGGGGTACATTGAGGGTCAGTCTCTCCTTTTCCCTTTATAAATTTCCCAGACCTTTAAAAAAAATTTATTATAACTCAGACAGTCTTTTACTCAAAACTATTAATTTAAACATCTGCTTTCTAGACCTGGGAATCAACAAGAAAAATTACCCTGTAACTACTCACAACGTTCCAAATATCTCTATTTTACAAAAAAACAGTTTTCTTCAAATACATTCACTTAGGAAATTCATGTAGGTTTACCTGTCACAATAGGTAAATCTTAATGAGAAAAATTAACTATGGGCAACATATCTTTTTGTTTTCAAAGTGATTTTTTTCTAGGAAAACCCTATGTGCAAATTACTTATTTTGCTTTCCCTTTCTCTCTCTAGAGAAAAGTAATCAGAAATAGCAAAAACTGCTGTTTAATTCCTTTATGACTTAAAAAAAACCAACAAAAAATTAAGAAACATTCTGATAAAATTTGAAAAATAAACAGTTCATTCTTTCAGGAATCTGTACAATCTCACATTTAATTCATGAATGAACTCTTTCAGCTCTTACTCATTTTAATTTTTTAAAAGACTTTTAATTGCATTTCTTTTTAATACTTGCCCACAATCTCAATAAATAATAGCATTCATTTTTAGATATAACCATATCATCAATATGAGTTAAATTTCCAGAATGTACATGCACAAAACAAGCTGCACAGCTGTATAGCTGGCTTGGAGAAAAAAAAATTGTTTGGCATTTGATACATACACTAAAACAACAACTACAATTCTCCCAAAGTATCTGCTATTTTCTTATTGCAAAATATAAAATAAAATATAGACAATGCCTGATTTTTGCACAGAAACATTTTGCCAATTTAAAGGGCATTCAAAATATATCACGAACTTCAAAATCACAAAACTCAGAAATCCTAATGCAACACACACAAAAGCCCAAACAAAGCCTTACTGAAAGGTATTGTCAATAAAATTCTGAAAAATTCTATTTTAAATGTGTTCTTTAATGTTATGGTTAGCTAACTGATAATTTTTTTATGTAATAAACTACTATGAGAAAATACTTCTCCATCATTTATTTTTGCACTCATTTACAACATGTGTTTCCATAAACAAATAAGGCAAGTGTTACAAACCTAAATACAAAAGATTAAAGATTATATGTACATATATTGTGAATTTTAGATTAAAATACTATCCTAGCTTTTATGTTTTTATAATTTTCACTTAATACTTAGTTAATATTGAGCTAGGCAAAGTTGCATTTTCCTTTTATTTTAATAGCTGCCAGAACATAAAAATATGATGCACATATTTATATATTATTCTCCTAATGTTAAAATGTATGATTCATAAAAAGGTTCAAAAAAGTCAGAAATGAAACTGATCTCATATATTTATTACGTGTTTGTCATTCTCTTCTTAGTTCTGATTATATTTTCCATTAGGAAGTTAGGCATATTTTCCTTTTCTTGTAAGCATTAAAATACAAAAAAAAATTAAGTAATACATTGAATAACTTTATAAAAGATCACAAAGTTACATTTGAAGTAGCTTTCTATTTTTTCAGATTAGTAAGATCTTTTACATTTAGAATTGTCATATCTCCTATTTAGATAATTAAAGTAAGTCTCTATCTACATACTTAATACTAATAAACCATACTTATAAGAAGAAAACAAATTTATTTTAAAAATAAATTCCTTTAACTTTATGCCAAAAAAACACTTAATATATTTCTCCCAAAGGTTTTAGATTCTGTTTTACCACATACATTTCTAACATGCATTAGAAAAACTAAACTCTATACTAAGACTTTAAAAATATTTATATGTAATTTTATAAATATGTTTAAAATTAGAAGAAATCTTGTGTACTTCTGAGGATATATAGATGTTAATAGAAAACAAACATTGCAGTCTTTTTCTCTTGTGGTGCTAATGAAAAAGCTAGAATGTACAGGTTTGCAGATGTGCAACAGAATATGTATAATTCTTGTAACTTCTTTCAACCTCTTAATTTTATATCATATTGTAGAGCAGCTTAATAATGTTTGTTTAGACATTTCAAATCCATTTTAAATTTATCTGCCTTAAAACATGATTTTCAGACATATGCAAGTAAAATGCACTAATAAAATTCATGCCCAAAATACAGTAAGTTGCTAAGTCTATAATATATTAAAAAAGCCTACCTTTACTTTTTTATGCATTAATAATATAACACAATTAGCAAGAACACACAAAAAGTGCAGGCAGGTTCTTATCTAGCTAAACACATTGTTTATACTTACATTCTGACCCTACAAAATAATAATTTCCTAACATGAGAAGACAGTCCAAAATTCAAGTTTCTCTTCTATTACTGTCTATTTTAATTAAACTTGATTTTCTGACCTGATTTTAAAGCAAGAATCACCTTTAAAATGTAATTTAAAAGTATTTTTTAAATTATCACATTGGTTTACATTTGTTTTAGGGGCCTAAACATTTTATTGCTTCTTACTTTTATAATTATTTTCAAAACTTTATATCAGAAATATAACTTTAATTTTAATTTTATTATGTCTTAGTTTAAAAGATGGCTCATTTAGTGACAAAGTGGAAAGAAGTTTCTCTCTTTCTCTCTAAAAGCACCAAACAGGTTTTTTAATGGAATATTTCTAATTTATTTATTTAGTTTAATAATCTTGCTTTCTGTCATCTTTATGGCATTTCTATCAAGATTAACTAAGTTTAAGTACTTCTAATTGAAATTATATCTTTTCAATGGATAAACAATAGAATACATTTCCATGCCTAAAGAAGGAAGATTTCAACTTTTAAAAAATCTCCGTGGTTTCTTAAGGGATGAAACTTGGTATTTTCCTATGTAAATGGGGAGGGGAGAACAAATGACATAATCACTTGTACTCTGTGAAGAATCATAATGAGATTGATGGATACGTGGATGATTGGAGTTAATTTTACACAGTAGGATTTAAATATAATCAAATTGATAAGCTGCATTTTTAAAAATCCTGTTTTCAATTTTATCATAGAACTATCATAAGATATTAGCTTATTTTATCCTTAGTTCTCTTCATTTTGCCACTGACATATAATCTGGGGGTCTTATTCATTGCTTTGCAGTTTTAATACACTTTCACTATATATAATTCATGAACTATCCTTATCTGTCTTACAGTATTTTATATATAATAACTCCTGCCACATATCTGGTTGCTATTGTCTAAATCTCAAGTGACATGGAAGTGGCATTGGAAAGAAAAAAAAATCTCAAGTGACATTGCAAAGAAAAAAAATTGAAAGTATTTAACTTTGGGGATATCTTTCTAGCATTTCCTCATAAAGACATATTTCACACTCTATGTACTCTAAGATGGAAATACTAGAGACAAGCCAGAGTAGGGTTTAGGATAAAGTTTTAAAAACTATTATCTTGTTTCTCCCTCTTCTTTCTGTTCATATTTTCCCCTGTAACCTAGGATGGTATTCACGAACTCACTGGAAGTGAGTTTATTAATGCTAAGGACAATTTTTCTGCGTAAAAAACTTTTACATTCTTTATATATTTCCTTAATTTCCCATAAGGACCTGCTAGTCCATACTCAAGAGGTGAAGATAGGTATTATACCACTTGCTCCTCCAAATTCCTTTTTTTCCAAGCATTTTCTAATTCTTTCCTCATTGTGGTTACACCATACCCCACTTAGATTTTATTTTTTTTTGAGAGACCAAGATTTGACTAATAATATCTCCAATATCTGAGGGCTTGTTTTTTGCATTTGGGTGCATAATCACAGTAAGGCTATGATTTTCTCTGTATTCAAGCAGCCAATTTTCATTCCTGACCAAGAAACTTGTGGATTTCTATTGGCCAGATCGTAGTAATTTCTCGTTCTTCTCATTCCTATTTGGGGCTTTCATGGGAATGGACGAATTAAGCTGGAGGGTACAAGTGAGTTAGAACCACAAGAAAGAATGCAACCCCTCCCCTCATCAGAGAGGATCCTGTTCAGAACTGACTTCCATACTTGGAAACAAATGCAGCAGTGGTACTCACTAGACACTATATTGAAAATGAACTATACAACTTGTGGATGGGGCCAGGAGGGAAAAACTGGGAGAGAGTGAAAGAAGGGGTGACATTGTCCAAAAAGAAATGTACTGTAACCCCTCTGCACATCACCTTAATTACAACAACAAAAAATTAGAAAAAATAAAAGTGACATTGGAGACTCTAAAATCCATATGTAGAGACATGGAAAAAAAATCCCTTTGCTTTATTTCACTCTTAGTGATGTTTGATTACCTGAGTTATCTTTTTCCCTCAAAGAATGTGACTTTTAGATTACAAACAATTTTACAAATGCAAAGCAGGGTTTATTTTAAAGATGGAGATGCCAACCATTCATGGCCCTAACAGACTAAAAGTTTGAATTCTGCCTTTTATGTTGTCTGGTCATCTGCTCATGTTTCTGACAGTCTGAAGGTAGACACATAACCAACCTCTGCCTCCGTTTCTTCATTTCTAACATCCCCTAACACACTAGCAGAAACTGGAGTAACAGCAGTTAGGGGAGATAAAATCAAAATGCAAGCAAGAGGGGGAAAATCCTTAATCTAAGCCGAAATAATACTTAACCTAAAATGACACTTCACTTTTCAGCCCTACCCATTTCCACCTAAATGTTTCTCTATTTCTATCAGCAATGGGGCTAGGCTGCCACACCAGGAAAGGCTGAGAATAGAGTGTGGAGAGTTTTCAGTATCCCCAAATCTTACAACAGTGCAAATCATAAAAGGATAAGAAGTTGGTGCAATGTTTTAAAAAATGAAATGAAATGGAATGGAAAAATACTAAACAAAAAAAGGCTCTCTCTAAACTATTTGCAGATACAGTGGGTAAAAAATTTTAAGGATAATACCCAGTGGTTATAGGGCCACATAAACCTTATTTTTGTTTCTTCCTCTGTGCTGTTGGCTTCTTTTTCTCCAAACTAAGCAAATAGATTTGCACACTAGTTCTTAGTCACCAACTCAATGCTATTGTATCTGAAGTGAGGAGGGGGGCACAATGGGGAGTCTTTAAGCCCTGGAGAAAGACTCCCACCAACCCAACACTAGTTAAAAGAAACCCAACAAAGCACTTTTTTTAGTGTTCTGAAAGAGGACTCCTGCCCCCTTCCCTGCTCAGAGACTGCATGCCAAATTAATCTGACTCATTAGTTCCTATACAGAGACACACATGATTGTTTAAAAGAAAATACTAAGCATACACTTAGTTAAAAGTGTTTCTTTTAAAAGCCAAAATTTTACCCCCAACAGTAACAAATCAATGCAAACTGCTTACCAGGTTCAATACCAGCAATAGATGGCTTCTTCTTTGGTTTGAACCTCCAAGGCCGCCAGATTCTACTGAAAGCTTCCTTCCCGTTTAAGCAAACCAACTTCCTAGAAATGAGAGCTTTCTTTACCATCAACTTTTAAACAGAAATGATAAATCCAATCTAGGATTGCAGCATAAAATCAGATTCGCTTTCCCTCCCCCCCCCCCCCCATTCTTCTCTTCCTTTTCTTTCTCCTTCTCTTTGAGTTTATTTGGGAAAATTGTGTCTTTTCTGGATTCAACTTTCCTACCTGGACATCACTCTAAAATAGATGCAATCTCCATTTGCCCTTCAATCTTATGTAAAATCTTCTTTAAGCACACCTCCAACTCCCCTGGTTTCACTGGACTGCATTCCCAGCCAATCTCTCTAAGTTCGTTCCTCTCAGAAATGGAAGATGAAGGAGTTGTAGTAGACAATCTCCAAGGTCCCTTTTAGCTTTTGCATTCTATATGCGGCCATGATGAACCAGAGAAACGAGAATGTTTCCACATAAATTAGACTTCATTTCTGTATGTGTTCCTGCCGTCACTCAGTTGGTTCTTCCTTCCCCATCCAAACAGTGATGCTTTTAGAAAAGCCTTCACTGAAAAATCTGCATTCTGACTAATACCAGCAAGCCCAGACCCAAGGCTACCTGGACCAGAGCCCTCCAATCTAAAACAAGAGTGCCAGGGGCCAATTCTATAATGATTCTTCCTTGACAAAACTTAGCCATCTAACTCCTGTTGTCCCCACCCATATGGGACTTCTATAGTACCTTTTCTCTTGTGCATTATTTAAATTTTGAAACTTTAAATACAACCTAAAAGAAATTCATGCACATATGGAAGCCCTTGGAAATGGTATTTTGGTGAATATGTAATACAATGTAACACTTTTTTTTCTTAAAAGGAATACCTTCTTCCCTCTCTTTCTTCAATATTTCTTATATTCTCCTTCGCTAATGAAGATAACCTCATTCTTTCTCTCTGACCATTGTTACCACCAGCACCTTTTTCTGACCTCATTGAGAATCCATTGGGTCTTCTGTAATATGGTCTTCTCAGAGAAAGAGAGATTATTGATCCATTCACTACTCCTCTTCATCCTTCCTCCTTAGCTTATTCATATACCTGAGATTGTGCTAGCTGACAATGTTTTAAGCACTTCACATTTAAACTTAACCACTTCATAATGCAGTTTCTATCACTATCATCATTCTACAGAGGGAACTGGGGCAAATGATGCTTCTGCCATTTTTCCAAGGTCTCTTGGCTTAATGACTGAGAGGTCCAATTTGAAAGTTACACACTTTCAGTACACAACTTGCATCCTTTACTGCTGTGATTGATACATTGCCTCCTGGAATCAATGATTGCTACAGGCCTACCCTCCTCTAAAATTACTTAGCACAATTGGACTACTTAGTCTTCTAATTGATGAATTAGGCATAGTATAAATATCTATCAGGTTGTAAGGATTAACTAAATTTAATATACAGTGTTCATAATGGTGCCAGAAAAGAGCAAAAAAATTAAGAAATGTTAGCAATTATTACATAGAAGGGATCTCTTTGTTTTGTACACAAGAAAATTAAAATCAGTAAAAAAAAAAAAAGAATGAAAGAAACTAGAAATGAAAACCAGAAGTAAAATATCACTTATAATTGTAATGACAACCTTAGAGACATGCTTAAATATTCAGACTTTACAATATCTCATAACTTTTGCTTTTTAATCCAGAGCTATACCAGTTGAACTATGTGACTTCTTCTCCTGCTAAAGGACAATTTATAAGGACTCAAGGACTCTGGATTTGCTTGTTCTATGCTTTCTACCACTTGGTCTTGCTTCACCTCCAAAACAAAAGTTTTGTGAGAGCAACCTTATTAATGGCCTCAGATCAATTAAAATCATTCATGTAAGTAGCAAGCCTTTTTGAATGGTGATTTTGATTGGGTGGGTAAGACCTGTTTCTTACTAGAGACCTGCCACTCCAAAATAAGACCATTTAATATTTACTAATTGAGAAAGGAAATAGGTGTTTAGAGACATGTCTCCTCTACATAAACAATAAGGAAATCTCATTTCTTCCCCATTGCTAGAGATAAAGCCCAGAGCCTTGGGCATATAAACCATATGCTCTACAATTGTGCCCTGGGTATTTTTAACATAGTATATTGGGGTGTGCATGTACAGCAAGGAATCAAAGGACCTAACATCAACACCACTGGACCTCAGCTCTTCACTCCTAAATATTGCATTGTAACAAACAATTCACTATTGAAGATGTGGTTTCTTTTTGTATTTGTTCTCACACCAATAAATACACCTATATTTTATGATAAAGAAACACTGTTCTAATATACCAAAAAGTAATGTATTATTTATGTAGAACACAGCTACTTCAGTAAGAGCTGTTCACAAGACAGAAGAACATTTAAAACACATTAATCTAGTAATTTTAAAGATGGTGAAAATCAAATAGCCTCATATTTATATATAACCTTAAATTTATATTTCTATAATTTGTATGATTACTACCAGACTTTCAATTACTCCTCCCTCCCCCGTCTCATGATACAGGATATGCTTCATTTCCCTCTCAAATTTCTCACCTGTGAATCCAAGATCCTCAAACATTTCTGCAATTATGAACAACTTTCTAAGAACCTTTCCCCTTAGTCCTGGGGTCAGAACCCCAATTCTTTCAGCACTTAGCCCAGGTAAAGAAAATGATTATTTATTTTCTTTGGTCAGATACGTCTACCTTATGAACTTCCTGCAAGAAGAGATGATACAATGTCCATAGGTATGATAATTTATCTACAAAAATATGATGTAAAGGCACCAACTGTCCACCCAACAGGGACAAAACCCTGTGTGAGTAACTGGAATCCCAAGACAATCTTGTACATTGTTTCTTTAGCCGCCAGGAACTTTTCAAAACACAATAAATGCATTAGTTGTTGGTCATTTTCCCTTACTTCCATTCTGAATAAAGGCTTTAAAGCAAGAAAACAGTAAATAAGCAAGGAGTGAAGAAGAGCTGTACAGAATGTCTGGTGATCTAACCTAGGAGCAGATGGACAGAGAGACTGTGCACATATACCTGCACGAATGACCATGCCTGCCATCTGATGCTTACTTGCTGTCACTCAATGGGACACCACAGAAATAAACCACACCACACCACACACACACACACACACACACACACACACACACACACACACACACACAGAGAGAGAGAGAGAGAGAGAGAGAGAGAGAGAGAGAGAGAGAGAGAGAGAGAAAACTTAAATGTTTTACAGGAAAGTTCATGAGACTCTTATTTCCAATTAACCACCGGGAAACAGGAAGTGGAACTGTGGCTCAAATGGTAGAGCACTAGCCTTGAGCAAAAGAGCTCAGAAACAGCACCCAAGCCCTGAATTCAAGCCCAATGACCAAAAAAAAAAAAGGATTCCATCCGAAGACCAACACCTCAACAGAAGCAGTAAAATCTGAGTCACTTTGAGCCTTCATCCTGTTCATCCTTTTACTGTCTAATTTGGTTCTTACAAAATGATGGGCTGCACAGAGACACAAAAGGTAATTAAATAGCTTCCCCCATCATGTAACCTGTGACAAGATTCCTGATTGGTGATTGCATAATTTGGCAAATCTTCTAAGGCAATGTCCCCCTAAAAAAGCCAGATGCATAAGAAACACAAAAATGTAGGGTATTGTCCTAAACACTGAGAAAACAAAAGGACACCTTACAAATCCTCATTTTGAGGACAGCAGGAACACCTTTCTGACTGGCCAGTGATAGACACCTACCATAATGGTCATCATTACCCCAAAACACAGGCTGTCAAAGCTCCCAGAGAACTGAGAGATCCTCTGGTCCACTTTGCTCATTTTGTAAATAGGAGAGACAGAGGTCTAGAGAAGGGAAGTGATTTTCTCTAAGTCATGTAAACAAAGCTGACAACTTTTGCCTTCCATCTGACTTGCACACCTTGTGGAGTAGAATCATACTTTTCCAAAACCTTTGCCCAAATGACACATCATTTAACAGTATGATGAATTCTCTGGGTGAAAGAGGAAACACAAGCCCCATTTTCTAGACAAACTAATTAGCACAGAAATTTACCCTGAGTTACCACCAAACCCACAATCAAAGTCAGGTCTCCTGACATGTAATCAGATGTCCTCTTTGCCACTGTGTAAGAATAATAATTTATGACTGGTACCAGTTCCAGTCCACTCCAAGCAGGGACTCACTACCTCCATTTGCCCTTTAATATTACGATTTTTCTTTAGTATCCCAATATTACAAAGAAAAACAAAATAAAGTGGGCTGTTTGGATTGAAAGTTGAATTAAAAACAAGTAATTACCTTGAAAAAAATTCCAACAGTGCATCCTCCCTACCTAACAGTTAAGGGGAATTTATTTATTTATAAATTTCCTCTTTAGACCACACATCAGTTTTTGCCATGTGTGGATATCTAGGTGTGTGGATTTTCCTAGTTGACAGTGATCACTCAGTAGAAAAGAAGCTGCAGGCACTAGTAATTCACTAATGAAATGAGTGTTCCAGCCCATTGAGCCTGGAAGCCAAGGAAGGTGAACCTCAAGAGGCACAGAGAAGTATGCCACACCTGGCAGGCTTAGACAGCTCCATGAATGGGATGGGCAGAGGATTAGAATCACCCTTTGCCTGTGGACCACTCTAAACTAAAACCACCACCAGACTGGTTAGAGGTCTCAATACACTCAAATGTCAGGAGCAGCGAAAATTCAACATATATAACACACACCAAGGAAAGACAAAAATGTAACAGTAACTTTGCAAAGGCCCTTGGGAGATAATGCACCTTGTCTTACTGCTGTGAACAGAAGAATGCCAGGGCAAGCACAGGTTGAACACCGAACCCTCACAGGCCCCAATGGATTTGCTTGGACACTGATCACTGGGAGGTTATGATATTATGAAATTGATCATATTTTGTCAAGAAGTTTGATTCATATCCAGGAATCCAGCCATTGTAAATACATTTTCTTTTTCAGAACTGGTGGTTTACTAAACCTTCCCACATTGGCAGGTAAGGAGGGAGAAAAGATCTTTTTCCAGATCTACCCCCCGACCCCAATGGGAAAAATAATTTGGTAGGAATGGAATCATGTTTGGCCAACTAACTCTTGTATATAAGTTACAAATGTAGATCCAGAAACTGGGTGAAATGTAATTGCAATATTAATGATATAGAATTACTAGTTAAAAATAAGGACATTTCAAATGTTCATATTATCTAGCCAATAACACTTTTGATTAAGCAATCAGGTGATGTTTCAAAAGTCAACAGTGTTCGTTTGAAAATTACTTACATGAACCTCTAAGCTTTTCATTTTTTTTTCTTTTGTATGGATGTTTGTTTTGAGACAGTATCTCACTATATAGCAGAGTCGATCCTGGAAATTGCAAGTCTCCAGCACAAGCCTTCCAAATACTGAGATTGCAGGCATATGTCACCATGCCCATCTAAAAATAACTTATTTTTAAAAGTAAGGTGTCATGAACAAATAAAAATTGTATACGTTTATGGTATGTCAAAGGATGTTTTGATATTTCTGTAATTTTAAAGAGAGGTTTGCAATAGCTTTATCAAAGGCCTAATGCAATATTCTAGTTTAACTTAGCTAAAATGGTCAGTAAAATAAATATATCAAACCTAAAGTATGTCATAATATATGCCCATTTGTTTATTCATTTCTCCTTTCTTTGGGTATGGCACTGGTGCAGGTTTTTTGTTTGTTTTAAAAATGGTTTAGGAGGTTAACACAGCTCTGCAGACAAATTCTAATCCAGCCCAACTATATTCAGTTATTGGCTTTTTCTCTAAGTAGTCTGATATTTGTGGTCTTTGTGTCCATTTTTCACATTTATTTTTGTTTAACATTCTTCAGGGTAGCTAATTTATTTCCTTCCTCTAAGTTGTGAGCAGGATTCATCTGAGGGACTAATCTTGAAAATTAAAAATGCTTTTAAAAAATTATAGTCAATAGTTTTGGTTTGATTTTTATTTTTTGGAACATTGGGTCAGAAAAAGATATGGCTGAGAGTTGCCAATCAAGAACCAGTAATGGTATCTCAGAGATACTTAAATTAAATCTGTTATTCGAGGCAGGTTAAAATAGGAAGTTCCCCAGAAAAATGGGGTATGACTGGTATAACAAAAAAATAAAGACATTGGAAACTGAGAAAAAAATTAAATCTGCTTATAAAAAGAAAAATGTTCTCATTTAGAGAGAATCAAATTTCCTTATTAATTAAAATATTACTTTGTGATATTTATTCTATTTGGCTATAAAACATTTTAGGTGATAGGATTATATTTTTTCCTATAGACATTTTTGTAGGGAAAAAGTCATAAAAATAAAAGCTTATGGACTAATATTAAGAGTTTGAAGATGTTGTCATTATTTACATTGAGAGTAGGAAAAAATTTACCTGTACATTTGAATTCTTCTAACAGGATCACTTTAACACTAACAAAAAAAAATGTAACATTAGGCAAAATCAAAACTTGTTAAAGATTTATCATAAACTACGTTTTAAAGATTAGCATAATCTAAGAGTTTCTTTATCAAAATTTCAAGAAAAATATCATTTAGAATACCTAAAATATGCTTTAAAAATAAACACAGTTTAACTGGTAAACTTTCATTGATAATGTTATACTACTTTAAAAGACAAGAATACAGAGATCTTACTATTATGAAGTATTTTTAAGTTAATTAAAAATCAAATGCTCATAGATCTACTATCACCATTTAATTCTTAAAATATAAAATGTGAATGCATAGTAATCTTTTATAAAACAGTAACGGGCCATTTAAATTTTAATCTGTTCATCTATTTAGTAGGGTTTCACTATGAATTTTGTTAAATCATGTTCTTTTTATTTTAACAAAATAAGATTTTTTTCTTAAATGGTTAATTGTATATAAAGTTCATTTTAATCAAATGTTAATACTTCAATATTGAGATAAATTCAGAAGATCATAGGACTCACTCCTAACGTTTTTCTTAATGTTGGTACATTATTGGTACTATATTTAATTATAATTTTAACTATATTATAATTACTATAAACCAGTTGTTAACATCTTTATAATATTGACATCTTGATGAAAATTTTTCTTAAATCCAGAAGGATCTATTTCCAGTGTGATGCCTAATAACTGGAAAATTGTGAATGTGAGATAGACAGAGTCGAATCATATAACCTCTTAGTTCCTTCTAAAACAAGCTATTGGCCCTTAACTTTCATACCTGGAAGATTAATTAAGTAAAAATAACTATTCAGCTATGGTTTGGGAAGCCTTCAAACTGCATCAAATTTTCCTTTGCAGCAAGTCTTTCTCCAAGTTTCTATTTTCTGAGTAATACTTGGCCTCTTATTTTTTAAAAGAAATCCATAGGATATATAATGATTATCTTTATAGTAGTATAAATACTTAATCTAGTAAGACTTAATTCTGAACTCTGTTTTGAGTTACATTTTGTACCAAATTGTAACCGGCTGGCTACAGCTGCTTCGGTTAAGTCTGAAAATTAGAAAAATGGAGAATTTGTAGGAAGTACTATTATTTTCCCTGGAAAACATTACTGAGGGCACTATGGATCTCAGATAAACTAAAAACATTCCTTTCTCTAACATTATTGTTTTAACAATTAAAACAAAAATTAAATGCAGCAAAAGTTTTGTGTCACATATAGTTTCTGTTCCTTGCTACTTGAAAACCAAACATGAATTATCTTTATGCATTTTCAAAACCAACAAATAAAGGTAAAAGTTCTAGAATCCATACTCACTTTCAGAATTTCTAAACAAATTGAAATAGAGATTTATATTCTAACTAAAGTGTATAAAAATCTGAGCAATTAAATACCATATCACTGAAATGATTTGTATTGAAAGTAAAATTTTGTTATTTTGCTTTGCAAATATAAAGAGAGCTTAACCAAACTATTTTTTATGTTTTTATATTTAGGATTACTCTTAGTTTTTAGTAAAGGCTTCTAGTATTTCTATCTAGAATGTATACTTTACCCCTTGTCTTACAAATAGATACAATGCAGAATTTTCAGAAATCCTTTCAACTTTTTTTAAATTGAAACAAAAGCAATTTCTATCTTATTTGCTTTTCATGGAAATAAAACTTTTATTTAAATTTGTTTATTATCCTTTTAAGAATTCATATAGTATTTGATTAAATGTCAAAAACTAGAACTGTTTTAAAAAGTATAAGTATTAGAACTGTCCTAAAATTTACAATTGTTTTATTTCCAACTTTAAAAAAAACCTGAAGTTTTTAGTGAATTAGAAACAATACATATAATTAAAACGAAGGGCTTGCCAATAATTTTTTGTGAGAAAAAAATATATACATTGGTTTTTATCTTAACAGCATCTTTTGTTAACTGTTCAGTCAAAATTTCCATGAACTTTTAACATCTTTGTAAATGTATAATTTTAAATAAATTTTTATAAATATATTAAGACTGAATTGACATAGTCATCAATTTGTATTCATTAAATTATTCACAGATGGTAAAAAATTCAATGACATAATTTGAAGGAAAAAACATACTCTTTATAGAATTTGCTTGCTTCTTTTTTGAAAAGGTTCACATAATATAATAAACATACAATCCATACTTACCAGAAAAAGGGTCCAAATAAGCATATAAAATGTGTTGCATGTTACAATATACTACATAGAATTCTTTAATTTTTTGAAATATTTGCTTTTTCTTGAACTACAAATTATCAATGTTAATTGTTTAGTTTATTCTAAATTTATCTCTTTTTTACATTAATTCTGAGATACTGAAGTTAATTTTTTTTCTTCTAGTTTCATGCACTTAAATTCATTAAGCAAACTGTAACAATATCATTCATTTAGTATTTAGAGATTAAGGCCAGGATGATGCTACAGGCTTTAAAAAGGCACATTATATTAAGATCCTAAAATATTTGAATATGACATCTTAGAAAAGGTTTTCAAATATTACAAAATTAAAAGTAAAGATTAGAGAAAATTTAATATTGGTTTTCGTTTTCATTTTATCATTTGTCAATCTGATTTCATGAAGTTTAGGCTTTGAAGAACAGATTGTAGCCCTTTCATGTCCAATATTTGTAGACATTATTTTGATAATATTTTTGTTTGTAGAGGAACTGTCCTTTAAATTTTACGTGTGCCTGTACATTTCTTTAGATCAGTATTAAAATGAATATGTGTCTGTTGAATACTTCAATCTATCTTTGAAGGACAAATGAAATAAATCTTCAGCTTCATTTTTATACTCATTTACCTATTCCTGGCATAAATAGCATGCTATAATTGTCTAATAGGATACATGGCAGGCTTGGCAGTAATTTCTGGCATGAATACATTTCAAATTTTACTTTAACTTAAATCTCTGATGTATTTCATTGACCATTAATCTATCTGATTTTACCTTAAAATTTGCAATCTAGTTGTTTCAGCTGCATATTTACTTTTACAAGTCTTAAAAACATATTCCTAATAGATTTTTAAATATTTTCATAAGTTTATCTATTTTGAACTTATAGGATTGATGTAATTATTTCTGAATTGGATAATTTCATAGTAGACTATTATTTTGACATCTATCAATAACTTCCTTTGTGTAAACTAGATACTCAAGTAATCATCTCTCTCTTCGTTTAAACTGTACAATTACAAGAATGTACAAATATTACGTGACCCAGGTTACAGCTATTCTAATGAGTCTGCTCTTCAGTTAAGTCTTGGTATTTCATCCAAAAAAGACAAGTACTTAGAAGGTTAGTCTTCAGAACAGTTTTTTTTTTTGGGGGGGGGGCGGCTAGGGCAATTACTTCTAATATAACATTTGTCTATCCTTTCAAAGTAACTATATTATCTTGAAAAAGTACTCTCTGAGATTCTTTCTTTCTTATACATTGAGATTGCATGAAAAAAAAAAGAGAGAGAGAAAGAATGAAAGGAATGTTCATGAAATTTCTTCCTGGCTCAAATCTAGTGACCCTCTTCAAACTCTCAAAGTGCAATTACCTCCTGAATTGATCAGTGAAGACAAACAATCCAGGTAGCTCAGCTCATCCAATTTCTTTCCCAAGTGAGGGGATTTCACCCCCTTTGAATTATTTGAATAATTGCTTCAATTCTTCAGTTCAATTTGCATGTCTAGACAGGTAACGAGGCTGAACAAGGTCTGGAAGGACTGTGATTTTTGAAACTGCATTATTTTTTTCTGGAACTGCATTTTGAATCGCAATTCTTACTATCCTCCACATGTAACCTCAATGAGGGAGCTGTGGGCTTACAGAAAGCCTGTGAAATTTTAAGCAATCACAATCCAGAAATGTGTATACATGTTTAAATCTTTCATTTTTCTCTTTAGAAAGCCCACCACAGGGCTTCTTCATTAGGTATTTATATACAAGAAAATATGAGTGACTGCCCCTTCACCCTCCAGAGCTCACGAACAAAATAAAGGGCTTTGCCTTCTTTATTCAAAAAGAAAATCTAAGAAAGTTGTAAAGCTCTGTATATGGTTTAAGCAACTTCCTGAATTATTCTTTGAAGGTATTTTTTTTCTAGAAAAGCTGGATCAGGGACAAATCCCTGCTTAAATTTTTTAAACTTGAATTTTTATAACTTTAAAAATTTAAGCCATTTATATTTATGGATATATATCATATTTGATATATGTGTTATATATCTATATGTTTACATACATATACATGTATTACACAAACATATATTAGGTCTTTTGTTCTGTTTTATGCTGTTCTGGAGCTTGAACTCAGGGCCTTAGCTCTGGATCTCAGCTTCTTTTTGCTCAAGGCTATCCTGCTACCACTTGAACCACAGCTCTATTTCCAGCTTTTGGGGTAGTTTATTGGAGATGAGAATCTCACAAATTTTCCTGCCTAGGCTGGCTTCAAACCTCAATTCTCGAGTTGACAGGATTACAGGCGTGGGCTACTAGTGCCTGGCCTATGTTAGTTTTATTGCTTTTTTTTTTTTTTAAGTAATACTGTGGGGCTAGAGCCATTGTAGAGAGACTGTAGGAAGTATGCATTCTGAGTTCAATTCATAGTACTGTAAAAACAAAACATGTTTTCAGAAAATAAAAATACGTTAACCCCTCCCCCCAAAAAGCTTGGAGTATTCATCATTCTCCCAAAATGTCTAGTGGTAGACTAGGAAGAAATAAAATATGATTTATAATTAAATCGGAATCTCTAATAGTTCATAGCTCCAACACATGCTATTTTGGTTAAGAAAGACTTGCATAAAATCTTTCATTATCAGCCATTTAAACTAAATTTCTTTCTCTTCATTCAGATTAAGATCTGGAAAAGTAAAGCCATAACCACATGACCTAAAAAATCCATCACATACCCATTTGAATTGATTAATCAATTGGGCCGAAGGCATCACTTGGGGAACATTATTTTTCCTTTGGTTGTCCCTGTTATTGGTACTCCTGAGTCCCAGGGACTGACCGCTGCAGAACCTGTTGTGCAGCTTCACAGCTGAATCAACCCAAGCTAACCAAAGGAGGAAAAAATTCAAAGCACATAGATTGGAGCATAAATTTTGTAGAACATGATAGTCTCCTCCCCCATGTTAATGTACTTGTGATTTCTTTTAAAATGGCCTTTGCTTATGATGCTCACATGGATATATCATACTAACTAGAAGGGCTGGGAATATGGCCTAGTGGCAAGAATGCTTGCTTCATATACATGAAGCCCTGGATTCGATTCCTCAGCACCACATATATAGAAAAGGCCAGAAGTGGCACTGTGGCTCAAGTGGCAGAGTGCTAGCCTTGAGCAAAACGAAGCCAGGGACAGTGCTCGGCCCTGAGTTCAAGCCCCAGGACTGGCAAAAAAAAAAATCTAACTACATAGACACACAGAAATTAAGTTCTTCCTTTTTCCAAGTGATAATTCCTTATTCATTTTCTCTTTTCTTCTCAAAGTATATTACGTAGTAAAATCCAGGAGGAAGGAAGCTGGCTAGTCAACTACAATATCACTTTTCTGAAAAGTTACAAATTCTCTGTTGTCTACATTCTGCTTGGTTCAAAGCTGGGCCAAGCAGGAAAGCTAGTGAGACTATCTCCAGTTAACCACCAAAAAGCCAGAAGTGGATCTGTGGCTCAAGTGGTAGTAGATTGCTAGCATTGAGCATTGGGCACTCAGGCTGAGGTCAAGCTTCAGGATTGGCAAAGGGGGGGGGGGGGAAGGGGGAGGACAGGAGGGAGGAAAGAAAGAAAGAAAGAGGAAGCCCCTTTGTTCAACTACTTAAAGATACATATGTATTATATATGTATATAATCCCCAATTATTAATAGTTCCAATTATTATTATTATTATTGGAACTATTGGAATTATTGGCACCTGTTAAACTTAAGAATTTGGAAATATCTTTCTTCATAAGGGATATAAGCATGAATTGTAAGGTTTTGATACCCAGGCTCCCACAAGGATGCAATATCTGATAAACAAAGTGGGAGCTCACATTTTCGCTGAGACACTGTGTGTGATTCCAGTCCCTATATTGTTGGTCTACATCTTATTTATATGTAAATCTGTCGATTGGCAGTGCTGTGGTGCTGGACCAAACAAGTCACTTGTTTGACCCTGTGAGGACACATCTCGTTTCCTAAGAGATTCCATGTTTTGGGCCCATGAAACAGTGGGCTTTCCTGATGACTTAAGGGTTCTGTGAATGCTGTGAGGAAGCCAGCGGATGGAGGATGTCATGTGTACATTATGCACCGCCTGCCAAGAGAAATCTGTGGAGAGAAGTCCATGGAGCCAAAGCAGAGTGTTGAATGAAGTTTTTGTATGAGGAATTCACTGAAACAGCAGAAGAGAAAAGCATATTTGAGCTTCATGGCCCATACATTGGGTTCTATACACTCCCCAAAAAACAAACAAACAAAAAAGGATACCTGGTACCAGGCATGGTTGTTCACACCTGTAAATTGAGCATTTGGGAGGAGAAGGCAGGAGGATCGTGAGTTGGAGACCAACCTGGACTACTTAGCAAGAGTCAGTCTCAAGAAATAAACAAAAATAAGATAAAAATGAAGAGATAAATTTGCTGCTTGAGACTGGGTCTTTATCTCAAGATCCTCCATCTTCGGCCTCCAGAAGTCTGGTATTATAGGTGTGAGACACAATGTCTGGTCTCTCAGATGAATCTTTCGAAAATCTTTATTGCTGTCTTCCTCTTTGTTTCTTTTGGTTATTTTAACTGCAAGTATCAAGGATTCTTAGTTATTATATTTCACAGGGCACTGTCGAGAAAAATAATGTATTAAGGAAATTCTAAGTTGGTTTCCTTAGACATAGTTTGTTCTGGTTCATAGTCACTCTAACATACTTTTTCTGCCTAGGACCTGTAACTGTTTCCTAGTTTTCTCTTTTTCTTTAATGATCTAATTTTAACAATTGAAACACTTTATGTGGTATATGACTTTGGTGCTTTTACAGACATTATTTCTTTTAATCCTGATAGTGGCAATAATGATGCTATTCTTAGCCCACTTCATAGTTAGGAACTCAGTCTTTGAAGTGAGACTGATGAGAATTTGACTCTAATTTCTTTTCCTAATCTTGAACGAGGTCCAGAGTCTTTCTGGCCTCAGTTTCTTTATCTGTAATACAGGGGCAGTAATATTACCTCCACAAAACTGTTGTGATGCTGAAGTGAATGAAAAGCTGAATAGAATAGTTGGTATGTAGTAAGTGCTCAATAGACGTTCTTAAAGAGAAGCCACTAAAGCACAGAGATAGAGAGAGGCCTGTTCTCCATCCAGCAGGGGTTGGAGCCAGGTTTGCTGACCTCTAAGCCAAGAGAAAACCCCCTTGCTGTGCTTGCAATGCAACAGCTTGGAAGCACGGTCCCACATTGACTCAAAGTACCTTCATGCCGAGCAAAGCAAAAGCACTTTTCCCCTTTACCCAATGTACTTCACAACCTTCCATAAGCCTAACACTGGTGGCTCACACCTGTAACCCGAGCTTCTCAGGAGGCTGAGATCTAAGGATGGCAGTTCGAAGCTGGCACAAGCAGGAAAGTTTGAGAAATGTCTATCTCCAATTAACAACAAAGAAGCTAGAAATGAAGACCTGATTCAAGTGGTTGAGCATTAGCATTAGCCTTGAGTAAAAATAGTAAGGGACAGTAAGTAGGCCCTGATTTCAAGCCCTCATGAGCAGCGCACACGCATGTGCGTGCGCACCCCCCCCCTTCCATGGGGCTGGGAATATGGCCTAGTGGCAAGAGTGCTTGCCTCATATACATGAAGCCCTGGGTTTGATTCCCCAGCACCACATATATAGAAAACGGCCAGAAGGGCACTGTGGCTCAAGTAGCAGAGTGCTAGCCTTGAGCAAAAAGAAACCAGGGACAGTACTCAGGCCCTGAGTTCAGGGCCCAGGACTGGCAAAACCAAAACAAAACAATAAAAACCTTCCATAGATGACCACTGGGCCATGCTACTTTAGGAAAATGCAGCAAAATTAAGAAGTCAAATAAAGGCAAAGCACTGTGAAAATATCAGACAAAGATGAACTCAGCAGTGGTTCATTACCCTGGCAGGAAGTTTTCCAAAAGCAAGTTATGTTAATTTGGGATCAAGGAACATCAACACACTAACCTGTCTTTTAAAATGGGCTTTTTAGTACATGTGATCTAGACATTATACTGTTGTTGTTGGTTTTTTTTAAGTTCATTGGCTTATGTGTCCAGGAATTTCCAAATATGACAGCATCTTTAAACCATCATACATTGATTCTTATCTATCTGTTGAGAAAACTTATAAGTGAAATGTATCTGGATACTGTGGTTCCTTGAAATTTCTAATAAGGTGTTCTTCCTTGAATTCTAAGTGGGGTTGTTCTTTTAAAAAAAAACAAACACAAAAAAAACCAAAAACAAACACCGTAAATCCCTTGTTACCTCTGTACATCGTTTCTACTTACAAGCTTTCTGAGTCACTCCAGCTTAATTTATTTACCCCTTGGATGCATTCAATGCACATTTGAGACTTACTGGTGTTCATGTGGAATATGTCATAGTCAAAGGCAATAAAACTGTAGGCTTCTATTTATAACCTTGGAGCCAATGCCACTGCAGCTCAGAACTTGGTTCCTAAGGACCTCAAGCCCTAAACCATGATGTTTCTGGTGGATTTCTAGTCTTTGAGTCTTCCAAATTCGATGGTGATATTTTATAATGTCAAGTTCAGCATTTGACCTCATGGAACTTTTCAAGCCATTTGTGGGAGAGAGGGATACATTGCTTCTTTCTTTATTGTATTTTGTTTTCTGCTGGTCCTGGGGCATGGACTCAGTGCATCGGCAGTGTCCTTCAGCATTTTTACTCAAGGCTGCTACTCCACCACTTAAGCCACAATTCCACCTTTGGCTTTTTTTGTGATTAATTGGAGATAATAATATCATGGACTTTCCTGCCTGGGCTGGATTCAAATTGTGATCCTCAGATTGACTCTTGTGTAGCTATAATTACAGGTGTGAGCCACCAGCTCTAGGCTAACCCTATCTCATTTTTGAAAGAACTAGAAGAGAGAACTCTTGAGATCCAATAACAGATATTTCTAGAGTTGATTATTATTACCCTGGTGACTTGCAAAAGTAATAGCAGCCCCAAAATTAACCAAAAATGTACATAGCAAGGTGGCTCAATTTATTTGTTAGATAAAGTGTCAGTTGGGAGATTCATTACTACATACAATATAGATAACATTTCTTGATTTTATAAGAGGCATATGTTATCTGAGATTTTCATGGAATAAACAAACAACAATAACAACACAACAGCAGGGGAAAAAAAAAAACAGCACCAGCATCTGACATTCTTCTTCGCCCAGCACCAGGAAAATAAAACAAAACAAAAATATTCTAACCCAAGATCTCTGAAGAAGACAAATATTTTTTCACGTGGTAGAAATAATGAATGTAAAATAAATGAAAATCTATCTTGGGTCCCTGGAACTTATTCATTTCTTTACATTCTTCAGCAGGAGTCTCCTTCCAAAGAGAAAAGAAAAAATAACAATTATATACAATAATGGCAGCACTATGGTTGACAAGAGGAAAAACAATACTAGTTTAGCTTTTTTTTTTTTTAGCCAGTCCTGGGGCTTGGACTCAGGACCTGAGCACTGTCCCTGGCTTCTTTTTGCTCATGGCTAGCACTCTGCCACTTGAGCCACAGCGCCCCTTCTAGCCATTTTCTGGATATGTGGTGCTGGGGAATGGAACCCAGAGCTTCAAGTATACTAGGCAAGCACTCTTGCCACTAGACCATATCCCCAGCCCAATACTAGTTTTTATGTTTTAAAATAGGCCCCTTTAGGTCAATATAAATTTATACTTTCTTAGGAAATTTGATGGTATATTTTCAGGCACAAGGCCCCTTTATGTAATGTAATGTCTAATGCAGCTTCCTTAGAGATGACAAATAACTCATAATCTCCACAATATATGTCTCAATGCAGGTAAAAAGATACCTAGTCAGATGACTCACTAATGGGAACCTTGTAGGTACAGGAGTGGGCGACCTCACCATGGCATCTCCAATCTGAGAGGTTTTATGACTTGGATGATTTCTATGGACTGAATACTTGAGGCCCATATGCACTGCAAGGGTTGGGTCCTGGCTCCATTTCAATTTGCACTGCTGTCTTCTGGTAGTGAGCTGGGCAACTCGGGAGCTCAGTTTTTCACATATACTGTATCCTCTGGATTTCCAAGGCAGTTTGGTTCGACAGCCACTGAATTGAGTAGCTCATGATTCAGGGAACAACTGTATGGTTGCCAAAGAGAAATGATCCTGCTGTAACAATAACTTGCAATCTGACAGCTCCTTCTTTCTTGAAATTTCAAAGATCACAGGAAGAGTTCAGGGAGGGAGATCTCATCTTTCAGTAGAGAAGTGGAAACAAAGTCCCATAGAGATCCAACATATCTCTGGTCTGGATGCCTATCTTCCTTCCCAATCTTACCACCTTAAAGACAGAAGCAGAATGAGCCTGAATGCTTCCTGATGTGAATTACTTGGTTAAGTTACTTCTTTTCAACCACCTCCTTCTGTCTCAAGAGGATGGGCTGTCACAATCTTCTGGTTCCTCTAAGGGGTTCAGATTAAGAAATAAGACACAGAAAATCTCTAACTAATGTGTTGACTTTTCCTCATACTTGAAGATCACTTGAGAGGTTAAAAGAGAATACTGGTGATGAAATCAGTGACATGGAAGGAATTAATCTGTGGGCCAAAAGAATGCTTTCTTCTTCAGTTGTCAAACATGCTACCAGCAACAAACACCAATGAAGTTTTCACAGTCCACCCAAATTATCGTAGGTTTTTGTATAGTTTGGCAGAGAGCAGCAGTGCAGGTGACAGTGTCAAGATCATTTGCTAATATAAAGTTGCTGTAAGCATCAAAGATCAGGAGTTTGAGATTCAGATGGCTAGGGATCAATACTAGCTCTTACACATTAATCATTAATGTGACATGGATGTGCCATCCAATCTCTGTGCTACTTTTACAATTTACAAAAATTTAAAAATAGGCACTAACCACAAAGAGTTGTAAAGATTAAATAATTTAAAATATGTGAAGCATCTGGGCATGGTGGTGCATGTCTGTAATCCCAAAACTCAGGAGGCAGAGATGGGAGGATCTATAGTTTGAGGCCAGCTTTGCCTACATAGTGAGACTCTTTCTCAGAAACAAGCAAACAGGGCTGGGAATATGGCCTAGTGGCAAGCGTGCTTGCCTCATATGCATGAAGCCCTCGGTTCGATTCCCCAGCACCACATATATAGAAAATGGCCAGAAATGGCACTGTGGCTCAAGTGGCAGAGTGCTAGCCTTGAGCAAAAAGAAGTCAGGAACAGTGCTCAGGCCATGAGTCCAAGGCCCAGGACTGGCAAAAACAAACAAACAAAAACAAAAAAAAAACAAGCAAAAAAACCCAAAAACTTGGAACAATTTATGGCACATACATAAATTTTCTCTAATATTAATAGAGCTACTTTTCTTAAGTTTCATATCACTTTCAGTAAAAAGCTTTGTGGAGTTGTGACTCAAGTGATAGAGAGCCAGACAAGCAAGCTAGGTAAGCTCCAGGCTCTGAGTTCAAGTCCTGGTGCACATGCACACACAGAGACACACACACACACACACACACACACACACACACACACACACACATGGACAGTAAATTAAAGCAAATATGATGTCTAAAATTTGAAATTTACTGAATGGGCCTAAGGCAAATTGGACATTGAAGAACATAAGATAAAGAGAAACAAAAAGAGGAAATACTGAAATAACAGACAACTCCTGGGGAACACAGATACAATAAAAAATGTTTTGATGTCACTGAAATTCCAGCACACAAGAAAAAGATTGAGTCAGAAAAGGTATTTTAATACTTAATGACTATTTCCACTGACAGAAAGTACCAATCAAAGGTGGGTACTGGGCCTCACTCCTGTAATCCTAACTACTCAAGAAATTGAGTTCTGAGGATTGAATCTTGAAGCTAAGTCATTCAGACAAAATCCTGGAGACTCTTATCTCCAGTCAGCCATCAAAAAGCTGGAAGTGGTACAGTAGCACAAGTGGTAGAGTGAGAACAAATGAGAATGTGAGGCTCTGAGCTGGAAAAAAGCCCAGAAATAAACACAGCATATCTCAAGAAACAAAACCACAAACAAAATATTTAAGTACCTTGTAGTCAAATGCCTGTAATCCAAAGATAAACAGAAGAATCCTTGAATGATGCAAGGGGTGACACTGACCAGAATGCATTGTACACATGAGCTGGTAGGTTGAATTAAGCCCCTTTGTACAACAATTGAAAGATTATTTAAAATAAATTTATTTAAAACATAATTAGACACACACAAAAGAGCCAAAAGTAAAAACTGATGATTTTCCATCCAAACAATGAAAGTCAGAAGACAATGGAATCTCACCACTAGCAGAAATCGTTGTCAACTGAGAATTCAGTGAGAATCTGTTTCAAAAAACTGCAAAGAACCAGCAGCACCCCCAACAAGTGGGCTAAAGACTTAAAAAGAGACTTCTCTGATGCGGAAATAAGAATGGCCAAGAGACATATGAAAAAATGCTCTACATCACTGGCCATAAAAGAAATGCAAATCAAAACAACATTGAGGGCTGGGGATATAGCCTAGTGGCAAGAGTGCCTGCCTCATATACACGAGGCCCTAGGTTCGATTCCCCAGCACCACATATACAGAAAATGGCCAGAAGCGGCGCTGTGGCTCAAGTGGCAGAGTGCTAGCCTTGAGCGGGAAGAAGCCAGGGACAGTGCTCAGGCCCTGAGTCCAAGGCCCAGGACTGGCCAAAAAAAAAAAAAAAAAAAAAAAAACAACATTGAGATTCCATCTCACCCCAGTAAGAATGTAAGAAAACTAACAATAATAAATGTTGGAGGGGATGTGGCCAAAAGGGAACCTTACTTCATTGTTGGTGGGAATGTAAACTGTTTCAGCCACTCTGGAAAGCAGTATGAAGATTCCTCAGAAGGCTAAACATAGAGCTCCCCTATGACCCAGCAGCCCCACTTTGGGGCATCTACTCAAAAGACCACAAACAAGGACACACTAAAGCCACCAGCACAACAATGTTCATCACAGCACAATTTGTCATAACTAAAATATGGAACCAACCCAAATGCTCCTCAGTAGATGAATGGATCAGGAAAATGTGGTACATATACACAATGGAATTTTATTCCTCTATCAGAAAGAATGGCATTGCCCCATTCGTAAGGAAATGGAAGGACTTGGAAAAAACTATACTAAGTGAAGTGAGCCAGACCCAAAGAAACATGGACTCTATGGTCTCCCTCATAGGGAATAATTAGCACAGGTTTAGACTAGTCACAGCGAGGATCATAAGAGCCTAATAGCTATGCCCCTATGAACGCATAAGATGATACTAAGTGAAATGAACTCCATGTTATGGAAAAGACTGTTATATCACTGTTGTAATCACTTTCAACATGTCATGTGAAACTGTAGCTTCTATTGTTGATGATCCTTTTGTATCCCCTTCCTGTGGTTGTACCTGCACTATCAATGTATCTCATCTGAGTACACTGGATATTGTATATACTGGTATTAGAACTAGGGAAGTGAAAGGGAATATCGAAATCAAGAGACAAAGGATAAAAAGACAAAGAACTCCAAAAGCAATACTTGCAAAACCATTTGGTATAACCCAACTGAATAGCTCATAGTGGGAGAGGGGAAGGGGGAAGGGGGTGGGGGGATGAGGGAAGAGGTAAAAACAGTACAAGAAATGTACCCAAGGCCCAACATATTAAACTGTAACCTCTCTGTACATCACTTTGACAATAAATAAGAAAATAAAAAATAAAAAAAGTGTACTGAGAATTATAGAAACCTCATCCAATAAAAAGATAGTTCAAGCTTCAAAAAAAAGGCAAAAGGATAGGTTTTTGTTAGAGCTGAGATAATCTATTGCTAGCAAATCTGCACTCCAAAAAAATGTTAAAGGAAATCCTTGGAGCTGATGGAAAAACTATACAAATAAAGGAATGAAAAGTAGTACACAACACGTGGATTTCTGAAAAAAGTAATTATGTAAAAGTGTGATTTGTAAGATATGTAGGAACAAATACATGAAAATATCACAATTTTTACAACAAAAGTAAAATGGCATTACATGGATTCATCGAAGGCTATATGAGTATAAAGAATAATTGCTAGACCAATCTATAAAAATAAACATCAATTTTATATAGCCATGCTTATTTATTTACTTGCTCATTTATTTTGAAATTAGGTCTCATTATGTCACCAAGGCTGGCCTTGGATTTAGTAGTCCAGGCTGACCTAGAATTTGTAATCCTCCTACCTCAGACTCCCTTAGTGCAGGGATGATAGATCTATACAAAATACATATGATAAGTATATCCTTTTAACTCACTTTATTAGTCTCTCTATTTGTATTTTTACCTGTCTTCAATGTACCCATCAGCAGCCACGGAGATCATTTTAAGCATAAGTCAGAATACATGAATCTTTTCCTTAAAAGCCCTTTCAATGGCTTCCATCTTAAAATAATACTGAAATTTCCAACTGTGGCCAACAAACACCTTAAATGACTTGCCTCCTGATTACTTTTCTGACCTCACTGTATTGCCTACCATCCCTCAAAGATGCCAATCCCAGTTCCTTTTTGGTGATCTTGATGCTTACATTCTTCTCCCAGATCTGAATATGACTAGTTCCTTCTCTTCATCTAAACTCAAAGCAAAAGCCACCAGCTCAGAAAGGCCTCTCTTGACCAGTCTATCTGAAGTAGCTACATACTCTTCCTGATTCTTAAATCTCATCTGAGCTATTTTATTGCTTTTCTGCATCATCTATCAACGTTGTTAGACTATACTCTGTTGTTCATGATCATTTTACCTTTGGGGCAGTTTTTGGTGTCTATTAGGTGCTAAACATACACTTGTTAAATGAGCTAACACATATTATCTTATCAAACTTTGTATCTTTCTTGAATTGTCATTGAAATTCCCTCAAAGATCTAAAAGTATCACTTAAAAATAATGAGAATATAACAACCACCATTTTCTAAGAACCAATTGTGGACCCAAGTAGAATTAGGTTAACTCAGGCTCCACATCCAGTATGTACATCTGGCTGAACTTAGGACAGCACCTAAACATTTTAAAGCCTCAGTTCTCATTTCTGGAGTGGTTCAACTTTTCTAGGTAGTTGTCAGAACACAGTACAAGTATTTAATATATGAGAAGTACTAGAAAATACTGTTGTTTTTAGGGATAATTATGTCAAGTCAGATTCTTTAGAGGAGTCTATTAGCAGCAAAGGCAAATCGCTGCTCTGAGGCAGCTGTTACTTCTCCTGACCACAACTATTTTGGTTGCTGGGGAATTTCATATCCTCCACTAGCTACAGGCAGTGAGGCTTTTCCATGTGGGAATGAATCTTAATTTCTAAAGGATTAACACAAAAGAACATAAATTTACACGGTAAACGCTATTATTAGTATTTGACGAAGTAAACACTTCACTGAATATTTTATCTACTTAGTTAAGAAAATCAATGCTGTAACCCCTCTGTACTTCACTTTGAATATAAAGAAGAAAATGGAAAAAAGTCAATGCCATTGAGATGCCACCTTTGGTCCAGTTCATAGATATATCTGGAATTAGGGGAAGGAAGGATTTTATAAATGGTGTATCATTTGAACTGGAAAGGATGGATAAAATTTGCCTCTATAGGGGTAATTTGGCTAGCCTTAGGGGCTTAAATAATTCAACAGCACAGGATGACACAAAATATTTGAGAACTCATCTACATATTTGAAAAGTAGAGTAATTTTCTGGTACTTGGTTGTTATTGGAGATAAAATATCTTTTTTTTTTTCAGGCAGAGAAGAGTTTATGGGGGGAGACCACACGGCAAGCTCACTTGAGATAAAGGTGTACAGAGACAGAGGGGAAGGAAGAAGAGAAAGAGAGAGAAATATCTTTTTTAATGATATTAAATTAAGTTGCATTTTCTGATATTCTATTGATTGAATATGTGTTTTCAAAAGCTCCTTTGGCCTTTGCTTAGTTATCAGCAATAAAGCTAGTTATCAGCAATAAAGCAGGCTGGATGTTTGGCCTCATGTATGACTATAGATACTTAAATACTTGCTATTTTTTGCATGCATGCAGGTAGTCTGCATGCAGACAATATTAAGTTAAATACACTGGGTTTTAGGAAAAGACAAAATTTCAAGCTCTGAGAACACAGAAGTTCTCTAAAGGTTTCCAGGAAAATGTGCTTGCTGTCTGCCAGGTACCAGTCTCTGAAGTGCCTTAAGAATGGCCACAAGAGGAAAACACCATGTTCCTCTCAAAGCCCTTAAATATTGCCTAGTTGTTATTTATAGATGAGAGACTGAGCATGAGTGTATGCTCAGTATGGTTCACCTACACAATCCATTGGTGGATACAGGCCTGGAAAACACAAACACTTTGTGGCGGCCTTTGTTGTAATATTCCCAAGAACATAATTTCCCTGAGATCTCCTCTTCTGCTCAAGATCGCCTAGAAAGCGTCTGTAATGTTTCCTTTCTTCAGATGGAATTCACCTTTAATGGGCTCCATATATGTGTGTATGTGTGTGTATATGTATATATGTATATAGACACACACATATATGTATTCATATACATACATATGTGTATATACACACATATATGCATATATACATACACATATATAAAATGCATATGTAGTATATGTATATTGTAGACATATAATATATTATATATGCATATAATATATACACATTTTATATAATATATACATACATATGAAATATATTATGTATATATGTCTCCAAAACAATCAGGTAAGTATTACCATCTCCATTTTGCATATGAGGAAACTGATGCTCAGAATCTCACCTTGTAAATGTTAGAAGTAGAATTTGAATTCACATCTGGTTCCACTAGTTTTCCTCCATATAACTTGTAACTTTCCAAGACACTAGTGAGCTAGTTAGCTGAAATGAATGGTGTCTGACTTTAATGACAAGGATCACTCATCACCAATTATGTGTCAAATATTCTGCTAGATTCTGGGAATACTTATATATCCTTGATTAAAATGCAATAATAATAATAACATAATCGTACAATATAATATATGATAATATAATACGATCACCGGTTACAATAATCTCAAGATGTAGTAAGGAACACCATTTTTAAGCCTAGTCTCTGTGGCACTAATTTTTTTAAAAAAAAAATCTCCTTGTATCTGATTCAATGTAGCCACATAATAAAGAAGTTACCCAAGTAGCTAAAAGGGAAGAAGATATTGAGAAAGGCACCCATTTTGCAAAAAGGGATGGCAAACCCCAAATTCCAAAATGTTCTTCCTAGTAATAACTAGGGACTGTTATTCATAATTTACTCCTTGCTATCAGCCTTGCAGAAAGGAGCAGAAGAAAATGTGAATTAATAGGCTGGGATGTGGTAGAGAACTTACCTAGCATGTGTCCTCAAGGCCATAGGTTCAACTCCAGCATCACAAAAGCAAATGAACTCATGAACTAAGCCATTAGGCATACAGATGTACCCTTTCTGGGTGCTGTATTCTTCATGGGACTAATAATTACTCTTCTAAGTCTCTATCGTCAGAGTTGCTACAGAAGGTTATATCAAAATTGTGATCATGGAAGCCATGTGGTGGTACTATCTCTTCTCATTTTACCAATGGGAAAATCAGTTCCAGAGGGTGAAAGTGACTGGTTTCACCCACACTTCCTGCCCAATTTAGGGATCTTCTTTCTTATCAGTGGTGCAGAGTCTGCAGGAGATGCAATACATACACAATCACACTCAGCACACTCTTTACATGTGTAAATGTTTCCATATCTTCAAAAGGAGATTGCCCACATATTATCTCAATTTTGAGATGGTCCCTATGATGCAGTAAGGGACGATCCTGTCACTCCTAGTTTATTGCTAGGAAAAATACAATTCAAGGATCATAAGATTTTTCCAATGTCACACAGCATGCAACAGAGACAGAGTTATGCTCCAGGTTTCTCACTCCAATCAACCGCTCTTGTGAATCCTACATACTGATAAGGGTAGGTAGAGAAAGAAAATGACACACAGAACCTGATCTTTGAGGTCATAGAGTGTCCACAAGACATCATATACCTGGCTTCATCAAGCAGTAAGATACTCCTTCATCTAAGGATTTTCCCAGCTAACAGAAGCAGACCTATTTACCCAGTTCCCCTTTCCTTCCCCCTTGCTTTAATTCTCACCGAAATGCTTTTTATATTCCTTCCAAAGAGCCTCACTATTTAGACTAACTTTTATCAAAAGCAATTCGGCAATGAATTAGTCTAAGAAATAATTACCAATGTTCATGAAGATTTTGCTCCAAATATTTTCATTGCTGCATTGCTTACAATAGCCAACCCTCATTCCTTTTTTGTTTTATGTTGAAATCTTTCCAGCAGTAAGGAGCAATTCAATGTATCACAGTATAAGCATATATTGGAGTTCTTCTTAACCATTTAAAGTGATTTTGTATGCGGCTGAGGCAGAGCTCAGTGGTAGAACATGTGCTTGGTATCTATGAGGCCATGGGTTTGGTCCCCAAAACCAAAGGGAGGAAAGGTCATAGTGTATGAAAGACCTTTCCCAAATGTTAAAGTGAAAAATGAATATATGAGTCTGTTTGTTTAAACCAACAAAATTAAACACAGAAGCACACACTAAGGTACTATTTCAAAGTGACAAGATTATGAGTACTTTTTAAAAACTCTCTTCAAGTATATTTTCTAATTTTTCTCCAAAGAGATGACATTGATTTTTTAAAATCAAGAAAACACAACTTTCACTTTTTAAAATGAGTGTTTCCTGATTGTTTTATTTTTATTTCTTTCTTGCGCTGGTACTGGAGTTTGAACATAGTAGGGCTTCATGCTCCCAGCTGTCATTCATAGCTGGAGCTCTACCACTTGAGTCATGCTTGCACTTATTTTGGCGTTGTGCGAATTCCTGCATTCTTCTTCAAAGGAGCATTATTTCAGCTTCCTGCTGTTCCAGTCATGAATATGAACCTCAGCTACAGCCAGACAGAGGCTGTGTCCCAGAAGTACTAGCATATATACTTTGGTTCCCCAACAAATTTTGTGTCTCTAGCTCAGTGAGTTCTCATGACAGTAGTTTTCAGTCTTCCTATCTACTATCTCTACACCAACTTTTCCATCTTGTGAGTATCATTCACACACACACATACACACACACCTCCACAACTTAAACCCCAGAGCTTCTAGCCTGAAGTGGGCTGGAGAATTAAATTATCAAAATTTAGAATTCTTTCTAAAAGAAACACAAGTGAGTTATTGAGAAAGTATGTGTGTGTATATTACAACTGTTATTTTATGCATGTTATATAATTCTATACATGCATTTATTATTGTCACTCGGTTTCTTATCTGTGAAGTGGGTACAGTAACAGGACCAATATCATACGGTTGTTGTGAAGATTAAAAGGAATAATTTTTGGTAAGATACTTAAACCAGTATGTAGTACTTACTGATAATGAGTGTTCATTAAAGAAAACATTAAAATATTAAAGCCCATGGGTTCTGAATTGAAGCTTGTGGTGGAGGGGAACAAAATGCTTGAGCTTTTGTGAATGATCTTAGATATGTATTTTCTGTTCTTGAAGACTTCTGGTTTAATTCAGGCTCTCAGGTCTTTTATACCAGATGGTTCTACACACACACACACACACACACACACACACACACACACACTACACACACACACAGGGGCCAGCACACCTATCCATCTCTTCTCTCCCTCTATAATAATCCCCTAGTAACTCTTAATTTAAAAAAATCACAAAAGGAAGGAAGACAATTTAGGATATGAAATCGCACTGAGGACATTTCTACTACAAGGCAAAGGTCAACACAATAATAACTAACACAATTATATACCATGCACTTAAACATCTTCCTATCTGACCTAAGCATTATATGTATGTATATAGATATATATTAATAACACTTCTCTAACCATCATCAGAAGTTGGGACTGCTGTAGTTGCTACTTTATAAGTACAGGAAGCAAGGCCTAGAGAAGCTAAATATCTATCACCAATATCACACAGAACTACCCATAGCAGCTTTCAATGTGAGGCTTGGAAGCCATGACTTGTCAGGCCATACTATTATATAAGGGTATGTAATTCCCTAGAAGAGGCACAAGCAAGAATACATATTAGTTCTTGAGAAAGTATCTTATGAAATCCTAATACGCCACATAGACAGACTCAAAAAGGATTGTTTATTGGCAGAAAAGATCCTCCTGATGATCCTCAACTTTTATCCCCCAGCCATCCCTGGCACCACCTCTGCAATGTGGCCATGGCTGCAATGCAACATCAGAGTTGGTCCTCTTTGGGAGTGGCATTTTCAGAGGCAGACTCTGTGAGGTTACAATGGACTTGTTTCCCCATATCTTCAAAGCACCTAGCTTGAGGAAATGTCCCTGCATTGTAGTAATAATGTGTGCATTCAGCCACCAGGAAGAACACCTTCTTTTAGTAAATTAAATTGTTAAATACTACTCCTTTTATGAACAGCAGAAAGAGGGCCTTTCTTACTCATGTAGGAATCGCTAGAGTATTCTAGCAATAGAGGTCTTTGCTCTGTATTGCTAGTCACCCTCATTAAGATGTTCTGACTCCTTGGCCATTAGGTCACCTACATTCAGGGTACCAAAGACAACTCATTAAGAGAATCTGATTTCTTTAATATATTTTCAAGTACGCAGTTTCCAGAGAACACATATCCATTTTTATATGACTATGGTACTCAATTTCTGTAGAAAAAAGTCTGTGATTATTACTGATGATAAGAAATACATTTGTATATCTTATATTCTCCAGTATACCCTTTTCATTAAATCTCAGTACAATGATTATGATATGGATAGGCAATTATTATGATTCATGTTTTACAGAAGACAAAACAGAGACATTTGACAAGAGACAATACAGCCTATTAGTAACTGAGCTGATTCCTAGATCCAAAATGTTTTCCACCATTCACAGAAAAATTTTTTACTTTCATTTCATGGACCACCTAAGACAGAAGTAAGATAAGAAGAGACAAAGAATTCCAGAGCACTGCTTATAGGATTCTTTACCTTTCCAGTCCCACAGAATCTAGGTACTTATGTCTAACGAAGAGCTAACGTCCTGTATCAAGCTATTCTGCCCATTCTGACCACTGCAAACTTGACCAAGTGTGACTGCTTCTACCTGGGACTCGTCCATACACCTAGGCTTTCAATAGCAAGTCTTGGACTTTTCTTGTAATTCCAGGACATCCAAATTTCCACTCTGCCTTAACACTTACAAAATTAACCTCTTGTTATAGTTGCAAAGGGGTGGTGACTTGATAACTGTAAAGTTGTAAAGCAACTGAAAGTTTAAGAGAAAAAATATAAAACTGTATTTTTGTGAAGTCCTTCACAATCTACCCGCCCCCTCAGAGAAAAGATGTAATTAGAACAATTTTTTATTTTGAGTAGCTTTTACATCATCTTTAAGAGGTAGGATGATGGTGGCATAACTATGCTCAAAACTGGGAAAATTTTGGGTGCTGGTGGCTCACCCCTTAACCCCTGGATATTCAGGAGGCTGAGATCTGAATATCACGGTTCAAAGCTGGCACAGGCAGGAAAGTCTATGTGACTCTGCTCTCCATTTAACTATCAAAAAGCCAGAAGTGGAACTGCAACTCAAGAGGTGCTAGCCTTGAGCAAAAAAGCTCAGGGATAGTGCCCAGGTCTTGAATTCAAGGCCCAGGACCAGTATCCAATACAAAACAAAAAAACACAAAGTAGAAAGTTGTAATTATTCTTTCAGTACGAGCTGGTCCACATCCCACATTCAGGAGCCTTGTGGAATTATAACATTATCCAAATTCACTAGAACAAATCCTGCACTGGTGTCAGTAATGGATGGTGATGGAAACCTTAGCTTTAACTATTTTTCCCATTTTGTGTTTCCATTTTGACACCATTATTTTATTAACAACAGTAGCTGCTTTCAAATTACTTTGGGGCCCTTAAAAAAATAAGAGTGCATTAAAACGACAGCAAGAAGCTGAAGTATGCAACTTTCAGATAGGTCAATACTGATAAAATAACAAAATTCCAACAATAGTAACTAACTAAAATGGGCCTATTCCCATATAAACCTATTAATGTCATTTTTTACATTGTTCTTATAAAATAGACTGTCTAGTTTAATTGAAGATTATTTTCCCAGAAAAAATTTGAGCATCATGCAATCAACCCATCTAGGCCAAAATAATTATCTATGTATGTAAGATAAATTCCTAACAATTTGAAAAAAGAGAAGGAAGAAATTACTTAATTTCACAATTGTGGTTTATTTTTTAAAGAGTACATACTTTTCATATACAACATGATATAAAGTAATCATTTAAAGTTTAATAAGGTAAATGAAACATATTGTGGAAATGCTTTAGTTCAAAATAAGTCTGTGTTACATAATAATGAATTTTAACTACAACATGTCCATGTTAGTCCATTTATTTCAAGAATTTTCTCAAATACTTCAGATTAGTATATCAGTAATATTTTTTTGTATTAACAGATTATAGCTACACATTAAGGGGAAAAGTTGGATTAAATTCTTGCACAACTTTATCACTGAGCTAAGAATAAGTATGGAAAAATATTGGTCTGGTTCTCTGAGTTTTTTTATTATAAACAATATTTTGAAATGAAGTTTTATGTAAATTTGATACAGTATTCTTGTACATCAATTGCATATAATCTAAAAGAACAAAACTTAATGAGAAAAGCAAGGTGTTTATTTTCAAGAATAAGGCAGGGAATTTCCAAATATAAAGAATTATTCTAAATTAATTTCAAAAATCCATCACATACAAGAAACCTATTGTTTACACCTCTCCTTCTATACCAGATCCTCTACTCAGAATGAATCAACAAATTAATATAACTCCTTTAGAACAACAACACTTAAATGTATATATGTATATATATGTATATATATATTCCCATTGAACAGGGCAAAATGCTTGGAAACCACACATGAAACAATACAACTACAACTTATCTTTTAAAAATAGATTAATTTTAAAAATAAAGTCATATTTGTACAGCACTTTTCATTCAAAAGGGTACCAAAGTTGTGCAGGCACAAATGGCTCCTGTCTATAATCCTGGCTACTCTCTAAAGAGGCTGCGATCCAAGGATTGTGGTTCGAAGCTAGCCCATGCAGGAGAGTCCATGAGATTCTTATTTCTAATTAACCACCAAAAAAAAAAAAGAAAAGCCAGAAGTGGAGCTATGGTCCAAGTGGAAGAGTGCTAATCTGAAGCATAAAGCCAAGGGACAGAGATCAGGCTCTGAGTTCAAGCCCTACGATCAGTTCGTGTGCACACACATGCACCACATGTCTGCACATGCACGTGTGCATGTGCACACACACAGATCAAAGTTAAGGAGACTAAGATTGACTTGACTCATGGCTGAGGTGTGTTCGCTCCTCCAGAAGAAATACGGGATCTGGCCAACAGTAAAAGATTACTTCAAATAGTTTGCTCTTCTAGATCAAGTCGTTGAAATAAAATAGTCTCAGGAAAAAAATATTAAATGGAGTTAATTGCAGATACATCTATTTAAATTCATCCAATTATCATCCTGCAAGTCTTGATGTGTGGTAGAGGTGAGCAGGCCCAAGGCCATATGGAATCTCATACCCAGCCCCACCAAATCTACAAGCAGCTTTGGGGATGCTTTAATGATGAGAATCTTGCCTTTGAAAGAAAATAACCTATTAAAATTACAGCTGAGATTCTGACCTTTCCCTTAGTATTAGATCACAAGGAACCTAAAGATGGGTGGAAATGAAGCCATCCTTTCCCCTTGCCAGGGACTACCTTGGCTTACATTCCAACCTCTGTCTTGATCCCATCCCTGCTCCCCTGACTTTTCCCCATCCTTCTGTTGGAACATAAACCCCAAATCACTACAACCAAGATGATACAAGTGAACTATATGAACTAATAACCTAGAGCCAGGCATCTTTAGCAGACCCTGCCTACTGCCCTCAATGCAGAATTAATGGCTTTCAAAATAAAAATGCCCCAAGCCCATTATTCATTCATTTGCTTATTTATTGTACACACACACACACACACACACACACACACACACACAATGTGCTGAGTGTTGCTGCATGCTAGGAATTTCTGTGAGTGCGCTGAGGATGGAGCAAGAGGTGGAATGAGGGAGCACTATTCCTGCTTGCATAGGGCTTATATTCTTCCTCTTATAACTGTCTCCAGAGACCACACTGGGAATATTCCACTAAGTCAACTTATTGCTCAAAAGCATCGAATTTGTATGAACGTAATATTTGCAGGATGGATTCATTCTGTACTTTGATTCTAAGTGCCCTTGTGGTTTTCAAAGACATTATGGAAATAGAGGCTGGGGATGTAGCTCAGTGGCTTGCCTAGCATGTGGGAAGCTCTTGTTTTGATCCTCAGAATTGTCAAAAAAAAATAAAAGAAAGAAAGAAAATAGAAAAGAGGTGGGGAGAAGAGAAGGAAAAGAAAAAGGGACACTGGAGGGGCATAGGATATGAATGTAATATACATATATCCTTACATATTAGTTAACTGGTTACAAAGAGCATGCCCTGATTTTATAAATACAATAATTCTATAAAGGTTTTTAAAATTATGTCTGTCCTATAAACCCTGCAAATTCCTGAAGGCTCAGAGAACCACTGAGTCAAGAGAAGGGGGGAGGTAAGCATTGCCTCATAAAAACTTCTTCTAAATACATACAGAGATAAAAATGGAATTCATTAGTAGCAACTAATAAGGAAAGGAGAGAACTTAATCAGAAGGCTCAAAAAGTGAAGGCTGAGAAAAGGGAATTGGATCTAGAGTAGAGCTGGGAGGGAGAATGGCTAGGCTTCCAACTGGCTCCTGGATGCCTCAAGAGCTCTGGAGATAAGTCAAGCCAATCCTGAGAATTCTTAGTAACACTTTCACACCCGCTGACAAGAAAGCTGTGAAGGCTGACTAGCATTTTTTTTTCTTCCTCTCTGAGAGGTAGTAGAAACAGATGTAAACAGCTGCTTGAGAGAAACTGAGGAAAGTGTACCAAAGGCTGGCCCTAGTAGAGGTAGAGACTCTTGAGCTATATCCTAACTGGGCATGAGACTCCAGCCAGAGGTCACCTATGCATCAAAAGAAGATGTTACACCACCCCACACCACTTCACACACACACAAAACCAGGCAGTGTGAACACTAACACTGGTCAAGATGCCTAGAAAACACTGCCTCAAGTGATCATCCCCTACCCTCTTGCTCTTAGGCTATACAAAGTTAATAAATCAATAGGCAGCTTTTTTAAAAACAGATGATGCTATAAGATAGGAGCCTAGATAACACAAACACTGTGAAAGAGAAGGAGTAGAAAATAAAACTGCGAAAGCATGATCAAGATAATAAAAAATTGAATGACATTAGTGCAGGCATAAACACACACACTAAGTGAAAGGCACATAAATTAACAGCTCAGGAAATAAAACCCAAGAAGCAATAGAAAGTCCAGCACTGGAGAAATGGAAGTCAGAACTATACAGTGAGACTATTTATAAAAATAAACCATCACCAACAATAAAGAAACAAAAGAAAAGTTCTTTACATATGCCTTTAACTAATGAATAGTCTAATGTAAGCATGAGGTAATAAAAAGTTAATGAAACAACCGAGTGAGACAAAAAAAAAAAAACAGCAGACCCAAGGAGCCAAATGGATGCCAAAACAATAACATAAGAAACTAACAAATAAAAAATAAATAAGGATAGAATAAGTAACAATGTAAAAAAATTAGAGCAACAGACTTAAAATTTTAAATAATTAAAATATAAGCCTGAATATATAAAATAAAGCAAACCAAAGAAAAATAAATTGACATGAAAGATAAAAATGATCAATAATCATAATGATGATGGTTATACTAACAACAGATTTCTTTAAAGCAGCAAACACAACAAATAAGAGGGAAAAGTTTTAAAAGAAATAACACAAGAAAATTTCCCTAAAAAACAACCTTTAAGTAAGTGATTATTAGGTGACAGTTTTACTTGCTTCACATATTTTAAATAAAATGATATCAACAATTCTATAATATGATAATAATTATTATTTACATTATAGATTTTTTAAAATCTGAGGTTTAAAGAAGTTAAGTAACTTGCTGAATTCCTAGCATCAAATACTATTAAAGCTAGGTTGAACTGAATCTATCTCGTGAAAAGGGCATTTGGGGTTCCAGATATAATACATTGTAAACCTCACACTTCAAAATATAACATCAGAGATTTTTTTAAAATCCCAATATTCAGTCAGGAAATGTAAATCACCAACAAAAGAAAAATAATCATGCTGACATCTTTCTCCACAGTAATGCTCAATTCCAGAAAAACAAAGGAGTGATGACTACTTTGCTCTTCTGAAATACACCATGACCCAAGAATAGTATTGCTATTCAAATACAAAGGCAACATTTCTAAAAGAACTCAATGAAACAGTGCCCAGGAGCTATGTTCAAAGAAAAGAAAGTGTTTACAATGAAATATAGCCAATTAAACAATAAACCAAATAGAGAATTCAAAAGTGGAAAAAGCTGTGAGAGGATAGGTTAAAAAATACATCCTAGATATGAGCACTAAATTATGGTCAAACATAAGGAGTAGCACTGAGCTTGGTATTTTACCAATAAAAAATGACTAAATATCAATAATAAAACACTGTAAGTGATACAACAATAAATGTCAAAATGAGGGAGACAGAGGTAGGAGAAGGAAGTGTGATGTTCCCATCCTGAATAGGGGGAATAAATCAAAACTACCTAACATGGAATCAATTAGGGTCAAAAAAGAATGATTACAACTCCGAAACTGTTCTCTAACCTGTTCCTAACATTGAAGGATAGTTTAAGAAATGATATCTCTTATGCTAAAGAAATCTTTATTGAAGTTTAGTAATTCCTTCCATTCTTCTTCTTCTCTTGTTCAAGTTAAAATTTAATATAATAATTTTGCTTAAAAATAGTGGGATGAAGGGCTGGGAATATGGCCTAGTGGCAAGAGTGCTTGCCTCGTACACATGAAGCCCTAGGTTCGATTCCCCAGCACCACATATATAGAAAACGGCCAGAAGTGGCACTGTGGCTCAAGTGGCAGAGTGCTAGCCTTGAGCAAAAAGAAGCCAGGGACAGTGCTCAGGCCCTGAGTCCAAGCCCCAGGGCTGGCCAAAAAAAAAAAAAAATTGTAGGATGAATACTACCACGCTGGTTCAAGAACAACAATAGCTTGAGTACCTATGTCTGTGACAGTGCATGCTTATATTATGTAATTAGTGTTTTATTTATATGTACATTCCAATTTATATGTACATTTATTTGTACATTCCAATAATACACTATTTGGGGAGAGGTTAAAAAAATACATCAAATGTGGACCTTGCTTAACCAGTGGGCTCTGTCTGTAAGCCTTTGGGTTGTTTTTTTTTTTTTAATAGGGTCTCACGATGTAGCCCAGGCTGGCCTTGAATTCATGTTCTCTGTGCCTCTGTTTCCTGAGTATTATAGGCAAGAGATGCCATGCCTGGTCATAAACTATTTTTTATTTTTATTTATTTATTTTTTTTTTATTAATTGGACATAAATTTTTTTACAAGGTGTTGTGCAAAGAGGGTGCAGTTACATAGTAGGGCAGTGTGTACATTTCTTATGATATCTTACGACCTGTTTTTCTATCCCTTGTCTAGGTCAGGTTGACATATATGCAATATACAATCATAAACTATTTTTTAAAAACATATTGTTTGAGGAGCTGGGCACCCATGGCTCACACCTGTAATCCAAGCTACTCAGGAGGCAGAGATCTGAGGAGCAAGGTTAGAAGCCAGATGGAGTAGGAAAGTTGTGCAACTCTTATCTCCAATTAACCACGAAAAGCAGGAAGTGGAGAGGTGACTCAAGTGGCAGAGTGCTAGCCTTGAGAAAAAAATAAAAAGCTCAGGAACAGACCCAGGACCTGAGTTCAAGCCCAGGACTCTCTCTCTCTCTCTCTCTCTCTCTCTCTCTCTCTCTCTCTCTCTCTCTCTCTCTCTCTCACACACACACACACATTCACACACACACATGCACACACGTGCACACACATACTATTTTCCCAGAAATTGGTGGTGACTTTAATTGTAATTCTAACTACTCATAAGACTGAGATCTAGAAGATTTCAGTTCAAAGCCAGACTGTGAAACTCTTATCTCTGAAATAACCAGCAAAATACCCCCAAGAAACAAAAAACCAAGGCTAGAGGGATGGCTCAAGTGGTACTCTTTGAAAGCAATGATCAACAAAATCATTTTTCAATGTAAGTTAAGAATCATAGGTGGGGCTCTGGCTTAAGTGGTAGAGTGCTGGCCTAGCAAGGGTGAGGTCCTGAGTCCAAACCAAAGAAACACCACACACAAACACACACACACACACACACACACACACACACACACACACACACAAATCATAGGTTGAGGAGCTATTATAAATTCTCCTTTTCTGTATTGTAAAGAAAGAAAGTGAGAATGGAAAGAGACAAGGGTAAAGGAGAGACCCAATTAAAGGTTAAAGGTCGGGGCTGGGAATATGGCCTAGTGGCAAGAGTGCTTGCCTTGCATACATGAAGCCCTGGGTTCGATTCCCCAGCACCACATATATAGAAAACGGCCAGAAGTGGCGCTGTGGCTCAAGTGGTAGAGTGCTAGCCTTGAGCAAAAAGACAAAAAGAAGCCAGGGACAGTGCTCAGGCTTCCACGCCCCAGGACTGGTAAAAAAAAAAAAAAAAAAAAAAGGTTAAAGGTCACCATCTATGGTGATCTAAGCCAATATTCATTCTATTCCAGGTATTCTGATTTCCAGTTAGAAATCAAACAATGGGGCTGGGGATATAGCCTAGTGGCAAGAGTGCCTGCCTCGGATACACGAGGCCCTAGGTTCGATTCCCCAGCACCACATATACAGAAAACGGCCAGAAGCGGCGCTGTGGCTCAAGTGGCAGAGTGCTAGCCTTGAGCCGGAAGAAGCCAGGGACAGTGCTCAGGCCCTGAGTCCAAGGCCCCAAAAAAAAAAAAAAAAAAGAAATCAAACAATGACACAGGGTTGAAGAAGGAGGGAGGGAGGAGGAGGGAGGAGGAGGGAGGAGGAGAAGGAGGAGGAGAAGGAGGAGGAGAAGGAGGAGGAATAAAGTTGGATTTTCTTACATTGCACCCAGACCTTTCACCTAGGAGTAACTGTCATTACAATCAGATGACATCATACCAGACACTTCAACTAGATATGAAAATTAGTAGATGGATGGAGATTTTCGAAGATAGATAGAAATAATGTTACAAAAACAGAATGAGATTACACATGTTTCATGTTTACTGATTGAAATATTCTGTGGTCGAGTCACATATGAAATGAGTGGTGGACTGATCAGTAAAACCCAGAGTTTGAAATACCTACTTCAGGCTCTATATGATGAAATATGCTGTTTCTCTCATGCATGCAACACATGCACACACACATACTTGTCTGAGTCAATCACAGTCACACCTCCACACCCACGTGTGCCTGGCCTACCTGTCTGGAGAGCCTACATCCTCACTAAGTCTCATTGATTCGTGGGGAGGATTTTCCTTGCCTGGCTAGTCATAGTCCGTTCTGACACCGATCACCTGATTGAGTGACATCAGACCATGGCCCTGCAGTTTAGGGATGAGAAACATTTCCAAAGGAAGGGCAGTTAAAGCCAAGAGGATTCAATGAGGAGAAAAGCTAAGAGACAATGCTGTGAATGAATCCTAAGGGCAGACATGGAATCGGGAAGTCACGGGGCACAAGAATACAAAGGATGAAAAGAAGAGCTGAAGGACAGGGCAGAATACAGGAAGGAGGCCCACAAGAAAGATATGCTTGCCTACTGGCATCTGGCATTCATAGGCATGAACAGGAATGTAGGTACATGAGGAATACAGATCAAATTTAATTCACTAGTAAGGAAAGTCAGAATCAAGACCAAAAAGTAACTCTTGAGAGTCCTACGTCTAATCTAGCTGGGACAAAATGGTCCATGGCCACCTGACAGGCTGGTGGCTGAACGAAAGGACTGGCTGGGGGAAAGGAGGCAATACCTTGTTTGGGGAAGCTGTTCAAAGAATTACAAGTGACACAGGAGACGCATAACTCTGGGTGAAGACTTTGGAGATCTTTGGAGATATTTGGAGGTCATTATGCTGTATTTTCAACAGGATTGACTGGTACTTCTACAAAGAAGTCAGTCACATCCCTCCTCACATCACTCCTGGTTGCATAAACCAGGCCATCCTAGTTGAATTGTTTTGTGTTTTGTTTTGGTTGGGTTGGGTGTTTTTGTTTTGCGGTACTGGGAATTGAACCCAGGTCCTTGAGCTAGACAAGCACTCAACCATTTGATCATACCCTTTTCCCTTTGTACTTTCTTTTTGAGCTAGGGTTTCCCTAATTTGGTGCCTGCTGGTGGACTCCCCAATACCTGAGTAGCTAGGATTACAGGTATGAGCTGTCATACCAAACAAACTCTTGTTTCAATTTCTCACAAGCATTATTATATTCTCCTAACTTCCCTTGAAGGTGAAAATTCTTTCTTAATAGCCAGGATTGATGGGAGCCATTCTGCTTTTATTTTCTTGCCCTTCTAAACCACTCTGATATCACCAGAGATCAATTGCTCTGGTGTGAAGCTTATAGTCTGAAGGTCTTTTGTTTCCTTCCATCCATTGTTCCTGGCACCTAAGATTCCAGTCACAACAGATTCCACTATATTTCCTGTATATACCATGCACCACTCCAGACATTTCTCATGAGTTCCAACAACCAGCCATGCCTGCTTTTATATGATCATCTTTCCATTAAAACCCCACTCTTCTCACAAAGCTCCCCTGCTCTCCACACTCTGAACTTCCATCAGAATTAAGCATTCCTTCCTTTCAGCCACAGTGTTTGCTTTGACCTCTAGTTAGTACATCATTCATTTTGCCTTAAATTTGCTGCCACTTAAATCTGTCTTGATTTAAACCTGTCCTCATAGATAGTAGGTAAGTAAACATTTATTGAACATCTGCTGTACTGTGAGTGCCAGGTGCTTTTATAGACACCATCTAATGTAGCCTGTGTTGTTAACAAGTACCAGCAAGCTCACATGTCACATGTGTTCATCCATGTTTGCTGTGTTATTCTATGATGAGAAGTGGGAGCTGTTTGAATTTCTGCAGATGTCACTAATATGGCTCCTTTGGTGGAGCTGCTGGGAGAAATGAGAAAGAATTTAATCAATCAGTCCAACTGGATGGCATATAGACAAGAATGATTGATATTTGTGCATGGGCCCATCTTAAAAATGCCCTAGCCAGAAAATGAGATCACTTTTTTTGTTTTTTCTTATTCTATCCAGGATCACAACGTCCTATATCTGGTCTAATCAGGGTCACAATTCACAAGATGATTCTAATCCCACTAGCCACAAATTAACTAAATCTCTGGTTTTGAGGCAAGTCTTCACACTGCCCCAGTTTTGCTGTGTATGAAATAGGGAGGTTGGGCTAGACCATCTCAAGGGTTCCCATCATTTCTATAAAAATCTTAAGGTTCTGTGTTGACTGAACATATGCGAAATGACATGAGAACTGGTCAATCTTCAGACTGATCTGCAAACACTAATATGGAGGCCAGCATAAACGGGATGATAAGGGCTTCATCTATCTCTGTCTCTCTTTCTGTCTCCTGTGTGTCTTCTCTCTCTGTCTTGTGCACATGTGTGACAGAGTGTGTTTGTGTGTTCTGTGAGTGTTTTCTCTATGTGTGTAATGGGAGGAGAGGTGTGAAGCTGTTAGTCAATGAGTAGATAATTAAGAATTTTTTTCCTTTATTCAAATGGATACCTATGTAGTGAAAACATTGCTTATTTCCACCCCACCATGGGCTGTCATTATTGCTGTTGTTAATAAATTAGTGAAGGTTCATTTTAATTGCATTACTCTTACAGTTGAGGATCACTTAAAAACCCCCAGGCCTGCTGGGCACCGATGGCTCATCCTGTAATCCTAGCTAATCAGGAGGATGAGATCTGAGGACTGAGGTTCAAAGCCAGCAGTCAGCCCAGGCAGGAAAGTCCACGAGACCCTTATTTCCAATAAATTACAAAAAAAAAATAAAATCTGAAAGTGGAGTTGTGGCTCAAGTGATAAAGCACCAGCCTTGAGCAAAAGAAGGTCAGAGATAGTGGCCAGGCCTTGAGTTCAAGCCCCAAGACTGGGGGAAAAATCTACAGGCCTATAGAATCCTACCATCAACAACAACAAGTAAGTTCTCTTTCTTTACATCCTGCATCTGATGAACTCTCCAGAAGGATATCTTTTTGGCTATGTGAATGGATAAATCAGCAGTAGAGAGGAAGTATGTAACAGTTGATTTTAATCAGATTATCAATGAAAGTATACCAACCTATCTGAATTCAGCAATTATTTATAAGACTTCATCTGACTGGATTAAATCTCCCCTCAAACAATTCTAGGTGAAAACATAAAACATAGAAAACACACACATAGAAAGTGCTTGCCTGTGCACATCATAAAATCAAATCCAAGCTGAGTACTGCTGGCTCACATCTATAATCCTAGCTACCGAGGAGGCTGAGATCTGAGGATCATGGTTGGAAGCCAACCCAGGCAGAAAAGTCGCTGAGACTCTTATCTCCAATTAACCACCAGAAAACCCAAAGTGGCTCTGTGGCTCAAAGTGGTAGAGCACTAGCCTTGAGCACAAATGCTCAGGGACAGGCGCTGAGTGTAAGTCCCACAACCAGGAAAAAAAAATCAACTGCACTTTAGAAGCCTCAATAGAAATCTGAGATCCTTCAACTTGGTGTTGGTGGAACCTCCCTCAGACCTTGGAAGATCTGAAGGATTCAGAGCCTTTTGTTAGGTGTTTCTGCTGTCACAGAAACCCAAGAATAAACAGGAGTGTCTGCAGCATCAGGGTGAGGGCCACTCACATATTTGTACATCAAATCTTAGTACAGCTCTGACACTGCAATGGGAAATACTACGGTAGCAGTAGAATGTCTCTGACTCCATAAGATATATTAGTTTGCTTTAAGTAAAAGAAATATGCTTTGTAGGAAGTTAAAACAAAATCTTCAGAGGCAATAAGCCACATTGATCAGTTTACTCTGGATGATGTTCAATTCTGAAGTAAAAGAAAATATCCACAGAGAGAAATGAGAAGAAAAACAAGTGACTAATGTACCCCACTGCATATTTAGTGGAAACAAAGAAAGCATGGGGGCTCCCTCAAACAGGGATAACCCAGATAAATACAATTGGCTAGTGAGCTCTCAAACTAATAACCAGACTACAGGCACAGGACAGCTTTGAGATCAATGCTGTTATTTAAAAAAGAAAGAAAAAGAGAGAGAGAGAACCAAATTAGCTAATAAAATTTTAAGAAAAAAAATCCAACACTATTAAAAAATTCAATTTTCTTAGAGAATATTTAGTAAATAGAGTATATTTGCTATATTAAATGCTTTTCAAAAATTATATATATGTTTCTATTTCTGTTTGCTGACAATTTTCCCTCAAAAGAATGTTTCCTTGTAATTGTAAAATGTATTCATTAAAATAGAGCCAATTTAACTTCTTGTTTTTTCTTGATTTTTTTTTCCATGAGAGGAGAGCCTTTCTTAAAGTTGTAATTTTTTAAATTTAGGATATTAAAAATGATTACTACTTCTTCAAGGGTTGTGTATTTATATAGTAATTAAGATTTGCTTTTAAATTAGCTGGCTTTATCACTCAGAAAGACCTTAATGCAATTGTAAGGGTGAAGGATATATTGACCTTTCCCCTTTCAAGTGCATCCTAGTTTGTGAAAAGTCATATTGTCCAGAGAGCACGAATTTGTACGTTGTTGACAAATTTGACAACAGTCCAGTTTTAAGTAAACCTGATAAATCAATTAAAATATTTCCTGAATATAAAATCTGGCCTTCTGCTCATGTGCTCCTTCAAGAAGACAGTGGCACAGAATTTCATTTGATTTTTAAAATACTGTATGTTTAAATCTACTATGAGTAGTTGTTTAAATTTAGTTTCTTGTGGTCAGTTTTTCTCCCTATATAAATTTTTCTTTTTAAAATTATTCTGACTTTTTTTTCTGCTTTTTGGTAGTACTTTTTAAAATTGAAATCATATTGCAATGATATTACCAACTACTTTCCTTCCAAAGATCTCTAGGTAGTTTACAGAGATAAAAAGCAGTTCGCTTCCTCCTTTCACAGGATTTAGAAATTTGACAATTTCTTTTTTTTTTTTAACATGATACTGATGTTAAACCATTCTAGACAGCTTCTCTCCTAGCTCATAGTTAAAATTTCCCCATATTCAAGGCTGGAAATTAAAATGTTATTTAAAGATATTTTGGTTTAGCAGTGTCAGATATAATCATACAATATTCTAACAATCCAAGAGGCAACAGTGGTTCTGAGATTTGCTTCAGATTTAAGGATAAATTACTTTGGAGAAAACACTAGCCCATGTGTAATACATCATCAATATTTAGTTTGTTATTGGCACATTGACTCGACTTTGATTTGAAGTGAAACAAAAAAATTCCCATTTTCAAGCATAGTGGACAGCCTGCACCAGCACAGGACTGTATTTTCACAGTAGGTTATGTTCAGATACAAAGGTACCATCTTCGGAGTGAGAAAGATGAGCTAGAATATGTGTGTGTGTGCATATGCATGTGCAAATGTACATATGCAAACATAACAGTCATCAGTAAGCAAAAAAAATTTAGGCCAATGTGAAACTCACAGTTTTGGGGTATTTTCATCCTATCTCTGAGGTTGGATTATGCTTCCTATATTCCTCCTTACCCTGTCCTGAGTTACTTCTTGGCATATTTTTTCCAGAATAGCCTTCATTCCCTATAGATATTCTGAGAAAATAGCCTCCCTCCTCTTTTCCTTGAAAATGTACATTAACATCCAAGAGCATATGACATTTAAAAAAAAACCCAAAAGCTGACTCCCCTTGAAGAAAAACAAGAATTAACAAGCATCAAATTTCCCTTCCTATCACAATACCTCCATTTAAAAAAAAAAGGAAAAAATACTCACTGCCTTACATATGAAACTGTAACCCTTCTGTACATCACTTTGACAACAAACAAATTTAAAAAAAAACTCTATAAGCAGAATTTTCCCTATAAGGGTACATTTTCATAGCCAATAGGAAAATAGAAAAAGACATGTATATAGAATAATTGTGCCCCAGGTTATCGCTCCCTTTTGCGCTCTCTCTCTCTCTCTCTCTCTCTCTCTCTCTCTCTCTCTCTCTCACACACACACACACACACACACACACACACACGGCAGTGGGGAAAATGTATGCAGTTCTACTATACATTTGATTGTTTTAATTGCCTCACATATCTCCCCTTCTTTTTCTGAGCACACAAACTTAAATGCAACAGGTGGGTTAGCACAAGGTATGAAAAACACTTAAGGATTTGTGAAATTCAAGGGAAAATTAATTTGAGAAATTGTGAGCTAGTTTATATATGTTTTAGGTAGTTTCATCGAGTTAGAATCATTTCTTGACTTTTTCATAGATTTCATTAATTCTATAATATTACTTCTCAAGTAACTGTCACAATCTGCCATTTGAATTTATTATAAGGCCTTCCTGCACAAATAGGAAAATAAACACAAAAAAGTCTTGCTAAAAAGCAAAGCAGTAAAATTTACTGCATAAATAAATAGCTACTATTGTTACATATAATCCATTTGAAATTATAAACATTACAAATAAAATAATGTATTTTGATGTGTTATATTAAGGATTATAAATTATGTAATCTACAAACATATTCAGGAAAGAAAAATGAAGATGAGATCAGTCTACTGCTAAAACAGAAACTCTTTAAAAAATTGGTAATAAAAAATGCTTTCAGTTTAAAATTCTACCTGGAAAAAATATTTTGACCAAAAGGTCTATTTCTAACAAAAATTGAATCAGAAAAGAAATCTTATTTTCAAATTAAGGAATGAATTTAAGTAGCAGAAAGTGGTGCATCTCCCCTAAATAAGAAAATTAATGAATTACCACGTAATCCTGTGCAAAGTTAGATTCTTATGTGTCATATGAAAAGTTAAGATGTCATGTTCATGAATAAAATAACCTCTTGAGCTAGTTTAGCTTTGGTTAAATGATGATTTTTTAAAACTAGGATGCATTACCTTTAGTGTTATACAAGCTGAATATACAGAAAACAAACACATGCAAAAAATGAAACACGAAATTTCATCTTAAATCTCAGGTTAGCTGAGAGGCAGCTGACTGAGAAACAAAATTTAAAATTATAAAATGAAAAACAATTATATAGCTCATTTTAAAAAATGTTCTCCTCCTTGTAAAAGGAATTTTCCTTTCTCCCCGTATTCTAAGCACCATTAAAAAATAAATTCAAAAGCTAACAGTTAATCTTCAAAAAAGCCAATGCACAAGCATTTGTACTTTCAGAATCTCATTGTCTGCTATTTGGAGTGATAGCTACTGTTTTCAGACTGTATCATATTTAAATATAGATATTTTCTGGTGTAAAACTACCTGGGACAAGCTTTTCTAAACAAACTTCCTAACAGATAAGTTTGAGAAGGAAATATCTTTATTCAGAGGGTTTTATAAACCTGAAAACTCAGGAAAATATTACATTAGGCATCTATTTGAATAGCAATTTACAATGTTTCCTTAAATATTTGTTTTATAAGTAGTGATGAACAAATTTTTATTCAGGAAATGTAATAAAAAATTTTCCTTTTAGATTATGATTACAAATGACAATTTCTGCTCTCTTTTACCTGCTTATGTTTACATTTTTAAAAATTAGACACAAAGAAATTTACTGGCTGAAACTGTTTTCCTCTTTTATTTAAACATTAGTTCATTTAATGCGATCTTAAGGTTCAGAGATGGTAGGAAGCTAAAGAATAAAGATTTTGTGGACCGCATCTAATCCATCCCTTCCTTTTAAATTAATTAATTTATTTACTAACCTTTAATTGGAAGAATGACAGGATTTTCTAGACAATCTCATCTGAGTCCATAGAACCCCGCCCCCCCCCACACACCTGTATTACAAAGGATTCTGCTGTTTTTCCTCATCCTTGGCCCAAGTGCTCTTGAAATCTTCCTTCAAAGAGGGAAGAAGACCTCTTAATTTAAAAAAAAATAGATCTACTCTACTTTTGAAATAAATGATGGAATTGTTGCTTTTCTGAATTTTACTTTTAAGCCATATCTAAAATCTGATCTTCAAGATTATCATGACTCCCTTTATAGGGTTAACCCAGCAATTTGCCAGCTGAGGTATGAAAGTCTTGATACAGAATCAATTACTGCAATTTTACTGATCAGAACCTACGTAGTAGAGGCCAAGAAGCCCTGAGCAAATTCCCCCAGTGCTATCACCATTTGTCCAGCTCCATGCTGGGGCCACCCCACAAAGCACAACATATAAGAATTCTTGGCATGATCCAGACACTGGTAGGGACAAACTCCTTGCTTCTTGCCTTCTTTAGGACGTCTAGTAGCTTTACAATCACCTTTCTGCTTCCTTGTTCCTCCTTTACTCCCTCTTCCTCCTCCAACTCACATAGCACCTGTCTTACCGACATGTCTCATCTAGTCCTGGGCCTGGAGGGTCTTGACTGCTCTTCAAAGCTTACTGCTCTTGATTGTGTGGTTCCCTGCTCCCTCAGACTGTGCTTCCTTCCTCCTTCCTCTCAAAAGGATGCTAAAAGACAGAAAGACCACTCTCTAGGCTTACATGCACCTGTGCATCTGTTTATGATGTGTGTGTGTATGTGTGTGTTTGTGTGTGTGTGTATGAGAGAGAGAGGGGAAGAGAGGGAGAGAGGAAGAGAAAGAGAGAAAGAGGTGGCCAAGGAGGAAGCAACAGGTTGGCTCTAGGATTAAATGCATAAAAGTGAAAAATGAAGAAAAGACTGTAGCATAGTCTCCAATGCCTATGAAAACAAGGAGAAGGAGGAGAAGGAGGAGGAAAAGGAGGAAGAAGAGAGGAAGAGAAGGAAATATAAATTTTAAAAATCATTTTCTTCTCTTTGAAATGACCTCAGACATTGATTGACTTGGGATACAAATGGTATCCCTAGGCCCCCTTTTTCCCCCTAGTATTAACAAAAAAAAATGTAGAAGTCACATTCTATTTATTGTACAACCAAGCTACAATTTGCAACCAAAACACTTAAAAAGAAAAGCCTGCTAAGCCAAGTAAATCAAATGGAGGAGAATAAAGATTGTTTTTGCAGGGAATGTGTGAAGGTGAGTTATAAGAAGAGATAAAAAGATTTCTATGATGTTGAAAATGAAGTTAGAAGAAGAAAAAAGGAAGATAAAAACTGTATGGTCTGGGGCTGGGGATATAGCCTAGTGGCAAGAGTGCCTGCCTCGGATACACGAGGCCCTAGGTTCGATTCCCCAGCACCACATATACAGAAAACGGCCAGAAGCGGCGCTGTGGCTCAAGTGGCAGAGTAGCTGCTAGCCTTGAGCGGGAAGAAGCCAGGGACAGTGCTCAGGCCCTGAGTCCAAGGCCCAGGATTGGCCAAAAAAAAAAAAAAAAAAAAAAACTGTATGGTAAAAAACAGACAAAATACCATTTACGTTAGCATCTTATTTTCCCTATATTCTTTGATGGAGATTACCCAAATTCTGAAAATGTAGGACTAGATATAAGCTGTATGGAAAAAGTGATTAAGAACAATCTTAGATAAACTGCTTTTCCTTCTGAAAAAGAAAGCTTGGGAGATAAAAAGAGGAAAAGAAGAGAAAAGGTGGAAAGAGAAATTTGTAAAAAAAAAAAAAATGTGATTTTTAAAAGACCATGACAGCAAAGAATTAAAGGGCAGAATGAAACTAGAAAGAACTAATCTTCATGTAGGGACACAGAAAGTAGAAAAAAAAAAAAAAAAGACTTTCCTATCAGTCCTTCTGATTTGCTCCCAGCCGGGTAATCCTGAATACTGGCAGGCTATGGGGCAAATGGACAGATGCTTCTAGAAAAGATTATCTTTTATCTGTCAATCTGGGAATAGCTTTGGTCCTATGGCTGCTGATTATATGATCTAAGTCTTGTATGACGTTTCTACATATGATATTGGCCAGAGAGAAACAAAAACAAATGTCTATCATAACAGTAACAATAATAAGAATGGTTAAGATTTCTTAGGCACTGAGTAGGTATAAAACGCTTCACATGTATGATCTCATGTAATCCTTGCCTGAATGTTCTGGTGGAGGAAGTGATTATTTTCCTCATTAAACAGCTGAAGAAATTGAGAAAATGAAAAGGACCTCTTTGTGTTTGTATGCCTTTTCCTGTACTTTTGCCACACCAGCAGCAACCTGCTGCTTTCTTCCTTAAGCAGAAACTCATACTCTAACATACCCTTCTGTAGTCCAACACGAGGATTTTACCATCTCAGATCCTCATCTGATCCTTGCACAGGTGGATCTGGCTATTCCGCACTACCAGGCAAGAGCACAGAACTGCCTCTGCAAGTCCACTTTGTATTGTTATCTGATCAGCACTAAAGTCAGGCCTGAACTGAAAAGCTCAAGCCTTCCTTACTTCAAGGAAGAATTCTGAGGCTACTGAGGCAAGGAAACAAAACAAAACCTCTGAAAGACTCAGAAATAGGGTAAAACTCTGTGTGTGTGTGTGTGTGTATGTGTGTGGTGTGTGTGTGTGTGTGTGTGTGTGTGTGTGTGTGTGTGTGTGTACCAGTCACTGGGCTTGAACACAGGGTCTGCACTGTCTCTGAGCTTTTGTGCTTAAAGCTTGAGCCATAGCTCCACTTCCAGCTATTTTGGTGCTTAATTGAAGATAATAGTCTCCTAGACTTTCCTACCTGGGCTGACTTTGAACCTTGATCCTCAGATCTCAGTCTCCTGAGTAGTTAGGTTTATAGTCAGGAGCCACCAATGTCTGGCTGAATGAAACCTTTGTACATTGCCCTTTCAGGGTCCATTTAAGACATCTGTTTTTTCCTCCATTAAGGCCTTAACAGAACAGCCTGTCATAAAGAACTTTGCTGTGCTAGAAGCTGTCAGTTTACCAACCCAACAGCATCAGAAATGGCCTGGTCTTTCCTTCTCAAAAAAGTCCCTTGATTCTGACTGAGATTTCACTTCTTATTCGAAAACATTATTAAAAAAAGTCCATCCAAATTTGCTATGAGCCCTGTTACAGTCTTCCCTATCGTGTCAAAGCACAAACCTTTCTTCCAAATCATAAATCTTGGGCCATGAACACAACCTAAAAGACAGATGGTATCTTGAAAAATTTTTTGGGATCAGGTTGAGTTTGATTATCAAATTTCTTATCTGTTTCCACTTTTCCATTCTTTTTCTGTCTTACCTCTCAGCCTGGCTGGCTGGTCAGTCTTTGTTCTAACTATTTACATTATTAAGTACCCAATACTTGTGTTCTAAACAAAGGGCACCAGAATCTCTCTCTGAGAAAGAGAGAGAGAGAAAGAAAGAAAGAGAGACAGATATAGACACAGACACAGAGAAACAGAGAGAGACAGAGACAGAGAAAGAAACAGTGATGCTATGAAAAGAAAAAAAAGACCAACGAAAACCTAATATTTCACCATACTCCTTAACCTCAAACTTTAATATTGTAAAATGTAGGTCTTAGAAACAAGATGAAAAATTTTGTGTTTGGTATCCCTGGAGGAAGGTGGGGATGTACTAAGAGAGGTCATAGAAATCCCTAAAATTATTATTTATGAAACTACTATTTATTTGATTTTCTTTTGTTGGCAAGAAAGTCCACAGCTTTGATCAGGTTGTCAATGGAAAAAAATACAAGTTTCTTTCTCCAACACCTAGAATAAGGCCTGATACACACTGTAGAGGCCCCAATAACCTTTGTCAGGTAAATATTCAACAATTGTTGAAAAAATGCATGAATGCATTTCCTAAAGCATCTAATTTATAGACGGAGCAATTGAGACCTACATGAGATAAAATTGACTCTTCAACATAATGTTTAAGAAATCAGAACTGGATGCATTGATTCTTTCTACTGCTAATAGATATATCTATATCTAATCTTTCATTTCTTTCTACTGCTAGAAGTTCTTGTTCTGCTTGCTTTGAAACACATTTGAATCTTTTGCTCCATCTCATTTCCTCATTCCCCATGTGTCTTTTTGTTTGTTTTGTTTTTTGCCAGTCTTGGGGTTTGAACTCAGGGCCTGTACACTGTCCCTGGCTTCTTTTTGCTCAAGGTTAGCACTCTACCACTTGAGCCACAGTGTCACTTCCGGCTCTTTCTGTATATGTGATGCTGAGGAATCGAACCTAAGGCTTCATGCATACGAAGTGAGCACTTTACCACTAGGCCATATTCCCAGTCCCCAGTGTGTCTTTTTGAGCAATGAAACAAGCCTTTTTTTCCCAGCTAGAAGTTGCCAGTGGGTCCATCTCCTCAAAGGGGGATAGGGAAGAGAATAGGGTCAGAGTCCACAGAAAAGGCCACCAGACCAATTCATTTATGACAGCTCCCACAGCAAGAATCCTGGTCCTGTGTTCTGAGGACATGAGTAATAAGCATCAGAACAGTTGCCACTGGTGGAAATAGGTGAGATTGAAATTGTGAACTTGGATCTGGGGTTTGGCAATAAACCTGAAGTTTAAAACCGACCATGCCAAGCAGCTTTCCTGAAAGCAGGCTTTTACAGCATTCTAAAAAAGAAGGCGGGGCTGGGATTATGGCCTAGTGGGTAGAGCACTTGCCTTGAATACATGAAGCCCTGGGTTCAATTCCTCAGCACCACATATATAGGAAAGATCAGAAGTGGTGCTGTGGCTCAAGTGGCAGAGTGCTAGCCTTGAGCAAAAAGAAGCCAGGGACAGTGCTCAGGCCCTGAGTTCAAGCCCCACTAGTGGCAAAAAAAAAACCAACAAAAAATGAAAAAAAAAAAAAAGAAGGCATAATCCCAAGCAACCAACCAAACAAACAAACAAAATACATACAACAACAGCAACAAAGCATAAGGGACAAGGATCCAACAGATCCCTCCTTGCTACTAAAAGCTCCATGGCCTTCTTGCTTTTAAAGGAGACAGTAGAATTCAAACTGGACCTTTTAGCAGTTCAGGATCAAGCCCAGCACGCAAGAAGGGTGAAGCAGCCTCCAAAAGAGAAGAGACTAGGCCTCTAGCTCATGCTAGCTGACATTTTGAAGGAGACCAACACTGGGGTTCTATGCAAATTTTTTGTGCTGTCAGAAGGACGAGATGAGAGCTGTACCTAAACCTCTAGAGAATCCCCTAGAATGCTGAATCCTGGCAGAAGAGACTTTCTGCCCCCTTCTTTGAACCCAGGTTCCCTAGAGGCAAGAATCTGTTAAGATATCCTGAATCATGTTTATGCATGATCTCTATTATTTAGGTAATAATAAGACATCGTCAGTGAATAAGAAAAGAATCCAGAATAGACAATACACATTGTGGGTTGGAGATTCAGTATGTGACCTTGGCAAATGTCACTTAACCTCTCTGAACCTGTTTCTTGGTTTATAAAATGAAGAGATCAATATCTGATTCTTTCCAGCTTTTGCTTGCTATCAGATCTATCTTTGCAGTTTACTCATTTGTGGATTCTTCAAATATAATTTAGAAGAGATTACCGTTTGGTAATTATTACCATTTGGTAATTATTCCTCCTCACTATTGTTTTCTTAGATGTCCTCATAGTACAGATGGGCTATCAATTAAGGGGAGGAAGGAGCAGATTGTAACCTCTTGGAATTAACAACAAACCTACTACCCCAAGACAGATGCTGTAAACATCAGAACTTTGTACCTGTTTAGATACAAAGTTTAGAAGAAGTTAATCGCAGCCCAGAAACCTCATGGCTTCATCTTCATCCTTTATTTGACCTGGATGTATAAAGGATTCCAGACAATTTGCTCCTGGCTTGAGTTGTACCCTCAAAGCATAAAAATTTTAAAGAAAATCTATATAACAATCATTTAATTAAGATAGTAAATAACTCTGTTATAATAATCCAAATGTTTTCAGTGAAATGGGCTCTTGTTCTGCTTTCAGCCTGCAGTTTTTCTCTAAGGTTGCTGGCAGCTTTATACATTTGGCTCACATGACATCTGAGGATTAGCCAGGTAGCTTGGTTTCTTCCTTCCCCGTAAATCTAATAGTCCTGGAGTTCAAAACTCTCTGCCAGACTCTAAACTGAATTCCCCAATAAGAATCACAGTATGACTCTGAAGCTCAGAAAGCTAGCTAAACAAAAGCTCCATAGCAAAGGATTTTGCTGGCTAATGGAAGAAAAATAAATACATTTAGAGTTTAAGGCCTTAACCCCTCAAAAAAGATAAAGAAAGTAAAAGAAGAAAGGCATTAGCCTAGAATGTTCCGTCCATCCATACCCAACTCAGGTTAAGAAGATGTCAAGATATCACTTAATGTTTTGGTATCTTCAGATTACCTAACTTTAGCCAAACACACCTTAATTCTGCCTCTCATGTGAGCCCCTGAGGCTGAAAATAGTGCAGAAAGAGAAGGGAAAGGGGAACAGTTGGGACCACTGAGTCAGGCCTTTGCACCTCAGTACTGAGGTTTGAGTAGCTTCTGAACATTTATGCCCACCTTACATCCTGCAGAGGGGACAAGATAGGAAGTAGGCCTGCCTCCTTAGGGACTATGCCTTTCCTCATAATTTCTGTGATGAATGGCTTTCTTTGCCTAGAGCTAAGTTTCTGAGGGATGTGGCTACATACTGGATCCCTGGCTTCCAGATATCTCATCATCAAGTAAGGATTGTGTTTGGAGGCCCCAGGAGACTGGCTAGGCAAGAAAGCCATAGGCTGAGGTCTCTTTGTGCTCACCTGAGGCTCCTGAGTGCATCCCTGCAGGTTCTTCAGCTTTTGTGACCTCAGAGATCTCTTCTCTTGGTGGCCACCCTCTAGGCAGGCATCAAGTTGTCAGGATAGTTTGAGCATCTGAAAGGGTTAAAAGATTGATAAGGTTACTTTGCTGGCTGGGAAGGAAAAGGGGGAAGGTTGGGAGCTGGGATTTTTGTTTTGCAAGGCATGGGGGTTGATGGAAAGGGAAAAGGCAGAGAGGTGCATCTGGCCCCTGAGCTGTGGCTGGCATGCATGCTGATGCAAGCAAAGTGCTTTTCAGAGATGCTCCTGGAGCCCTCGGGGCTGAGAAGTTCCTGGGACAGAGAGGAAGGTCCAGGTCTGACACTGCAGCAAGTCTACCTAGAACCTTGGAATCAATCCCTGTCTTTGCCTCCAACCTAGAGTAGGTAAAGAGAGTGACTTGAAGGAGCCACTGGTTCTGGAAAGAGGGCAGAAGGGACTCCAGGCTCAGACAAAGGCAAGAAAACTGGCTCCAGCCTCAGGAAGAGGAGGAAGAAGCAGAGAGGGGACAGTCAGTGAATGAGGAGAGCAGGAAAAATGGGACAGAGAAAGAGGGCATGGAGAATGGCTTAGGCTGGCTCAGGTCACCTCCTCTCCCTCACTGAGGGCAGGTGACCTGGAGCGGGCCCTATGACCCTTCACCTCTTCCCTAGCTCCAGAGACAATCATTGACCTTGATTTTTAACTCTGGCAAAAGTCAAGCAACTTCCTTGGCCTAGGAAACTAGGTTCCCAAAGGACTTCCCCAATACCTCCTACTCCCCCTAGAGAGTAGATTGGGGACAAAGATGGGACTGTCCCCTCTCCTTAACAGGGGCTCTGGAGGTTGGCATCAAACACAAGTACCTGGGAGTTGCCACAAGGCCCCTAACTTTTCTGACAAGGGTGTGTCCTTTGAAGGCGCCCTCCCCCTTTCTTAGCAAAGGCAAAGTGAGGACCCAGGGGGAGAGCGGTTCTCACTGGCCTCTGGCTGGTATCACTATCCAAAGGAGGGGAAAGAAAGGATCAAAAAGCCACCGGGTTTCACTTATCAAGGAAGAAAATGAGAGGGGGTCTTTTCCTCCATCCTATCACAATGACAGGACTCTTTTCCACAATCCCCCATACCAGACCAAAAAAAAAAAAAAAAAAAAGAAAAGAAAAAAGAAAAAAAGAGCAGCCTGAACTGGCTGCAGCCGCCCGGCCAGCAGCAGCAGCAGCAGCAGCAGCAGCAGCAGCAGCAGCAGCAGCAGCAGCAGCAGCAGCAGCAGCTTTGAGGCAAGGCAGCAACAGTTGTCTGGCTGAGACGCTGCGAGGCAAGGGCTCGCTCTGGCACAGCACCACGCCGGCTTCCGCGGGGTGCTCCTGTGCCCTGGAACCTCAGCCCCACATCCAACCTCAGTGGAAGAGATGGAGGGACTTTGGGTACAGGAACCCGGAGCATCCTGCACCACCGGTTGCTCAAACCCTTTCATGCAAGTTCAGTTCTCTCAGGTCACTTTTCTCCCAAATGTGGTGAAGATGCAGGTTTTTGGAGAGGGAAGGGCTTTCTGGCCGGGGAGAGGGTAGGGGGACTGGAGCAAAAGACAAAAGAGATGGAAAGGTACACAGGGTGAAGCTATTTTTAATCTAGCGTGGTTCTTGTGCCTCTCCTCTGAAGAGCTATCGCTCCACAGACGGCCCCAGGTGAGAGGCAGGAGGAAAATCCCGCAGAGTATTTCCTTCTGCTCCATCTCCTGGGCATCTCGTAGGGACCCTTTTACTCTTCCAGAAAATACCTTTGTGGAAGGACAACCCCCTTTATCTGTGGTGGGGGCCTATGATTTAACCCTAGATCTTGGAGTCTTCACCTGCGGTGCCTTCTTGCAGACTGAGCTAGAACTGACTGGCTCTGTCTCGCATGCCTAACACTCCCGGGGTCCCCTTCCTGCTGAGGTGAAGGTAGATAGAGTCTGAGTGTTCAAACTGCAGAGGAATGGGGGCGGGGTGGGGACATTTAGTTTGTTTAAAGAATGGTGGTTGGGATGTGGGGGAAATCCAGGCCCTCCCCGAAAGTGGGAAGCTGTGTAGCCCTCGAGCCACGGACTCTCAGATCACTAGACCCATCCGGTGTCCATTTTTATTCATGTGTGCACTCGTGTGTGTCTGTGTGTCCTTCTGGCCCGGTCCCTAAGGGCAAGGGCGTCTAGCAGGGTTTCTAGCTAATGAAGGACACGGGGCACAAAACGTGGCGAAGGCCTGATTTGTGCCACTTATAAGCGAAGTGGTCACGACTGCAATGGATGAAGGGGGAGAAGGGAGGGACCCATGGACACCCCCCCCTCAATCCTGCAGCTTGCCTCCCTCCCCAGGACCGGGAGCCTTGAGAGGCCAGGATGGGGCTGCTGCTGCTGCTGCTGCTTCTACTAAGCGGCTGAGTCCGGTACAACCGCAGCTCTCCAAAGCTCTTTCCCCGAGGGTTCCTCCCGCAGTTTTCGCCTGTTTTACCCTCTTCTGTGCTACTTAGTTTTGAAAAAGAGGAGATGGTGGGTAACCGAGCCTGTAGAACGCCTGGAATTAGGTTGGAAGCAGGCGCGGGAGGAAGGCTCCGGGGAGCGGGCGGTGCCTGGGTGTTTTCCCTCTTTTTCGGAGCTACCGAATTCACCGCGGCTCCCATCACCGCCTCACCTCCGAGTCCTGCGCATCAGGACGGAGGATGCTAAGGACCTACCGCCCCTCCCTCAAGGGCTTCCCCACCCCCACATTGCAGAGCCGGATCCTTATGGTCAAGTATGACCACAGCGTGTCCTAAACTGATTCATACTCTGGATAGAGACCTGGCCCCACGACCAAGCCCCCCTCCTCATTTTGTCTATGTGTGATTGGGGTTATTTGGGGGTGTGGGTGGGGCTGGGGGGGACGACACAACTTCTGTAAACTTTTATTGTATTTTAGCTTCTTCCCACTCCTCCGAAAATGCTCTCACCCCACCCGCTCCCATTAATTCCCCCTGTGATACAAAGTCGATTAAAAAGTTGGGGGCGGGGGAGCCCACCCAGGGAGAAGGCTGCCGACCAAAGGCTCCGGGAGTGCGGAAAGGACAGTGAGGGGCTGGGGGAGAAGACTGGTTCTTCGCTGGGAAATGGGGGAAGGGGGAGGTCGGGGAAGTCTCGGCTGGAGCGGCTCGGGAAGGTGCGGGCTTCTGGAGATCGCTGATTGCTGCTGTCTGTCGTCTCGACGAGTGCGCCCTCCGCGAATGCTTTTTGGGGTAAGGGCTTCCGGCTATTGAGTTATGTACAGCAAGCCCAGACCGCAAAAAGATTCGCGAAGGGCAGAGTCTGCCGGCTGCTTCTTCGGTCCCTGCCGCTGCCGCCGCCGCCGCCTTCAACCCAGGATGTCTCCGAACCTCGAAGCCGAGTAGGCTGGGTCTCCCCGGCGCGCTCCAGCGCCGCTCAGCCTCCCCACCCTGCGCTCCGCCCGCCGCTCCTCGCGCCCCCGACCCATCCCTCTACCTCTCCGCGATCCCCCTAAGCCCAGCCCTGCACAGCCGTGGTAGAGGTATGTGGAGGGCAAGAAGGGGAGCTAGGAAGGGGATCGGGGATCCCGGAGCCCAGCCTCCACCCTCTCTTATCGCCTCGGTACTCCGAGACCGTCTGCCGGTCCTATCGCCCCATTCCCTTATCAGCGTTCTGCAGCCCTGGCTTGCAAGGTCGCAGATCTCCGAACAGGTACACTTCAGAGTACCCCCCAATCCCCTCTTATCCTTCCTAGTCCCCCAGCAGAGGTTCCAGCCGTGACTACAGGCGCTGCGTAAAGAGAAAAAGTCCCCCAGAGCACTAAATAAATACAGACAGGGCGGCCAGCTCATTGGTGTGGACTAAAATCGTCACCCACCAATCAGAAGACAGCTCACATTTCCCCCCCCCCTTTTTTTCCAGAAGGGGGAGGGAGAAAAAATATTTCCATTTCTAATTATTCAACAAAACCTAGACTGGAACACATTAAAATATTGTTGTGGGGGGGAGAAGCTATGTGTGACCCCCCCCACCCCAATTCCATCCCAGGTGAGAAGATGGCGCGACCTACTGGGGAAAAAGAGCTCAAGAGAACGACCTCTCCCCTTGGGACCCAAGCCAGAAGCTCCAGACGGAAAATGACAGGCAAAGATGAACATAAAATAAACCCAAACTCTACTTTAGTCAGCTTATTTCTAGAAAATGAGAATTTCTCAACTCTCAGTATTCCCCTCCCGGAAAAAAAAAAAAAAGTTCTAAATGCTCAATGAGAATGATGAAGCTCTACCCTCTCCGAAACCTGTCCAGACATTGATGTGCAAAGGCCTTTGGCCTCGAGTGCCCTTTCATGACCACAGACCCTCGATTTCCTACCCATTCTACAGAATGTTGGGGGGAACAACAAGGGGCGAGCTTGTCATTGACTGCCAGCTCCCACCACCACAGTCTGCAGAAGGAAGGAAGGGAGGACCCCCCTCCCCTTTCTCTAGACCTCCTCTCCCATTCTACTCAACCAAACTTTGATGGATGCAGCGACCTCCCTTCCCCGTCCTCTCTTGCCTCCCCACCCCATCTCACTAAAGTAAAGAAAAGGATGTGATCAAATGGACGCTTGTGCCTTCAGTGGGGGAAAACCTGATCTAGGGTGGGATGCTGCAAGCATTGCAAGAACTTAGGGGGTAAAGTTGCCATGATTGGTTTTTGCCACCCTGGAATCGACGTGCTGGAGGGCGCGCGCGCGCGCGCACACACACACACACACGCGAGCGCGCGCGCGCCCTTTCCTGGCATGCCCACAGAACAGGTCTTTAGACCTTGGAGTCCTGTCTACCAGTCCCTATTGGCCCACCCTCCACCCCTCCGCCCATCCGTCATCCTTCTGCAGCTTTGCGACCCACCCACCCTCCCACTTGTATCCCCCTCGGCTCCGCTCCACTAGGGACAGACGCAAGTACACACACTCTTCAAGCGTCGGCGCGCCCGCCACGCCAGAGGGGGCTCTTCCAGTGTGGGCCCGCCGCCGCCTTGGCACTGGGCAACTGGGGGGGGGGGGGAAGTTCTGTTCAGCCTCCCTACACACCGCCAGCCAGTCAGTCCGCACACCCTTTGCTCCTTACCTGAGTCTGGGGGGACCTCGGGAGCACGCCGATCCGGTCTGCACTGCAGCCCGCTAGAAGCAGCCCTCTCCAGCCGGCCCTACCCCTCCCGCCCCTCCCCACCCCCCCACGGGTGTTTGCCCAGCGGCAAAGCGGGCTCTGCCAGGTAAGTATATAAGTTACTGTACTGTGTGGGAGGGTCACGATCTTGGTAATTGCGAATTCCCGAGCTTAACCCCTGCGCTACTGCCTTCCTCCAACTTGTTGAAGACTCCGTAGGGTAGGGAGAAGGAGCGAGCGCTGGCCAGGAGAGGTGGGGGGGGGGGGTGGAGCGGGAGAGGTGCGTGGGGCAGAGAGGGGTACAGCCAGCAGCGGAGTTCAAATGCCCCCCTGGCAGCGGTTTTCATTGGATAAGTCTTCCCCCCACCCCCCTCACCCCCACCTAATTTGCCCCCCCCCCCCCCCGTCTCCCATGTAGGGGACGTCTCGAGGCGAAGTCACGATTCCTTCTCAGTTCGGAATGAACTGTGACTAGAGCCGTGACGCAGCCGGCGCGCATTACTCACTTTTTTGCAGTCACGACTTGGGAATCCGTGCTGGTCCCAACCAAAATTACACTGCTGCCATTGAATTATTTAATAGGATCCAGTTTGCGGGGGGGGGGGGGGGGAGGGTAAACTTGTGCATTGTGCTAAACAATGGGGAAGGAGAAGGGGGGGCTTAACCAGGCAGAAGGAAACAAGGACACGGGGCGTTCCTCCACCCCCCTGCAAGACACTTGGAACCCCACCACCACCATCAAAGCCCCACGTGTTGCAAGTGTTTTATTGCACTACCGCCCCTTCCCCGCCAGGCTGCTGCTTTCCTCACCCCCTAGAATTTCCTTTGCAAAAGTGGCAGAATTTGTAAACACACCCTTTGCAGCTTGTGGAGCTGAGAGGGGCGAGGCTGGTGAATGCAAAGGAATTAGTAGGTCTCCTTGAATGACGAGTTGGCCGAGGGGTGGGCCGAGAGCCGACTGACGAGCAGCCTTGGCATGGGTTGAGTTGTCAAGACAAAAGTGTGGGTTGCAGCGTTATTTGTGTTCTCCACATCATCAGTAGCTGCTCTTGTTACTATTATGAGTTGACGAATACTAAGCCTCAGCATGGGAACCTTCCCAGCGAAGGACTTGCTTCTGAACTAAAAATAACTCAACCCACCCTCTTCCCCCCACCCCCTCAGGCTGCCACCTAGTTACACTGAAGAGGACTGGTCACTAAAGCCAGGGTCTGTTGTCAGGTAGATGAAGCAGATAGTACCTGTGGTCTCTTTTCTCTCCCTCCTGTATGCTAGTCTCCAAAGATACCTACCTCATCCTCCTGACCTGTTGTTGTTTTAAAACATGATGTATAAAATATGCCTGCGGGCACATAACACTTAGCTTCCAGAAACTTGCAAAGACACTTGCTTTCCCCCACCATGGACAGCCCACCTTTGTGGGCCAGTTTGAGAATGCAGTCTTATTCCTCACCAAGGAGTTTAATCAGTATGCATGTCTTTGTGTGCTCGTGAGAATCAACCCCTCTCACCTCTGATAACCTTTCTGCTTCCTCACCTGTCTGCCTACAGGTTCTGTCCAAAAGTCTGGAGCTGCTGCCAAGGGCTTTCACTCTGGGTCAAGCCTGCAACCCCAGGGGAGTTGGTTGGTTTCTTTAGTAAACACTTATCAAGTTGAAAAGCACCCCTCCCTAATTTCTCTCAGTGCTGTTTTTTCAATACTTTGGCTTTCAAGCACCAGGGGACATTCCCTATCTTGGATTCTCTGGGCGTTGCACCAGCTACTTCTTGTGTTTGGGCTTCTCATACATTCATTCCACCAAGTAATTTAGGGCGCCTATGACTAGGATGCAAAAGAAGTGGGAATCATGGAATTCCATGTCACACACCCCTATAACACCTCCCAGGAATTGCAGATGGGGGGGGGATGCTGAGGGACATGAAGTGAGAAAGTCACTATCACCAGGGAGAAATATTTCAAACCCTCTGGTGGGAAGGTGTGGGTGTCTAAGAATGGAGACCCAGATAGTGGCCAGCCTCTGCAGGAAAAAAAATGGTGAGCCACTGGCCTGCCGTTCCTGGAGCGCCCAGCCTTAGCTCATCCTCGAATGTAACACTTCGCTCCCTCTCCTTTAAAAATTTCCCCCTTTTCCTTCCCACTCACCCCCTCCTTCTCCCAAAGCTCTCACCGAAGTCACGACTATCCCCTTTGAACATCCTTAACCCTCTCTTTCCCGCAGCCCTGTTTTGCATCCAGGGCGGAGCTAACCCGCAGCTGGCGCCAACCCCGCCCCCTGGCGCTCGGAACTGAACTCGCTGAAGAACAGGAAATTTTCAGCACCTATCTTCCGTGGACAGCTACCGAATCCCCAGCCAGTAGGGACCTTGGTCTTGGTCCGGATTCGGTGACCAGAACGCACCGGGAGGTTTGTCAAAGGAATGAGGATTTTTTCCACCCCACCTCTGCGTACTTTGCTAATCCCATGCAATTTTGGTTCACATCGCACCGTTTCCATGAATCTCGCAAAGAGATGGCTCATTAAGTCGTGTCTGGGAGGAGAGGAGGGGGCAAAGGAGAGAGCAGAGCTCAACAGCGCCGACCCATAACCAGAGAGTGAGTTGCAGCCACTATTGATTCAGATATTTGTCAGGGTGATTCCCGGCTCTGCAAGAATTCCCTCTCTCAGTTTCTTTGCATGCAGCCCCAAGTTCATTATATAGATATACACACACATACAGCGACACCCTTCCCCGCTTCTCAGCCCCATTCCCCTGAGTAGAAAGAGAGGTAAAAAGGCAGCCAAGAAAGCACCAGGGGCATGCACAAAGTAAGCTAAGCGCCAGCTCATACTTACAGTCTGCGGCATGCACATGACATAATATCACTTACCCAAACGGGAACTCCTTGAGAGAAAGAGAAACAGGGGGAGGGAAGAGAAAGTGGATGAAGAGAAGAGAGAGGAAAGGAAAAATCCAACAATTAATTTCCAGACATAGTTGTGGGGGGAGAAGGAATGCGGTGATGTCCAGGTTTTCTTCCACCCGCGTTGGCTTTTCATCCCAGTACAGCCCTCGGTCTATTTCTGGAACACGATCAAACCCTGATGCTATTTTTAGCAAGTACTGGAAAAAAAAAAAAAACCTCCACACACACAAAGGCATCTCGCTGGAACGTTGCGTCCAAAACATTAAATGTGCACTAAGCGCCCCCTCCCCACTTTTTTCCTGCATCACTAGACTCACTTGCATTACTGCAGAGGATTATCCCCCCCCCAAAGCAAAACAAAACAAAAATATTTCTTATATTCTCCCTCCCGTGAATTGGCGTCTGCCTCTGCCTGTTGCAAGATCTGACTCTCGGTAGCCCCAGCAGAAGGCGTTGGAATGATTGTATTCTTAGAACTGCCCGTCTCCATTGACTACATTTCCTACATCCTGGGGGCATAGGATTGCTTAGCCTGCTCTCCAAAGGGGGCTTCCCAGTGAAGCTCTAGAGACTCCTGTACCCACGATGGAGGTTCCCAAATGTGGGGGACGGGGGAGGGGGGGGGAGTAATCCTGCGAACCCTTCCCAGGTTTCCCGCCCATGCTTTGGGAAATTGCGTGGTGTTTGCAACACACCGCCTTTGGAAATGTGTGTTTTGAAAGCTGCGTGTGTGTGTGTGTGTGTGTGTGTGCGCGCGTGCGTGCGTGTGTGCGCGCGCGCGCCGCTCGCGTTCTAGCAATTCACTACGAGGGGGGCTGGAGAAAACAGAGTCGTGAAGACCAGCGCGGAGCAGCCGCCTTGAGTCTCCTCTGCCAGCCTGCGTCAGTCAGCAGCCCCTGACGTCACGCGCAGATTCTCCTCTTTGGTGGGTCTGGCTCGGCGGAGAGGAGCTTCTGCTCGGAGACAGCGCTTTTGTGTTGAGCGCAGCCACTGAGCAGCCGAGGCCGGCCTAGGCGCCTCCCCAGGCCTGGGCTGGGCAGCTGCAGAGAAAGCTGCAGCCTCGTCTGCACCCGGCGCGTGGAGCCCCGAGGGGCGTGCCCAGTGGGACAGCCCCCTCCCCAGTTAGTCCCCACCGCCCCCTTGGCGAAGCCAGCGTTGCCCAGGCTCCTCAGGCGCATCTGTCCCCCGCCCTTCCGCAGCTGGCCACTGTAGCCAAGACAGCTACGGCTCTAACTCGGATTAATTCTGTGTGTTCGTCTGCTAGATAGCCCGGCTCCTCGAGTGACGCAAATGACAGATTCTATGGCTTCCCTTCTCCCTCGCTCGCTCCCTTTCTTCTCTCTCTCTCTCTCTCTCTCTCTCTCTCTCTCTCTCTCTCTCTCTCTCTCTCCTCTTCTGTTTCCTGCGCCCACGCATCCTGCTTGGTCTCCCACGGAGTCTGCCAGGTACAGCTTCTCAAGGAGTAATGATGGGAGCTGCAGACAGACCGATGGACAGACTCCCCGGACAGGGACAAATAAACCTGCCATTAAAACACAACACACATGCATCCCAGCTTTTTGCAAGTGACCAGCAGCCGCCTGGGGCTCCCCTGTGTGAGGAATCAGCCCCTCCAAGCTGATTCACAAATCCATCAGCCTCAAAGGAGTCCCTGCTGACAGTGAGAGGGTGGGAGCTAGAAGAGGGGAGGAAGGGCCAGGGCTCCGCTCGCTCCCAGCAAGCTTCTTTCCCTCCTCCCCACCAGAAGAAGCAGCCCACCTCTATAAATACCTAGATGGCAGGGGTATTAGTGAACAAACAACTTTCCTTCAATGGCAGGAGGAGGAGGAAATCCAACAAAGGCTGCAAATGCTGCCTCCAATGACATTAGCGGGACTTTTAAGGCGATATGACGGTTTACTTTTTCTCCCTCTCAAAGACGGAGATATATTTTTTTCTTCCTAAAATAACATCCCTGAAAAATGAGTTCAATGGATGAGTGCTATTTTTAAACCAATTTGAATGGCTGCTGCTCTCTCCCTCCCTCCCTTTCTCCCCCCCCCCCCCCCGCCTCTCTGTATGTGTGTGGGTACCTGTGTGTCCCATTGGATGGTGTGTGCTAGAATCTGAGCTGTTCTGTGGAAGAAATGCCACACCTCAGCATGACAAAGGGCTTATTGACAGATAGAGTGATGGAGGTGGGAAGAATTCTTGCAGATGGGAAGATCTGGACAACAGGGACAGGCACACAAAACCATTCTCCCTCAGGCACATAGCTCCCTAGAGTCACCAGGCAGGGCCCCTCTGTCCTCAGAGGATGGAAACAGGATGCAGGAGGCTCTTTACTGATGGGAGGCATCTCCTTTCTAAGCCCTAATGGTCAGCTTGCCCTGACAATGTTTTTTTCTGGATGCCAATAAGAAGTAATTATCCAAAGGCCAAAAGCAGCCTGGGCAAGATGGTCTCGGGGTCTTGCCCTCTTTGGTCCCTCCTAACCAGTGTAACTTGCCTTTGAGAGGTCAGTGTAAGCTTAAGACTGTCCCATAGCCTCAGTTTCTGTCTGGCACTCAGCCTGTGCCTACTAAAGGGAGACAGAGGACATCCACCCAATACAGAGGACAGCCTCTGGCAGCCCATTGGCAGCTGTTTATTTTTAGCTCTGAGCATGCATGCATGCATGTATGCATGCAATGCTGCTGCAATAGGGAGGTGTGCAGTCAGGAGAAATATCAATGAGAGGGAGGTGGCCCTGTTTCTCATGCTGACTATGTCTTATCACATGGGGGTCATTGGATGTGACCAGACAGACAGGAAATGCCAGCAGCATTTCAATGAAGTCTTCTTGGATTAATGAAAATGTCAGGCTAACCATGTTTTTCAAGGAGCAGAGTAGGTTTTTTTAAAAAAAGATATTTGACTAGGTGTAATCACAGATTCATGCAGATAGGATCATTCACAGAAACGATATGGATTTCTGCATGAACCGTTTATAAACTGCAAAAGAGAAGAGGCCATTTGGAATAGTGTTACCTACTTTCTGTGCTGTGTGTGATAGCTGGTGCCATTGGTGTCTGATGTTGAATCCACAGCACATTCATTTAAAATTCCTAGCAGCTTTCAGCAAACTTTAAGTAAGCTGGAACTGCGAATAGGAGAAAATATATTCAAGCTTTGCACATCACAACTTTGAGGTCAGAAGTCAAAGTTATAATCTAACCCCAGTCACCTGAAAGACTTTAAAATCTCTGTTCTTCCCTCCCAGTGGAGGGCATGCTACAAACGGTGCTGAAACTGACTGGTGAGAAACATTTGCAGAAAGTTAGTCCTCTGTAGCAGCGTCTCCATTTTCCCTACTCTTCAGTCCAGTCTTTTGGTGCACCCTAGGTTCCAGGAAGTGACCTTGGCTTACAGAGAGGTCCCATCATCCTCTGCTAAACGCTGTGCTGCCCACTTTCTGTCTGAGCAGTCAAGCTAAAGACTCGGGGAATTAATAGACTGATGTGGAACCTGCCCAAGATGAAAACCACCTTCCGCATTGCCAACCCATCCTTGGGCATCCCAGGCATGCCGAAGACCTCATTTCCCTTTCTTGCTTCCCCTAGAGGGCCTGTGGGAAGAAGGCTGTTTGTTATGTAGTCCTTGAAAAGAACAGAGTCTCTTTTCTTTCAGAGTCAGTAAAGCCAAGAAATGTTCTGTCTATGTCTCTTGTCTCTTCTCCAATACCAAGGGAAATGTCCAGTTAAATGCTGGGTTTGGAAGAAAAACCAAAACTAAGCAAAACATCTCAGCTCCCAGAAAATCAACCTAGAGAATTGAGGGCTTCTCCTTTTGGCCCAATAGTATCTACGTTAAGGAGAACTATTTTGGCCAAAAGGAAATGAGAAAGAGAAAATAAACCAATGTTTTGAGCACCAACTGTATAACAGATAATGCACTTGTCAGAAACATATAAGTGATCTTATTTAATTCTTAAAAATATTGTGTAGGTATTATAATAATAATGCCCTGACTCTGAAGGGTCATGGAACACAGAAATAATAACACTGGAAATATTAGTTATTACTTTTCCTACTTTAAAGCCAAGGAAATGGAGGCCAAAAAGTTTAAGTGGCTCATCCAAAAGCCTTAGAGCTTGAAGTTGCAAAATAATCAAGTTCATGTCTATGTGGCTACTACACTCACTATCGGACATTCAGTATGCAAGTTCAAGGCTCTCTCTGGAGCCTCTTGGAGTTAAGAGGAGACTGGGAGTTTGCAATGGTGACTTAAATAGCCAAATTAATTTATTCCTGCTAAAGAAATTTTTGGGTAGTAACACCACCTCACTTCTGCACCTCCTGTAAGGTCATCTACCTACCTGTGTAAAGAAACTCCTCTTCCTTTGAAGGAAGGCCTTTTGAAAACTAGAGGGCTCAGTCAATTTGGGGTAGAGAGGTAGTCACCTTCCATCAATTCAGTCTGTTGCACACAGCCATGTTTCTATCCCCACTGAACAAGAGTCCTGGGTAACACCAGAGAGAAGTCAAGAAGAGTCTTCCAAGAAATTAAAAAGGTATGTGCTGGTGACTTATACTTGTAATCTAGCTACTCTAGAGGCTGAGATATGAGGATTCCAGTTCAAACTCAGCCCAGGTAGGAAAGTCCACGAGACTCTTATCTTCAATAAAACTACTCAGAAAAAGCTGGAAGTGGTGCTGTGGCTCAAATGGTAGAGTACTAACCTTGAGAAAAAGAATCTTAGGAATAGCATGCAGGCCCTGAGTTCAAGCCCCAGGTCCTATACTCGCCCAGCCCCTCCCCCCAAAAAAACCTTTCTTAAGGTGAGAATAGCAAGTCAATCAGCTCCTTAAATTGTCCAATCATCTTAGCTCTCTCTCATTCCTTTAGAAACTAGAATCCATGATCATTTTCCTAATTTTGAAAGCTTTAAGCCGAGTGTGGGAATAAGCCATAGCTTGCACAGTACAAGCTATTTCACAATCCCCTTCCCCTGTGAAATACAAGTTTCTAATCACTTACCCTGATCAAAAGGTATATTCAGTCTTGGGAAACACCTCTCTAGAAGCCAGCACATTTTGACATTTGAAGGTAAAAGTTTCAATGACCACTTGGATGCTGGGAGGAACATGACTGGGATACTGCTCCCCCTACCCCACTCCTACTCTTTTTTTGTTCCACCAGCACTAAACAACAACAACAGCATCAAATCTTCTGAAAGTTGTTAACTTCAGAAAAGTTTAGACAACTCCTGCTCTGTGCACAAGTCCATGTCAAAGGTAAAGGTGTTTTCAATGGCATACTTCCTCCCCTCCCTAAGTTGTTCTAACTGCTGGGCACTGGAGAACCAGATGATAGGTTTATGAATGCCTTGCTAAGGAAAGGCATGCTTGGGAGGGTGAAGACTAGAGGCCCACCCAGGAATCTCTAAGGTAGGTTTCATGGTGAGGGTCTCAGCAAAGACAGGGAAGCCACAGCAAGCACATAATAAAGAACAGAGACTGAGGGGGTGGGATAGGGCAGAGCTCAGGAGGCTTTGTCCTTTAGAGGCTAAATAGCAAAGTTCCAGAGCTTGAAAAGCATAGAGCACAGGGAGGAAAGGAAGGGGAGGGGTAGAGTAGGTTTTGAGAAAGCCATACTCTTTGAGGTGATTTTGTTTTCTATTTTGCAGCGAATACTATAGTCTCACCTGACCTCATGCTGACCTGGGCCATGCTTGGAGTCTGTTTTCTTTTACTGAGGGCTGGATCAACATTGTGGAGCTGGGCTAATACTGTTTATGATGGTCTGGAGATCCCTGCATGGCAGTCATGTCAATAAGGACCCAATAGAGGATGAAGCCTAGGTCCCAACAGAGTAGATCCAACTCATAAGCCCTGGGTTGCTGGGGCTCCCAACTCACCCTGTCCAATGGCGACTAATGTTACTTACCTCATCATCCAGAAGCCTGCAGCTCAAGACCCATGAAGAAAAGCCTTGAGTCTCAAATGAAAATGTCTAGAGTGAAGCAATCACAATGTGGTAGAATGAAATGTAAATTTAATTGGAGGGAAAAAAAGAAATTCTGGGGATTCCATCCTATGGGCCATCCAGTGCTGAAATTCTCCCTTTCTCCTCCCTGCCCCCATGTTCTTAATCAGTTCCATCATGAGTAAGCTCCTTCACTATTGACTGGGATTAAGGGATTTCAAGCTTTCCCATCTGGTTTCAATGGCATCACACTCGCATATACCTTAGGGCCCTTCCTTGAGTGTGATGGCTCTGGCAAAGCCTTGTGTGACTTCATTTTGGAAGAATTGTCTCTGGTTTCCCTGACCAAGGGGTTGCGTGTTGGCTGAGTCTGGAGTGAGAAGGAGACAGAAGAGAGGGAAACTAAAGGCAGAAATCTGTCTATGACTCAAAGAGGAGCTTGCCAAGCAGAGAGCAAAGCCACTTCCACAGGAGGAACACGTCAGAGGCAGTTGAGTAAGTAAGCAGTGAATGGAAAAAAGGTGGTGGTCAGAAAGGGGTTTTCATGGCAAGGGTGAATAGGAAGATGAAAGTGAGCAGCAACATTGCAGAAAGCACGAGGCAAAGGATGACATGTGTCCTGGGGATGAGAACACTGCTTTGAAAACTCATCTGGTCTCCTCTTGGTCACGGGCGCTCCTATAACAAGCAAGAGGAAAGGGACAAGGTGTCAGCAATCCACATTCCATCTGTCACAACTCCCTGTGAACACTCAGTTCCAGGCTCATCCCTCCCTCTCCTTCAGTGGCATCATTTTGGCTTTCCTAGACACAAAAAGAACACAACAGACAAATGTTCAAGGGTACTTACTATTAGACAGGAAAAAAAAGATGAACAGGTGACAGTGACAGGTGACAAAATACACGTTTACTCCTAAATGACAGAGCTGACCTACTACTTATCAAAAAGTCACATTTCTGGGGCTGGGAATGTGGCTTAGTGGTAGAGTGCATGTATAAAGCCATGGGTTCAATTTCTCAGTACCACATAAACAGAAAAAGGCAGTAGTGGTGCCATGGCTCAAGTGGTAGAGTGCTAGCCTTAAGCAAAAGAAGCTCAAGGACATTGTCAGGCCCTGAATTCAAGCTCCAGGACACATTTCTGGCAAATGGAATTTGTCATATATGCAGGTCAAACCAGAAAGAGCTGCTGTCATCAGTAGCCAAAGGCCAACAAGTTACAAGTCATATTATGGACAAATATTTTTATTTGTTTCTTTGTCAGTCCTGTCTTGAACTTGGGCCTGGGTGCCACCCCTGAGCTTTTTTTGCTCAAGGCTAAGCACTCTACCAGTAGAGCCACAGCTCCCTTTCTTTGTTGTTGTTGTAGTTAATTGGAAAGAAGAGTCTCACAGACTTTCCTGTCCAGGCTGGCTTCAAACCACAATCCTTAGAACTCAGCCTTCTAAATAGCTAGGATTATAGGCGTGAGCCAACATGCCTAGCACAGACACATAATTTTAACCCACCCACTCTAGAATAATGACAACCTAGCCAGTCACTCAGAAGGCACAATAGAAAACCTGCCCCAACCATCTCCATGTTCATAGATCTAGGCATCATTCTGACCCTATTAGGATATCATTCTGCCTATAGGGAAGGGCAACATTTAATGGAAGTTCCTGGGTTGAGAATAGGGGAGTTGGGTAGTATTTGTAGCCATTGTCTTATTGTGTAGACTTAAAGCCATGTCAGCAGTGCAATCGAAGACCAGCATCACACTCAATGCAGACTTGAGAATCCTATTTGTTATCTATATTTCAAGTGCCCAGGAAGAAACAATGTAGGAAGGCTTAAGGTTCTCTTGGTTGAACTGAACAGATTTAGGTTCAGGGGAGTTGAAGTGACATTTGGGAATCTAGGCAGCTCTAAAATATGGACTGTTAGGAAAGCAATTCTTAAAAGACAAGTGGCTTGTATAATTTCAAATTTCCCAATGCTAGGAGTGCTTGGTTATCAATCAGCCTCAAAACAAGAAGAAGAGAAACTGAGGAAAGCATCTGTATGTAAAGCAAAGAGGTGATTTTGCTATCTTCATTTTGTATAGTTTAAAACCCCAAGTTAGGCCTCAGTTCCAACCAACACCACCCTATAAGTCAAAACTGAAGCTGAAAGTGACATTTCCAGTCTCCATTCTGTCGTTTGTTCCTAACCCAAACCTGGAACAAATCATTTTGTATCTTAATTTTACAACTCTAAGATATGTACACTACTAGCAGCCCCACCTACATCATGCCTAAGAGAAAACAGGTATGAACACTCGATAAGTTTGAAAAGGCCTCACCTCTGTCACAGAAATTCCTCTTGACCTGTAGGCTTTGTTCAGCCAGGGTGCCACAAGAAATACAGATTAGATAGGCACAGCCATTTAATTAATTCACTTGAAGCCTGATATTTTTGAAAACAGGATTGAAATGCTCTAGAACTCCATTAGTTTGCAGAACAATTGCAGAGCCAGTGTCACCTGTTTATAGTCATTTCAGAGAACAAGTTCTATTTTCTTTTTCAGGTTGATCCTTGGTTCCTGTTTGTCTCATGAGCTCTGGCCCAGGAGAATTCTAAGAATACTGAAAGACACAAAGGGGGTCTCTACTAGTCTCTGATGATGCCAATAACGTATTCAATCTCATGTAGAACTGACATTAAGGCTCATGGTGGTGAGTGTTAAGTGAAATAACTCAAGTACAATGCTTATTAGCACTGTGTTGGCAACCAGGAAACATGATTAAGTTATGAAGGATGCAAGAAACCTGTCTCTGGAGTTTCATCTTCCTGTACCTCAGGATACAAACTTTCTCCTGGTTAAAGAACCAAGCCCAAGGTCCTCCAAATTATTACCCTACCATCCTACGGCACTTCTATCATAAAGCCAGGAGAGGGAGCCCCTGAGCGACACTGGTTTCGGGTTCCCATTTTTTTCATTTCTTTATGGGAAAAAAAAATGTCTATTCAGAGGTACTAGGACTTTTCTCCACCAGAAACTTTTATTTTGAGAAAACTGGAGTCCTCAGTAAAGGACCTGCTGCCAGTCTTATTTTCAGACATTCCATGGGTCCTTGAATTTTAGAGACAATCTTGAGTTTCATGTCCAGGCTCAACTCTTAGATACCATTGGAATAGAATGGACGGTTTCTATAGAACTGACCCTAAGAGATCTGTGGTTGAGCCTTTGAAGCTTAAGCCAGAGGACTTTCAGTGTTTTGAATGTATTCTTTCTCCCTAGTCATCTTCATCCTGCAAATATCTAGACTCCCCACCACTAATAGACTCTATTGTAAAGTTCTTATAAAATGCCGCAGTGATGGGTAGTACCTAGTCCTGAGTGATTTTTAAAAAACAAACAAACAAGATGTCTCTAAATAACATTCTAATTAAAAATTTCAACCAGTCTATATGGCCCATAAAGGGTCCATTGACTTTGTCCCATGGGCTGATCCTGGGAGGGACTTAGCGCTTTAAGTCCCTGACACTTCAATAAAAAGCTTATGCTGAGGCAATAACTATTGTCATTCTTACCCTAGAGATGACTTGTTTTCAGTCTATCCAAAGTGTATTCCTTTCCCAATAAACTTTCCTATCACTTCCACTTGCCTGAGTTTGATTAACTGCACTGACTTTTTGGTAATAATAGAACCTGGACAACATTCCTCTCTCAATAAGATTGACATAAAATCTTACTTCATAGAAGTAGGGTATAAGAAATAATCTTTTCCTACTCTCAGGAGCCTTCAGAAGTCAAATACAGGATCCTTCTAAGACAAAGGACCTAAAATGGCTGCCAAAAGTCAAAATGATGAACTCTACTGAAGCTCTGAGCCAAGCTTTCCTGGTTTCTTTCTAGCTCAGACTCCTCAGGTCAACCAGTTGTTTGACCTACTGGGGCTCAAACCCTCCCCACCCCTAACTTACTTTCTAGTTCACAGTTAATCAATGCAATAGTAGGAGCCCAAGAGATGACAAGAGATCTTTGCAGCCTTTCTTACAGATAACATTTGCTCAGTGCCTGATTTTGAGCAGTGGCCTCCTTTCTTTTAGGTTACCCAAGAGATTCTATGCTTCACCTACTTACAGGATGATATATAGCCCAGAAGGAAGTCAGAATACAGCAAGACTTGCCATCTAGGAAGGTTGAAAGTACTTGATGAGAGCTCCTTTCCTTTTCTTTTTCTTTCGTTTTTAGTAAGATAATATCAAAAGTAGCTATTGAGTATTTAGTAGCCTCAGGAACTGTTCTATGAGGTATATATATACATATATATTTAAAATATCATTCAATCTTATGATAACTCAGTGAATCAGTTCTTAGTACTTAGTACTGTGGACTGTCCAGTTGGCAAACAGGCTAGGAGGGGTAAGTAACTTGCCTGAGGTCAAAGAACAAAAATACTTCATCAAGTAGTATTCTTAAATTCAGAGAAACCTCTCTTTGGGCTCTTGCTGGATGGGTTATCCAGCCAGTCAGCAATGGAGTTTCCTTCAATATTCCTAAGGTCAGAGGAACCTGAGCAGTGGGACATACCTTGTAAAGACCAAATAAGGACCAATGGAATTGTCAGATGTTCCATCTCATCTTATTTCCAGGCAAGTACAACCTATTTCAGGAGGAACCAGTCAGCATGAGAATTTTATCTTCTTTCTTATTTCCCTCAAGGTAATATCTGAGATACTGGCCAAGGCACATAGAACAACAGGACTCATTATATTTTTGAAAAATGCGTTGATTTTCATAATTTGGGAATAAGCTGGCAAGATGACAGCTGGGACCTCGTTCCAGACTAGAATTCCTTGGGTCTTTTGCCTTAAAGGAAAAGACACTCTTTGGGAACCTTACCAAAAATGAGGCAGAAATGGGGCAGAAGATGGATTTTGTAAGCAGATATCAAACCATCAATCCATACAGCTTTATTTGTATCTGTGCTGGGATTTGCTCACCCACTTCCGGGTAAGGATCAGTTTTGACTCCTTTGCCTTGGAGGCTAGGACCAGCTAGGAGAAACTGAGCACAATGGGTGCTTCTCCGTAACTACAGATGACAAAGACCTTGCCTCCGTCTCCTTAGCTTAGCTGTTTCTTTTTTCTTGCTTTTTTTTTTTTTTTTTTGTCTTTTCTTTCTGGTAGTGAGTATCAAACCCAGGATGTTGCATTTGCTGAGCAAGCGCTTTGCCACTGAGCTACATCCCAGCCCCCCAAGCTTAGCTGTTTCTACTCATCTCCCACTTCCTGAAGTCAACAGCAGGAAGCTGCCCAGTAAGATGTCAGACTTCTGATGGAGGAGAAAACATGAGGAGCCTAAGAACCACTGACAATAGGAAGAAGAGCACTCAGATTTAGGCAATCCCAGTCTGTCCTCTCATCCCCTCATTTGGGATTAGTCCCAAATAGTTATTTTAAAAGAGATGAGATACTTCATGAATGTACATGTTCTACTTATTCAGGGCCCATCCATACCAGTCTTAGTTTTAGTTTATGGGATAGTGAAGTAAGTGCATACACCAAGTATTTCATTCATGGAATAACTTGTCATGCTAGCATTATCAAATATTTGGCTCCAATTAGTTTGAAAGAGTGTGTCAAGTTTACCTGAATCAAATTACAATTTTGGGCTGAACTGTAACACAGGAAAATTACAAACATTTTTATAAGATCTGGAATACATGTAAGTGTGGTTCATTATGATTAGGGATTGTGGTCCATTTATTTCCAGACTCTGATCAGAAAACACTTTGTGCTCATCAGAGATCAGGGATCAGCCTTTATCATGCTGCAATTTGCAATATGTAAGTTGTTAAGACTTAAAAGAAAAATCTAGCCAGGCACCAGTTGCTCACACCTGAAATTCTAATTGCTCAGGAGGCTGAGATTTGAGGATTGTAGTTAGAAGCCAGACTGATCAGGAAAGTCCATGAGACTCTTCTCCCCAACTAACCAACAAAAAGCCAAAGTGTGGCTCTAATAGTAGAGCACCAGCCTGAAGCAAAAAAGCTAAGGGACAGCACCCAGGCCCTAAGTTCAAACCCTAATACTGTCATCCCCTTCCAAAAAGAAAAAAAAAATCAGACTACTTAACAAGCCAGCAAGTCTGTGTAGAGAAGGGGAAACTTTTTCAATTTGGGGGAGCTAGATAAAGAGTTCTTAGGAAAGGGTAGTGATTATTTTGTTCACTTCCTTGCATGATTTCCCTGAACTTTTCAGTTTCCCAAATCTTTGTAAATGTAGTATAGTAATGTAAGTATAGTTCATTCAGATCCTAACCCCTGTCCAACACTGAGCCTAAGTCAAGACCATTCTCTGCAGAACAGATCGTCTCTGACTCAAAGGTTCTTAATACTCAAGATGTGATGCTGGAGTAAATCTTAGCATGGGTTCTGGAACCCATGCCCCTACCATAATGATCCAATGGGATTCTAATAAGATGACTTGCCATAGAAGCGTGGCCCCTCACCCAGTATAAACAAAGGATCTCTGCAACAAAAAGTCCAGATCTCAGTGGATGAAGCCTCTTCTCCCCCAACTGGAATCAAAGGAATCAAAATCCACATCAATTAGCATATTAAAATCAAATGAAGGGGCTGGGAATATGGCCTAGTGGCAAGAGTGCTTGCCTCCTGCACATGAAGCTCTCGGTTTGATTCCCCAGCGCCACATATATGGAAAACGGCCAGAAGGGGCGCTGTGGCTCAGGTGGCAGAGTGCTAGCCTTGAGCAGGAAGAAGCCAGGGACAGTGCTCAGGCCCTGAGTCCAAGGCCTAGGACTGGCCAAAAAAAAAAAAAAAAAAAAAAAAAAAAAAAAATCAAATGAAAGGATTTTTGATAGAATGCAATGGAGCTAAATTTTGGAAAGGAGGCAGATGGTGCTTACTGGTCAGACAAGGGCTTTCTGTGTACATAAGAACCCAGGGTCAGTAAGAGTCTCACTAAAAAGTGAAGATGGACCATTAAAAATCTCTTTCAGGTCTGGAAATGTGGCCTTGTGGCAAGAGTTCTTGCCTTGCATACATGAAGCCGTAGGTCCGATTCCTCAGCACAACATATAGAGAGAGAAAAGCCCAGAAGTGGCACTGTGGCTCAAGTTGGCAGAGTGCTAGCCTGGAGCAAAAAGAAGCCAGGGACAGTGCTCAGGCCCTGAGTTCAAGCCCCAGGACTGACAAAAATAAAAAAAAATCTCTTTCACTTTCCATACTACAAGCATCTTAGTCATCAGGGGAACCTTGAAGCCTAGTGTCTGTCCTATTATTCAAATGAGTCTCCATGAATTGTTGGTGAGTTCTCCATTTTAGTGAGGCCATAGGGACAAGATGCAAGATTTACTTTTCTGTGTTCTCCATTAGTGAGTGAGCGTATTGGAACTGAATATCTGAATCAGGAGTCAACAGTCATATGTACTTCCAAGAAATCCCTAAGAGACTCTCACAAAGCCTGGACCATGGAGAGAAGACTCACACTTGACCTCTAGGCTCTAGAGAGTCAAAGGCCGGTGCTTAACACCCAGACTATCTGGATCTCTCTTGGAGTCCCTGTGTTTATGAAAAGATCTCAGAATAACTTGGTAGTTTCAGAAAGGGAAGAATGTGCCCACCCAGGTAGGAAAGACATACAGTAGAAATGCCACGCCACAGTATGTGTCATGAGAAGCTGTATTCCAGTGACTTTTCTGATGCGTCCCTAAGCTCACCAACAGCCAGAGGTAAAATGATCAATGTAACAATAAAAAGTAAAAACAATGAATTAGGTACTTGATATGTGCCAGACATTGTGCTAAACCATATTCATTGATATATGCAAATATCAACGAATCATCATCACAATAACTCATTAGGGTAAGTACACATTTTTATTGACTGATAAGAAACTGAAGCATAGAGAGAAGTTAAATAACTTACCCAAACCACATAACCAACCAACTACCGGAGCCAAGATTTGAACCCAGATTGTTTGGTCGCAAAACCAAAAATACTCATCATTATAGTGCACTCAGGATATGCTGCAGTCTATCAGAGACCCACACATACCCCTAGTGAAAGAAAAGGTAGGATTTAAAGAACATTTTAACATCTATCTGTACACATTGTACACAAATATATGCATCACAAAAATAGAACACTGTAGAGCACTTTCAGATGACATCTCAATTCCATTCTCAAAAAAACTGATGGGGTATCTAAGATAATGTGAGTATTCCCATTGTTCCGATAAAGTGGGGAGGTCACAAAGAAGCTAATTTATCTAAGATTGTAATACACTTGGTTGCTTAAACTGATGCAGTTTGATGCTGAAATCCACGACTCTTCCACTAAGGCAAAAATGAGCCATACTGAGTCAGCTATCATTTATTAATCACCCACCAGGGGTCAAACATGGTGTTAGACTCACTCATAAACAGTAAATAACAAGCCATTGATTACTCTTCCAGGCCACTAACTGGGCTGTCATTGCAACAGCCTCCAAGTCTTAGGAAAGGTTATATAAAAGAATAAACAAGAAGAATTCCTTTCTCTCTGCATTTCTAGGAACTCTCACTTAGACCAAACTGAAGACCATGCAAAGAAGGAAAGCAAGATTAAGTCTGAAGAGCACAACTCTCAGAGCCCCTGTAACCACGCTGAAGGGTTGATGGTGTCTTCGGTCTCTAGGTTAGCTGCATTTTTAAATGCTATCTTATTCTACTCTAGTCCACCTTGCATCTCGTTTTGCCTCTTAGAGGAAAAAAAGCAGGAAAGACAGGACTATCTTCCCCACTTGACCCTTTGGGTCTCAAGGCCCACTTCTTTGACGTCAACATTAACTGAATTTACGTATAAAATAATTCCTAAGAACTTGTCATCTGGGGCCAGGAGTGCCCCTGAACAGACTTTAGAGTACTGATGAGATAAACAACAAGCTCAAAAATAACTAGCAACCCCATTGTGAAGCAAATATGATTTTATTCATTTTCAGATGGGAAACCTAAGTACAAACCAGGCAGGGAATCTGGTTTATAGAACCAGGCATGCAAGTGCAAGCAGGGAGTGGAGTGAAGATTGCCTTTCCAAAGCCTGGCCTCAAATCCAGTGTATGAATGGTTTCTTCAAAGCTGTGACTTCATCTACAGGAAGTGGTGTGCTTTTGCAAGGGAGGACTTGGCTAGAGAAGAAGAATGACCCCATGGGTCAGAGATGGAGGATGCAGATGTTTACTGCACTAGGGTTCTCAGTCAGTCCTGAGATCCGAGTTACTTCTCACCTCTTTCTGAAGCCCAGGCTGGCTTCAAAAGCATGTGAGTCATCACACAAGAGTCCTAGGATCAGAAACATTGTGTGCCTGGTTGACGAATCTTAAGATTTGTTGCCTGGAAATCCTTAGTAATTTTTGTCTTTGAACGTGTGGAGATGGGTGGTATGGAATGCATGCACCCATTTCCTTGTGGACTCATGGTGTAGAACTGTAAGTCTATGATGGGGGACACTAGGGCAGTGCCACGAGGTCATGCTTTGAGTTGGAACTAGATAATTTGGATACACAAAGAAGGCGATGGGTCACTAACAATCGAGGAACCCTAGCACATCACTTCTTATTTATGGCCACCTGTAGGTGGGCAGAAAATGATGGCATAGAAATCATTGTCACTGCATGATATAAAGAAGATGGGGAAAAACAACTCAAATTAATTAAAGTTTTTTATTTAGCACAACACTAATCAGTAAATAAGAAACCCCATGACAAAGCTCTAGAGAAAGAGTATGGGAGAAAGGGGGGTGAGCTCTATTTATTTAGGCAGTACTGAGGTTTGCACTCAGGGGCCTGCATATACTAGGTAGGTACTCTACTATTTATAGCATGTCTCTAATCCTACTTTTTGTTGGCTATTTTAGAGATGGAGTCTAGTGAACTTTTTCAAACTCCTTGCCTCTGGATCTCAGCCTCCCAAATAGCTAGGATTACCAGTGTATGCCACTGGTGCCTGGCACCAGTATGGCAGAAGGGGCTCTACATTTTCATTTTTTACTGGGCTCCCATAAATTATGTAGCTGGCCCTGCTCTTCTCTGTTTCTGAGAGACAGATAGGAAGCACCAGGGCTCATTGAAGTCGATGAACAGAAAAGTTGGGCTTCGTTCTTCTCACAAACAAGTAGCACTCTGCTTGAAGTAAAGCTCTCCAACGTTGTGTGAAAGGGCAACTGACACTCCTGAATGAATATGAGGAAACCCAAGGCAAATTCAGGTTCACCACATACACTCAGGGACATCAGATCCACCCCTAGACCGGATGTGGTATTTTCCAACTGGCATCTTGACTTGAACTTGACCTGAGGAGGAGGAAGGTTGACTCCCTTGTGTGGGCACGAAGCTCACATGTGCGTGGAGGGAATCTTCAGTGCATACATGCATTTTCCTGTGGTCTGTGCACACACATGTGCACATACACTGAAGGTATGTGCTTGCATAGATGTGACATAAGCCTGGGTATGGTGGCATCTGAGAGAAAATCTGGCCTTTGGACATCAAACACTCTAGTGAAGGGGGAGGTAACAAGGAGGGGACATTGTTCTCAAAAGACCACAGCTGAGAGGAGAGAAACACTGATGAGCCTGGGAGACTGTGGAGGACATACTGCTGTATTTCCAGGATCAGATTTTATTATTGTTATTGTTAGTAGTAGTATTACTACTACTACTGTTGTTGTTTTGGAGTCACTTCCACTTGTTGACATAACAAATGGAAATTATCTTTACCCGACTTATAGAACTGTAATACTCTGTATGCCATATTTATAATAACAAAAAAAATTTTGGTACCAGTCCTGGGGCTTGAACTCTGGTCCTGGGTGCTGTCTCTGACCTTCTTTGGTTCAAGGCTAGAGCTCTACCACTTGAGCCACAGAGCCATTTCCAGAATTTTTTGAGTAGTTTATTGGAGATAAGTCTCGTGGACTGTCTTGCATGGGCTGGCTTTGAACCACAGCCCTTGGATCTTAGCCTCTCCCAAGTAGCTACGATTGCAGGTGTGAGACACCAGCACCACCTGACAACAACAATAATATATATATATATATATATATATATATATATATATAGTATATGCAACATATAAAGAAAGGAAATGGTTTCTTTTTGAGAACAGCAACCTAAATGGACTGGAATGCCTCCTAGGCTGTGAAAAAACTGCCTCATCTCCCCCCCCCAAAAAAAAACACCTTTCAGTTGTTTAACCAGTGATTAGAGAATTTTCTTAACCAGAGCCCTGGCCGTGTAGTGGGTGTCAGGTATGTTGATCTGGTTTTGTTCCACGATGTCCATAAGGTCAGAGTCCTCTTCCCCTCTACTTTAGCTAGACAAGGCTTCACAACACCAGCATATTGGGCTGCATCTCATCTCCACATCTGTCCTCCTTGCCTGTTGGTTATGCTTGCTCTGAAGGGGGCAGCTGTGGCATGCTAATGCTATTTCCCAAGTACCAGCTCTAAATTCCCAAACTCTACTGAAAGAAATTTGCTTCTCATGGGAACTTGGGGATGGAAGCATTGCCCCTCTCCCACTAGAGGGGGCAAAAATAACCATAGACTTACTCCACAATGACATCCCCAACCATCTCTCCATCCATCCCTAGTCCATGTATCCGTAGCTTTGTAGGGTTCCCATATTTACCTTCAGCTTAACCAGGTATCTAAATGGTACCCTCACATCTCTATTTAAAGATCATAGGGATACCCTCCCTCCCTCCCACCTCAAGAGAGCTGTGTTCCACCTCCCAGAAGTGGCCACTCCTCAGAGTAGAGGTGATTCAGCTTTCCTAGAAGATCATTTTCAGGGGGAAAAAATACAGTACTACAGATGAGAGTGCTGACTGCTTTCCTATTTTAAAAAAATCTGCTCTCAAACACATGGAATCCCCACTGACGAGGTCTGGCTGACATCAGACACTGGATCTTTCCCAGTAAACATACAAATCAGGATGAAAGAGGTAGGGGCAGAAGGAAAGGGTGCTGAGTGCCTTGTCAACCTTTCCATCCCTCCGGACGATTTGAACTCTGACCCCCAAGATCAGATGGCTGATGTTCAAAAGCCCCCTCCTCCATCACTCCATCGCTCTCCTCCACGCTCCTTCCTAACAAAGAATGACTCACAGCAACACACAATGAAGCCTGGTGGATTTACGTAGATTAGAAAAGCCCTTGAAGTCCCTGTCAAAACTAATCTTCTCAGGAGAGACCACTTGTTGATAACCACCTTGCTTTTGTGCAATTCTGCAATGGCAGACTGCAGACCAGGGTGGGCAAGAAAACCTGGTCTCTGAACTCTGTCTCTGCAAACAGCACCAGGTACAATAGGATCCAGACTTCATACATCCACCACCCCCCTTCCCTCCTACACACAGACAAGACCTCTCCCAGCGAGCTGCTCCTCAGACCTGCCTACCCATCTCAGCACCGGCTCTCCAAGCAAGGGTGTCATCGAAGCAGTTTCCCAGACTGTTCCATGCTGGCCATCTGGCTAGCCTCCAGCCTTCCCTTCCTTCCCCCTGCCGCCCCCCTGCTCCCCCACCCCTTCACCCTGCAGGGGCCAGCCTCTCTTGTATTCCTGTGGCAAAGTTTCCTCCATACAAGTGGCCCTAAGAAATCATGCATAAAGATTTCCCTCTACAGGTGGTTGTGAGCTGTAGCAGTTTTTGCTCTTGCAATAGAAACAGCTATTTTTTTAAATGCCATTTTACTCACTAATAAGGTTTTTACATATAAAAATTATCTTGCTTATACCCACTAAAGACTTACGATTTTCTCTGAATACTGGGAGGAGACTAAATTCTCCATGCAAGAGATATTGCCACAAGCATCACTAGCATGCCCGCTCTTTATCTCTCTAAACTCTGCCCGCCCGTCCCCCCCAGTTAGTCCTGACTTCATGAATCCTTTTTGGACTCAATTTTCATATGCAAAATAATGTTTAGAATGAGGATACTTAATAAATGAAAATCAATACGAAATGAAGAGCCACTTGCCCACTACACACACCCCCACTTTGTCACCACATACCACAAAAACATTGGGGTAGATAACACAGCATCATCCCAGAAGATTGTCTTCCAGCTGGCAAACATAACACACACACACACACACACACACACACACACACACACACACACACACACACACACGAGCGCGCGCGCACGACCCCAGAAAAAAAAAACCTGCCTAACAAGTCTAGGCAATTTGCACAAATATCATTGTTCAATGTAAAAGATCCACAATCGCGGCCAGTCACACAGATACACTCCTCCAAACATTCACCAACTGACATCATAAACTTTGCAAAAGCCAAACACAAGACAGTGCATGATATAACCTACCTTGGCGAGCTGCTTCACTTTTTGTGCAAATGTGTTTCCCCTCCGCATGCTTTACACAGATTTCTAGGGAAATTTGGAAGAACGGGTGAGGGGGTGGGAGAGGTGAGGAGATGAGGAGATTTTAAATAAGGAAGCATTTTAAATACACCACGCAAAGAAAAGAAAAAAAAAAGCAAGCTCGGGATTTCACATTATGTGTCTGCACTCTTCCTGGAGCAAAGCAAAACAGTTCTCTGTTCACTGCCAGACTTAGAGAGAGGGGGGGGGAGTGGGAGAGGGAGAGGGAGAGGGAGAAAGAAAGAGGGTCGGGGGATGCTGAGAGGGAGAAGAAAGGGGCGGAGGAGAGAGAGGAGAGGAGAGGAGAGGGGAGAGAGAGAGAGAGAGAGAGACGGCAGCCCCCCTCCCACGCTCCCACCCCGACAAATTCAGACACCTCCTGGGTAACTGATCAGAGCAAAGAACTCATCACCCACGTTCCCAAACCCCCAGATCAGGGACTAATTCTCAATGCACACACACTGAGCTCTATTTTTAGACATACCCTAATGATATGCATTGCATTCTAAGCGTGAACGTGTATGTGTATGAGTGGGTATGTACGTGTGTGTGCCAGAGATTACATATGGTCCCTTTGACAGGTATGGGTTTTTTGTTTTGTTTTGTTTTTTTGGTACTGCACTGCGACTGATTACATGTATTTGGACTCCCTTTTTTTCTTTTCTTTCTTTTTTTTTTTTTTTAGTCAGAAAAACGTGCATCGATTTTAAAGATATTTGGGGGGGGGGAATGGTGAGGGTCTTAATGCTAACAGAACGGTGGCTTTCTTCTTTTTCTCTCTCCAGCAAAGCCAGAATATTTGCAGAGTTGGGGCTGTTTGGAAAAGCTCCAGCCCTGGCTTGGTGTAGCACGCCCAGTTCCAGCAGTGTGTGCTATTGACCTGCATTGACGTCAGTGCGTCATTAGGTCTCCCTTAGAAACACTGACTTTCAAAAATAGTATCAAATTAATTCAGTTGGAGCCTGGTGAAGAAAGGCTACTAGCTAGAATCAGCCATAAAACTCCAGAATTTTCAGCCCTAGATCTCTTGTTTTTCTAGGAGCCAAATAGGAATCAGATTGTATGGAAAATGCCATTGATGGGATTTCTTTTTCCTTAAGAAAAGGGACCAAATTAGATTGCAAAGCCCAGAACTGCTTCTTCTTCTTCTTTTTTTTTCACCTCTTTTTTTTTCTGATCTAAAAATAACTCCCTGCTTGAGCTGACTGCAGTATCTTTTGTGTTGCAGCCCTCTGTTTTTAGCAGTCTGGCCCCAGTAAAGGGTAGAACACAAGAACAGACATTGATCTATTGATATTTGCAAAGCCAGACATTAATTTTCATAAACCAGGTGTGTCGCATGGTATGTGGTGGATATTGTGGTGGAGGGGCTCTGTGAGGGAGGTTTTTGCCATTCATACCTTCCCAGTTTCATTTTCCCAATTCATTTTTTGAAGACATAATTCCCACCCCCACGTGTCTCACGTGGCCTCTGACCAGCGCATGCAACCCCCATTCATACAAACACAAAGCTCTGTGCATTCACACTTAGCAGAGATGGTACATTCACAAGCAAGGGCTGGGGAGTGTCCTCCAATGGCTGCCGGGCAGAAAAGGCATAGCAGTCCTTCAGATAGTATAATCTGAGGAGTTTAAGTATGCAGTCTGATCATTAGATTGCATCATTAAAATTTATATTTGTTAAAAAAAATAAGTTTCTATTGAGGCAGTGGCCCCATTCACCTAGTTATCAAGGCAGTTTTAAGCAGTCTATTTTCCAGCCGTATGATTTCATATACACTTATGAGTTGTACACATGAATGTAAGTGTACCTTCCTCATGGGAGCACATAGGTAAGATGCTACTTTCAGATCTGGAGTGGGGGGTGGGTCCAAGATTTTTCTAGCTCCAGACAAGGAAGTTTATACCAGTTTTGTGATTTTCATTTACCAATTTTGTGTGTGTGTGTGTGTGTGTGTGTGTGTCTGTTTGTGTTGGGATAATTTGTTGTTTTTGACAGTGTCTTGTTCTATAGCTAAGGCTGGTGCCAAATTTAGGATTTTTTTTTCAGCCCCAGATTCCTGAGAGCTGGGATTACAGCCATGTACCACCATGCTCAGCTATTACCCACAAATCTACTTCTCTGACTCACCCTCCTCCAATGGGCTGCACTTGTGCCTTTGGATGAGAAAAGGATTGGGTTCCCTCACTCACTCTTTGGTCTCTCTCTGCTAGACTGTTAATGAGGGGACTAATTAGGGCCATTGTGGACAGGGGCCATCACAGAGGCTACTTGGCTGACAAGGGGTAGGGAGGAGGGCCTGAGTGGAAGAGGGGGTGGTTCAAGATACATTGAAATCACATTATGTTTTTTTTAAATGAGTGGACCTTAATTTTTTAAATAGACCCACAAGATCAGGGTTTCAATTCATAACCACTCAGCCATCTTTTGCTTATTATTATTTACCAAAACAACGAAGCCCTTTTATTCCCTGAAATCTGGGAGAGAGATGGGAATGGTGTGAGAGGACAGAATATGCATCTGTCTCCTGTACCAGTAATGGGTCAGGGGAGTGAAAGTCACTCAATGTCATATGCAGGCCAGGAGTACGATTTTGCCTTTGCTCAGCCCCAGGGAATATCAAGGGCTAGTCTAGGGGCTGAGAGTTTATCTCATGACAGTTTGTGGTGGCCAGAAGAGCCTTCAAGTGATGACAGACTGATCACATGCTTTCCTTCGTCTTCTCTTCTTTCTCTCCTTCCTTACCTAAGGCTTCATGGAGGACCAGGCAGTTGACAATAGTTCATGATGACACAGGCCCAGCAGCAGCAGCAAAAGGGAGGCGCTATGAGAAAACCAAGTGTTCCCCCTCCAGGCCTTTCAAACCAATTTCACAGACTTTGGGAAAGACACAGAACTACGGGTGCTTCTAGCAAGCCAAGCACCTGCAAACTACTAATCCAACTTGCAAGAGTTCCCATACCCCCTCCATCACAGATGCATTCATTCACAGAAACTACAGTCATTCAGGCACCTGCACACAACCACATTCATTCATATTTTAGCCTATAAGTATAGTCACACATTTGCTCGCAAAGGCTGTGAGTATACACAGCAGGAATATACCTCCACAAGGTACATTCTAGTCCCTCTTTTCATCTGCACACATGTGTGCATGTACACACACACACACACACACTTACTCCCCTCAATCCCCGCTTCTTTCCCTCGAGGGATTTCAGCTCTGAAGCATATGAAATCCTGGCAGGAATAAATTTCTGCCATCCAGACCGTCAAATCCCTGGCCTGTTTAAAAACCCACTGACCTCTTCCATGATTAGATCATGGACAAGAAGCCTGAGTGCGGGCAGAGCTGCAGATGCCTAGATGGATGGGGGTGTGGGCAGCTTTTTTTATGGTCTGTTTTTTTTTTTTTCTTTCTCTCTCTGTTGGCAGTTCAGGGAATAAAGTCAGGGCCAAGGGAGGGGCTCACCCTGTGGCCCAAGACTGCATGATGCCCCACTTGGCCAGTTGCAATCATGTCCTTTGGGGAAAGGTGAGAGCTGTGATGAGTGAGCTGTCAGATCTTTCAGGGAGCCAAAACCTGCATTCTAGGGTGTTGAGAATTCTTGTTTGTCTGTGTTGGGGCTGAGGATGTGCTGGGTTGAGGATTCTCTATTTGTCCCTTTTGGTCTATCCTGTGTTTTCTCCACTTGTTAGGGGAGACTGGCTTTAGGAACTGTACCCACATACTCTCTAGATCACCAATTCAGTTAATGGAGAATGCTGGGAGGGGGGGGAAGGGGATCTAAAGAGGTGAGTAGAATGTGATAGGATGTTTATTTCCTTACCTCCCTAACAAGCTAGAGGCTTGTTAGCAGCTGTGCCACTCCACTGAAGTCACAGCTCCTATCACATGGCTGTCTTGAGCAGCTACTATTATGGTTCTTCCCCATCCCTGCTGTGTGTGTGTGTGTGTGTGTGTGTGTGTGTGTGTGTGTGCATCCACATCTAGACCAGTGATTCTGTCTAGAACTCTGAAGTAGAATGGAAGTCCACACATCTCATTGACACCTACTTGCTACCTAAAATCATCTCCTCTCAGAAATGCTGGATAGGTAGTGTCTGTATTCTGACAAGAACCATGGGGAACGTTTAACTACAGAAAATCAGAATAGATGGGGCTGCTGGTAGTTAAGGAGAATGCTAAAAGTAGGCCATCTGCCTAGCTGTTTACCAGATTTGTGTTTGTGGGCAAGGTCCTTCATGTCTGTAAAGCCTCCATTGCTTTCTCTGAAAAAAGAAGAATATTTACAGCACCTTGCATTCTGACTTGTTAAGGGTACTAGATAGAGCAGGTAAAACTGTGTAACACAGTGCCTGGCACAGAGATAATCCACAGAATGCGCTAGAATATAAGCATGCATTCTACTAATGGCAATCTACAGGACATCTAAAGTGTTTAAAGTTTTTGGGCCACAAGTCAACCAAAAGTTATTTATTTTAAATCATGACTTAAGATACACACACACACACACACACGAGAATATAATACTTAGTTTTAAATCTGCAACATGCTCTGGTATTTCCTTGTTCATTCTATTTCATCAAAATATATGGGTCATAATCCATTAACAAGTTTGAGATCCACAGTTGGAGAAAGAGCAAACTGATAGACCCACCAGATATCACCATGATGAAGCCTGGGTCATCTTTAGGGTATCAGAGTAGGTAAAAACTATTTCCTGATGTCTTCTAAACATTTGTCCCCTTTGATTTGTAGTTCTGTGTTCCTTGGTTTCAATTAACCTTGATCTGAAATTATTGAACAAAAATTTCCAGAGTTCATTCATGTTTTAAACTGCAAGCCTTTCTGAACTGCAGGAGGAAACCATGGCTTTAATTGGCTCTAAGTCTGCATTACCCCTTGTCTAGTGCACCCACACTACAGATGTGACACACCACAGCCACATAGGTGCCACCTTGGTTGTCAGATCCAGTGTCACAGTACTTTTGGTCATTAGGCCACTTCACAAGGCCTACATCATTCACCTCACTTCATCCCATCATGTAAGCATGGTGTCATTTCACACAGGCACAAGAAAGGTGAGGACAGTACATCAGATCTCAAGAGAAAGACCATATTCACATATTTCTTATTATGCTATTCTATTTTATTATTATAAATCTCTTGCTTTGCCTGCTTATAAACTGAATTTTATTAGAGCCACATATGTATGTACACAGAGCTCAGTACTCTTATGGGGGATGATAGGCATCTTCGACCATATCCCCATGGATAAAGGTACTACCAAAATTGATTTAATGGGGTGAAATCATCTGGGAATGATCTCTTCATGATCTGAAATTCACTCAACAAATATATGAATGGACTTATAATAAGACACAAGTAAGGAGCTGGAGAGGAAGACCCAAATGTCTAAAACATGGTACTTGTCCTCAAAGAGTTCATAGCTTACTAACAATCAAAATCCGTTCACTTATTCATAGATTTAAAAAACTGAGCACTTAGGGTGTGTTAAGAAACTTTGTTCTAAGGCTGGGAATATGGCCTAGTGGCAAGAGTGTTTGCCTCATATACATGAAGCCCTAGGTTCGATTCCTCAGCACCACATATAAAGAAAAGGACAGAGTGGCACTGGCTCAAGAGGAAGATAAGAGTGCTAGCCTTGAGCAAAAAGAAGCCAGGGACAGTGCTCAGGCCCTGAGTCCAAGCCTCATGACTGGCAAAACAACAACAACAAAACTTTGTTCTACATCCATGAGCAATGAAGTTTCTGACTTCACAAAGGTTACCTTTTCATGATAATGAGAGATCATAAACAATACCTATTAAATAAACCCATTATGTTTAGTAATGGTTCTGAAGGAAGACAAGTAAGGGAGAGGACAGTCACAAGGAGAAAGCTGTATTCTAGGTAAGTTGCCATGAGGCAGTTCTGAGTAGAGACAGGAATGAAGTGTTGGAGTCACATAAATGCTAACAGACATGGACTCAATTAAGAGGGGCCAACAAATGCAAAGACTCTGGGACAGAAATAAGTGTGCAATATTTGACAAGAGAAGAAAGCCAGGCTGACCAAAACTTAGGTAAAATGGTAGGTGTCTGAAAAGTATCTGGAGCCAGAAATCTTAGGTCTTGACCACCACATTAAGGTCTTAAACAACACCTGCACGTGATGGGAGAACATTGCAGGGTTTTGAGTAGGAGAGTGGTCTGTGTTTAAAAAAAACAACAAACAAAACACAGTGCTTTGGGGAGAGGTAACAGAAGGGGACAAGCGGGAAGCAACAGAACTGTTCAGAAGGCTGTCTGTCACACAGAAGGATGGATGAGAGATGATGAGGCTTGCAATGAACCTATTGGCTCATGGATGGAGGTGGTGAGCAGTGGCCAGATCAACAGTACCGACTTTGAAGGATGATGTCTCTACATGCCAATAACACATTGTAGAATGTGAGGTGCCAAGGAGGAGTACACAGTGTTGTGGGAACTCAAATGAAAATTACATCTGGCTGGGGGATGAGCTGGCACTTGAGCTGTGTTTCTTTCTTTTTCTTTTTTTCCCAAGGATGAGTAGGCAGAAATGGTGAGGGGGAAGAGGACATTCCTAAGAAAGGAAAAAGTATGTGAGTAAAGACACAAAAAGAGATCACAGAAGGGAGTGGGTACGGATGGCTCACTCCTGTAATACTATTTGGGAGACAGATTGGGAGGATTAGGATTCAAGACCAATCCAGGCAGGAAAGTTTGCAAGACTCTGTCAACTGAGAGTTGTCACTTGTGTGTGCCCATTATCTCACCTACAATCAGAAGCCTAACATAAGGAGGTACATTCAGGCAAGTATCATATTTAAAAAAAAACACAGCAAAAAACGGGGATGGAGGCATGGTTTGGTGGTAGAGCACCTGCCTAGCAAGTGGGGGGGTCCTGATACAAACCCAAGTGACACTGAAAGAAAAAAAAAATGAGCTCCAAAACAGAGGGCACCCTTGTGGGATGGGGTCTAGAGGTAAATCTGTGGATAGCGAGGATGCTGAAGAAGCATATTTGGAATAAATCCATCTTTGCTGTTATAGGTCAATGGAGAGGAGTCCCACTGGCTTTCTAACAAAGGTGAGAATGCAGCTTTAGAGTATTAGGCACCCAGGAACTTCCAAAGAGCCCAGAAATCTCTCCTTTAGGCCTCAGTAGATTCATTCTTCAAGCAGATCTTCTTGCCTTTGCCCCATCCTGAATCCTGTGTTCCAGACAAATCTGTCTGACCATAATCATCCCGTCGTCTTTGGTTTTGCTTTGACACAGTACTCACAGCCAAATCTTCTGTCCATGTGTCCAAACCCGCCCCATTCTTGTCTGGCCCCTTGGCCTTGGTTGTGCTCTCCCTTCTATCAAAGTCCTATTCTGTACCAGTCAGGTTAGCTCTGCATCTCACATACTGGCATGTCCCTAAATGTGTGTTTTAAGAACCTATACCCCTTTGTGTATGATGTCATTAAATTATTGCATTACAAAAAAAAAAAGAACCTATACCTTTCCCTCAAAGTTATAAATTTCTTTGGGCTAGGGACCTTACTTGGCATTTCCTTTGTCTCCTCGTGATATCTAGCCATTCTGTTGCATGGACCATTCTTCTACGTATTTGATCATCCAGAGGCAAGGGGCCTCCTAGATGGCCTAGAGTAGAAAAGGCAGTTGTCTATACCCATTGATATTCAGCCAAAGAGGACTTATCTCCCTCCCTCCCTCAATCCATCCATCCAGCTGGTCTGTCCATCCACTCCCCGGTTTCCTGACCTTTCTAGAAATGAACACTCAGATCTGTGCTATGGCAATTACTCTTGCCTAGGAAATAAAATCTGCCTTCAAACACACCAGTCCAGTGATTTCCATCAGGCAATGTACCAGGTCAGATCAGACCACCCCATCCTACTGAGCTCAGCCCTGCCCTCTCCCAGAGCCTGGCATTCGGTTGACAGGTGGCCTCCCTGGCTCCTCAGCCCAAGGCTTGGTAGCCACCTTAAGAATGGCTCTGTGGAGACATTTTATTTGCTTTAGGAGGCTTGGCTTTGGAGTCATCATTCCAGGCAGCCCCACCCTCCTCTTCCACCAGCCACTAGACAGAGCAACCAGCGGAGGCACAAGTTTCAACACAGCAGCAAGGCAATGTTGGCACCTGACACCTTGCAGAGAATGGGTCACTTAAGGACATACTGCAAAAGCCCAGAAAATGGGGTTCCTTCTATTCTGTTGCTTGGGGATGGCTCAATTTGCCTGTCCTGTCCTTGGCCTGTACATTACTGGGAAAAGCCTGGGGGTTCTGGTGGCAGAGGTGGGGGGGGGGGTTCCCCAGGAGTCAGTGAAGTCCACGACCAGGGAAGGATGACAATGCTGGATTCTGGTTCATGCAGCAAGCTCGGTGCTGGGCCCCAATTCCAGTAAGTCAGGGTGCCTGGGCTACCCAGGCCTGGAGGGCCTGGCCTCTGGGGCAGCCAGGGAAGGTTGAAGAATTGGGCTGAGGGACCCTTGTCCCCAGCCTCCTTTTCCCAAGTTCTTCTCCCTCCCAGGTTCGCCTTTAAATGAGAGTCCTAGTCTTCCCTGGGGCGAAAGTCCCCTGACACTGCCTCTTCCCACCCTGAGTGGAAGGCAGGGCAGGTGCGAGAGAGCGAAGCCAGGCCTCTTCCCACCCAGTCCATCCCCCTCCTCTAAATCTGGGCCAGCATTAGGGCACAGGTGCCCCCTAGCCTCTCCAACTGCTAGGTAAAGAAGGGAGGTGGGAGATCTCCAGGTCGGGGTTGAAGGGGGTGGGGGGAGAGTGAAGGCGCTGGTGTAGATGGACCCATCCCCTCCCCTTCTCCCCTTCCACCCACGCGTGGAACCAGGTACGCGCGCGCGCGCGCGACGACGCAGGCGGCGGTCACGCGGGCGGCACGCGGCCCGGCGCCACGGGCACGTGATGAGGTGGAGCCTGCGCCCAGGATCCCCTCTCCCGGCTGCTGACGTAGCAGCGCGGAGCCCGCTCCCCTCCCCCTCTCCACCCCACCCCCACCCCCCGGCCGCTCTCGCTCTGGCCTGGCGCCTCCGCCCCCGCGCCGCTGCGCGCGCCGCCCCCGCCCCGAGAGCTCCCGCGCGGGGGCGGACGCGGTGCTCGGGAGCCGGGGGGAGAGGGAGCAGGGAGGAGGGAAGAAGGAGGGAAGAGAAACGGGAAAGGAGTGGGCGGAGTGCTCAACGCTCCCCCCCCACCTCCCAGGCAGGCCTCCTTTGACCCTCCAAAACCTCGCCGGACCCTCCGGGTTGTTTTTCTACCCCTCCCCCCCCCCAGTGTGTGAGGTGCGGGCAGGGGAGGTGTGCGGTGGGACGTGAGGCCCCTGCCCGGTGCGGCCCCACCGTCCGCCCCCGCGCGCGCGCGCGTGCTCCCGGGCGCCGACGCTGTCCTGCCCGCTCCACCGCCTCGGCTCGGCTCGTGACTCCGCTTCGTGCCGGCAGAATTCCGCAGCGTGTGCTCGCCGGGGAGACGGGGGTGGGGAGGCCGAAGCCCGGCCGGCTGGGGTGCCAGCAACCCCCCATTACCTGACCCGCCCCCAGCCGGGGTGCCAGCTACCCTCCCCCATTACCTGGCCCGCCTCCAGCCCGGGTGCCAGCTACTCCCCCCCCCCCATTACCTGACCCGCCCACAGCAGGGGACCCTGCTCCCCGCAGGGGTGCCAACTACCCCCTTCCCCATTACCTGCCCTCACTTCCAGCCAGGGTGCCAGCTACCCCCCCCCCCCCATTACCTGTCCCCTTCTCCATCCCACCTCCATTCCAACAGCAGGCCAGCCGTGCCACTTCCCCCACCCCAGTTCTGCTGTCCGGTCTCCATAGCACTGCATGTACTACTTAACACTGGGCATATTTTTGCAAATGCCCCTTGATTCTGGACAAACCCTTTCCTTCCACCCTCCTTCTCTCCAAGCCCCATTTCTGGGTGGCCTCTTGCAGCAATGGGGTGTGGTGGGATGGGACGATGGGGCTACACAGTGGATATCCGTGGAGCCGCTCCCCGTGGACGCACCCTGGACCTGGGCAGTGGGAAAACAAACAGGAACTGGCGTCCCAAACATTCATCTAACTTCCCCTCGCCTGCGTGGTTCTGTCCATGTTCCTCTAGGTAAAAACTGTAGCTTAGGTCTGTCCATGTCATCCGGGATAAATACTGTGTTTTGATTTTGTTCAGCACCTAGAAGTGCTTGCGATCCCTGCACTGGACAGCAAGGCATGGCCCCGGGGGCACTGTCCTCTGGGTTGCTATTGTCTCACCTAGGGTCCCAGATAAGGCAGTGGCAGTGCATGGGGACACACAATGGGATGAAAAATAAGACAACCAAGAGATTCTGTCCTCAGAAATTGAACCAGAGCATTCTCCCTATTGGCCACGCCTTGCCCTATTCTGTCATCTAGCTTGGGGCTCATTTTGGTTGTTGTCCAGAGACTGGGCTCTAAGTGGCTGTGGCTGGGGGCTGAAGTTTGGCAGGGAAAGAGTCAACAGGGCCAGGATTCCGAGCTGTGCTGAGAATTCCAGGTTCCAGCACTAGAAACCATCTGAACTTGTCTTGCAAACAAGCTTAGCTACTTCCCAAGGAGAAGCCGGAGTAGATGACTCCATTTCTCTGCCTTTTGCTTCTGCTACAGCCGAATGGATATGTCATTTTTCTGGATGTCATTTTTCTCCAGTATGTACCCTCAAGGTTGGCTCTCTACTACTTGAACCACATTTCCACTTCCAGTGTTTTTCCGGTTAATTGGCAACAGGAGTCCCTTATAATTTGTCTTCTTGGAGCTGGCTTTGAAATGAGATCCTCAGGTTTCAGCCTCCTGAGTTAGCTTGGATTATAGGCCTGAGCTACCAGCTCCCTACTTCTCCAGGGTTCTTGATTCTCAGAATAGCCTTTCCATACAAGTTAATATTAACTCCTTTCTTGGGTTTTGTCACTTCGAAGGCAAAGGGCCTCAAGAAGGGTGCACTCCTTGGAGAGGAAAGAATGCCCAGAGCTTTCAGATTCTTTGGCTATTAATTCATTCAAGTTGTTCTGTGTTGGCTGTGTTCCAAGCTTTGTGCAAGGCAATAAGGGAATAGTTAAAATGGTATGGTAGGTGGTGCAGAGGAGGGGGGAGGGATTTTTTGATCTGCTGGGAAGAAAAACTGTAAATGTTTATATTGCAGTGAGGTAATGGATAGAACTGAATTGTTGCATAAGTTGTAAGGAGAACATATGGGAAGAAGCTGTGGAAATCTGCTTCAGGGAATGTATTAGTCAACTTGGACTACATTATGCAGCGGAAACAAATGAACCCAATATCAGTGACTAAAAAAATTATATTTTTGATAGTCACATTTCCTGTGGTTCAGCTTCATGCTCTCTTCCTTCTAGAACTTAGAGTGATGGTGCTGTCCTTACATGGGGCCTTTAGGATCCTTTGTCATTCATTCATGTTCTTGTATGAGATTGGCTGGTCCTCTTGGCAGAGGAGGAGAAGTGGTAGAGCCATAGAATGGCTTGACTCTGTACTCACTCCCACACCCATTTCATTGGTCAAAACAGATCATGTGACACATCCACTGCAAATGGAGCAGGAAGAATTAACCTTCCACTGGGTTAGGCAGGTAGGGAGGGCTGCACCAAAAATACAGCCTCTCATGGCTTCCCAGAGTAGGTAAAGCTGAGACACATTGAATAAGTCCAGTTAGAACTGGAGCCAGAAGCCAAGCAGGCAGACAGACAAGAAATTTCTGTAGAGAAGCCTAGTTGACCACAGTTGTGTAGGCATAAAACTGCCTGATATAGGCAGGACAAATGAGTCATTACTCATTGAACTGCCTTTCCCTCTAATTTCATATAGTGTAAGGGGAACATTATTTGTCCATCCTCATCTACCGTGTTTGCATCTCTCTTTTCTGTTTCAGTTGTCACTGGGAAGGGAGGAGGAAAGGATGCTGATTGAGTGTTGTACATCTTCCCATGGAATTGGCCTCAGGTACTCAAAAAGATTTGGCTTCCATGAATGCTGGGATATCTCTGGCAGAGAGGTGTCCTTAAAAACGACTTGAAAATTCAACAGGTTCCCATGATATTGGGTTCTTGAAGCCTTGGAGACTATCCCGTGGTGGGTCAAGATTGCCAGGTGTGAATCACCTGCACGTGGCCTCCTGGAGCAGTGTGAGGGTTCTCACGCACTCCAGCCTCTTTCACCTTGTGAGCTCAGTCAAGAAAGGCCCCACTTTACCTCTCCTCCTTCCTTTCCTGTCCTGCTTCGGGTGTGAAGAGAGAAAAGTTGGTCAAGGTGACTTGGTAGTCATCTCTCTCAAATGCTATTAGACAAAATAAAAAATGTGTTGGAGCCTAACTATGATAAAAACTTCTTATTATGGCTTGGATTTTATTTACGGTCCTAGCTCTACTTCCCCTCTCTTAATCCCCTAATAATTTTCTGTGTACCAGAGTTGCCCCAGGAAGATTTGCTAATGGGGTGGCTAGTTGGAAGGCAACCATAGTGTAATGAAAAAAATCTAGCCTAGCTAATTTAAGTTAAAAATGAATTTTAAGTTCATAAAATAAAAACATCTATAGGGTTGATTTAACCTCAGGCATAGCTTCAGGTAGGGGCTTAAGGGAGACACTTGTTTTTTCATTTTTCCCTCCTTCTGTGTGTGTGTGTGTGTGTGTGTGTGTGTGTGTGTGTATCATGTGTGCATTAAAATATTCATAATTACTTTCTCACTCAGAGTCATGTGGCTGGGATGTTTCTACTTAAGGTTTTCCAGGTTGGAAAGCTTCATTTTGGGGTGGCTGTGTTCAGATCCGGACCATTGTCTGGCATCCTCCTTGGAACAGGAGCCATATGGGGCACGTTCTTCTCCTGGTGCATTCAGGAGTGTAGGTAGGGAGGGGTGGGGGCTGGGGGGCAGAAACACACCAAACCTCTCAAGGAGTTGGCCTGGAGTGGCCATGCAATTAGTTCTGTCCATATTCTTTTGGCAAAAAAAAAAAAAGAAGAAAAGAAAATCCTGGTAAAATCCACCATCACTGGGACAGAGAACTATATGGGAAAAAGATCCAGTTATCATAGTGACACACACAATGAGATCACCAGTAGGATTAGAAAAGGATGTTCCAAATTTTCCAAGCCTTACCTTCTGGTTGCTTTACTCATAATTTTTGCGTGACCACATGCAAGAGGTTTAGACTGCCCTGCTTTACCCATAACCTGACCCCAGTTTTAGTCTTCCTCCATATTTTCCCACACCAACTGTGATTCATTTTGCCTTTCTTGGAAGCCACAGGACTGGTCCAGGTGGGACTGTGATAGTGGGCGCTGATGACAAATGAGTGCTCACTGATCTGGAACATTGTGGAAGGCATTCTTGATGCATGTAGATTGGATACCATGAGATTGCTTTGTGAGCTCCTTTCCAGTATAAGGTCTACTAATTTTGAGTATCCTACCTCAATACCTTACCATCAAATCAGAATGATTGTGTGGATACAGTGTATGCCCTGGGCACAGATCCATACAGTAAATGGTCCCTGCACATCTGCTCCTTCCTGATTCAAGGTGTGTGTGTGATAATTCTACTTTTTTTCTGTCAGTCATGGGGCTTGAACTCAGGGAGTGCCTGGGTGCTGTCCCTAAGCTGTTTTGCTCAAGGCTAGTTTGCTATCACTTTGAGCCACAACTCCATGTCTGGGTTTTAGGTGGTGAAAAGTGTCTCATAGACTCTCCTGTCTGGCCTGGCTTTGAACTGCTATCCTCAGGTCTCAGCTTCCTGAATGGTTAGGATTATGGGAGTGAGCCACCAGAACCTGGCTCTACTTGCTTTTTCTATGAGCTTTGTCTATTCTAGAAATGGCATGTAAGAGCAACCTATAGTATTTGTCCTTTCCTGTCTGGTTTGGCATCTATGTTGTAGCACATGTCAGGATTCTATCCTTTTATCAGACTGAATAATATTTTATTGAATTCACCACATTTGTTTCTACATTCATCTGTGGATGGACAACTGGGTCATCTCCAATTTTGGCTATTGTACATATTGTATATATGTTAGTGTCCTACTTCCAACTCTTCAAGGGTGTTTATGTTTCTGTTATACTGTAACTTCATTAAATAACCAACCTCCACATATTTTGTTCATAAGAAAGTATTTCATAAGGCAATAAAGAGCACTTAGCACGTCCAGTTTACAGATATAGAAACTGAGCAATGGAACCAGAAGCCAGGTGCTTGGGATCTGGTCTCCCTCACTAGGCTGTTGCGTCTCTGAGCACAAGATTCAAGTCTGTCCCTGTTGCTGATGCATCTATAACACAACTGACCAGAATGTAGTCATATGTTTTGAAAGAATGAATTTATCATGTATGTGTGTTTATGTTTGCTTAACACTATAAAAAGCCTTTACAATTATCTCCTAAACTGCAATTCTTAGAATATACTTCTGTGTCTGTAATTCTTACTCTCCCTTTTTCCTCAATCCCCTTTCTCCATGAATTAGACAAACCCTTACCCTGACCCATGGGGGGATAAACTACTATGTTGCCTGTGTTCAGTAACAGCTTCAGCGTCCATCAGACCCTAGATTCCCCATATGCTCTGTCCACAGTCTCAGAAGCATACACTTGCCCAGCTGGTTTGGTGTTTCTTCTAAGCTCAGTGAAAATTCAGGGAACACCTGGCTCCTGGCCAGTGTGAGGAGCATACCTGGGGTGTCCATAGCATGGAATATGGGAAAATTTGACTACCTGTGAGCTAGATTTTGTCAGGAAAGGTGATATAGAGTGTATGTGGTGGGGGTGGGGGAAGTGGGAAGGTATCAGGAATCTCAAATTCTCTTTTGTTTAAAAATTGAGACAAATGTAGTCCTAATGGAGTGGTAAAAACAAAAATGACTTCTTGGTAACCGGAGCATTGACTTAGTATTTGGTTTTAAAAAATGGGGGATCTGAAAGGCTTGCCCATTCTCTTCTCAGAGGTGCCCCCCTCTGCACTCTCAGAGGAGGTGAGGGGTGTGGCTTAAATCATTGTAGTCTTTTGTCCACTGCTTGGTGCCCACACCACAATGAAAGCTGTCATTCCTGGAACAAAGAATGACGATGGCATCTAGACTATCTCCTGCTTCTGGTGGAAGGGTCTGGACAAGAGAAACCACCTAGAGCACCCATTTCCCTCTACCCACCTAGTCAGGTGGGCTTGTATTTCAGCTCTACCAGGATAATAGTGCAGTTAGAGATGCTGAAACAAAGGGTTTAGTGGTGTGGGAGGTGGGGGCAAGGTGAAGGACAGCAAAAACAGAGGATTTCATCCATCTGTGGATAGTTACTGGCCACCTGAAGGCAAATGGCACTTCCCTCTAAAGGCAAGGCAGATGCGGGAAGGGAGGCAAAGCCAAGGAGGTGGCTTCCCGGGGCAGCACAGGATTAACCCCTCAAGCACCTAAGGATGTCAGAGAGAGTTCTTGTCTATGGCTTGGATTGAGCGCTTTTATCCCTTGTTACTTTTCCTAATGTCTTTACTTTTTAAAAATTGTGTTTGGATTTATTGGAGTTTGGTTCTTTTTTTAATGTTTAAAATATTTAGGAGGGATTTAAAAAAAAACACTCCAATTCATCCCAGTGAAAGGATTGGAAACCAACTAGACCTAGAAGGTAGGGAATTAATTGAGCAACCTCTTGGGAGGTTAGCCCACAAGCAGGGCAGCCAACCTTCCCTGGCTACCTTCCATCTCTCCATGACTCTGAACTCTGAACATGGTCACCCAGGCAATGAGATTTCCTGTCCTCTTTTTCTGGGAGCACAGCTATCATTTCTGGAACCACTAACCCTCCAAGACACAGGCCCCTTCTGAACAGCAGCTTCCGTGCGGCTGGAGTAGGGAGCAGAACGATTACATACTCCAGCTCCCCCTCCCCTGCTTCAGTCCTTCCTCTACTGATCATCCCAGGAAAAATGGCTTGAAGGAGTGAACATATACTCTGAAAGCAAGAAAGGAAATGGGACTGCCACTGAGAAAGATGGAAGATATTAGGTTAAGAGAAATGAGAGTAAAAAAAATATCATCTTGAATACTCAATGACAATTTGGAGTTCCTCAGACAACTGTTTAGAAGACATTTTTGTAAGGAAATGTCATAATTTGGGGAAGGACTGCATGTTCAGCCCATGGCCATATGGGTCCAGATTTTCCCAAACCAACAGGTTCTATATTGAGTCATTAATCTGAAGCAAAAGGCACTGAGCATTAAGATCAGGTGAAAGGTAGGTGAGGTACTGCCTGAGTGTGAGAAGTTGGAGCTGAAATTTGAATGGAAATGAAGAGAGAACCACTGAAGACCACTGAAGGCCAGAGATGGAAGAGGCACCTGAGAGTGTCTAGGGGTACCTGATCAAGAGCATGAATCCTGTTGATGGATGGCCCTGAAATGGAATCCTCCATCTAACTTGCACACATTGGACCCCAAGGAATCATGAGAATGGGCAGTTTTTGCTTCTCAATGGAGTCTCATAACTTGAAAGCCTTGGAAAGTTGCATATGTTCCGAAGGCAAGACAAAATAGCGTTTGCACCATTCATTCAGAAAACGTGGTAACTAATACAGAGAATAAACCAGAACAAGTGGCCTGCTAATGTTGAAGATCAGAACTGAGTCTTCTTTTTTTTTTTTTTTTTTTTTTGCCAGTCCTGGGCCTTGGACTCAGGGCCTGAGCACTGTCCCTGGCTTCTTCCCACTCAAGGCTAGCACTCTGCCACTTGAGCCACAGCGCCGCTTCTGGCCGTTTTCTGTATATGTGGTGCTGGGGAATCGAACCTAGGGCCTCGGGTATCCGAGGCAGGCACTCTTGCCGCTAGGCTATATCCCCAGCCCAGAACTGAGTCTTCTGGATTAAGACTTATATTATACAAAAGAAACTTTCTGCCAGGCATAGTTCATTTGAAGGGGATCACAACAGTGGCTCTTGGACAGAAAATCTCTACCTGATCAATAGAATTTGGAGTTGAAAACTGGAAGGGCATTTTAAAAAGATGCCTAAATGCCCAGTGCCAGTGGCTCACACCTGTAATCCCTTCTACTCAGGACGCTGAGATGTGAGGATCTTGGTTCAAAGCCAGGCGAGGCAGGAAAGTCTGTGAGACTCATATCTCCAATTATCCACCAGAAAAAGGAAGTAAAGTGTAGCTCTGTGGTAGAGCGCTAGCCTTGAACTCAAAAAGCTCAAGACAGTGCCTAGGCCCTGAGTTCAAGCCCTATGATCACAACCACCACCACCACCACCACCAACAACAACAACAACAATCCCAATAGTAAAATATAAAATAGAAGAAATGAAAAGTTTTTAATTAAGTAAAAATGTTCTTGGAGGGTCCCATATTTGGTCTACATATCTTTGCCTTCTGCAGTTCCTCTTTCTATCTGTCTGTTCTGAGCCCTGGAGGCCTTCCAAAGCCTGCTCTCAGGCATGCTGGCTTCTACTGGTTCATCTAATTAGATTCAACTGGTGTGAAAGTAGAAGGTGAAAGAAAAGTTAGTATATTTATGTTTTGGCTCCATCTCAGTGAGGTCTCGATTGCTTTTCTCAAGTTCATAACTCTTGTTAAGTGTTGATTTCGCTAAATTCTAGTATCGATGCCTGTCCTAACTCCTTCAGGCCTTGGAATACTAACAGATCCCTATTGTTGGCAGCCCCACCCCTTGCTGGGTTCCATTAACCCTGCCCACACTATTTCACCAGTCTCTTTATTAAACTGTCCTCAATTATCCTATCTGAGAGTGCCATCTGCTTCCTACTAGGACCCTGACCAACACAATAATCTAATAAACCATATAAAGTTGCAATTGTAACATGAGGTTAATATGAGTGCAAAGTCATCAGTAAGATTTGGTTGAATGAGATGTATGACATGGATTGTCTGGGAGTGAGATTTCTCTTCATAGAAACAAATTAGTCTTATTGCAGTGGGCAAAGGAGCAGAACTTAGTTCATTTATTTATTTAAGGAAATACTGAGTACTTTGTGACGTGCACTATGTTAGGGGCTGGGGAGTCAAGAGGGAACAAAATAGACAAAACTTCATTCCTCATGGTGCTTTCAGTGTAGTATGGGTAATACAAATGTTAATCATAGCCACAGATATAAATTGTGTTAGTTTCCATTGCTGAGAAAGATAGCTAAAGGAAATAGTTTATGGGAGGAAGAGCCACAGCTTCAGAGGTTTCTGTCCATGATCACTGTACTCCCTTGCTGTGGGCCTGTAGTAAAGAAAGAAGATCCTGGTGAAGAGAATGTGAGGGAACAGAGATGCTTGTCTCATGACAGCCAGGAAACAGAGAGAGAGAGAGAGAGAGAGAGAGAGAGAGAGAGAGAGAGAGAGAGAGAGAGAGAGAGAGAGGAGAGAGGACGTATTTGCTACAAGACAGAACCCCAAGAACACACCTCAATGACCTGTTTCCTCCAGCTAGTACCTACCTTCTAATCACCCATTGACGAACTTAGTGCTCTCATTATCTACTCATGATCTATCAAAGATTGCTTCTACCAGCTAGGGAATCAAGCTTTCAATACATCTTTTCTGTGTGTGTAAGTGTAATGCTTCATGTCAAAAAGTATGATTCTCTGAGAATATCTAAGGAACATCCAATAAGGGTAGACCGTTAGAAAGTCTCCTTTAAGGAAGTCACATGGGCTTAGCCAGGCAAAGAATATAAGAGAGGTGGAAAAAATAGCACCCTATGCAGAGGGAAGAGAACAACCAAAGACCCTGAGGCAGAGGGTATTGCAGCTGAGCATGTTGTCTCTGAGGGACCTCTGTATGTAGAGATTTGCTTTGAAGTGTCATGGGGAAGTATTTCTGAGTTTGAGAAGGGGAGCAAGAAAATTGTTGGTGGTACCATAAGGAGCCCTTGTGACCATGAAAGGAATGGAACAAGTGGCATTACTATGAGTCTCACCTGGCTTACAGGGATGTATGGCTCTTCTTGTCCCAGGAAATCTGAATCAGGCTTGGAGGCTGGGTTCATAGGCACCACCATTAGGTGCCCTGTTCTATCATCCACATTACATGGATTAAATTCTTGACCTGACAGATTTGTTTTGTTTCAGAAACATGAGAAAGTAATGAGAGGAGTTGTTACTTGAGATTCCATTCTGACCAACCTATAAGAATTCGTTGGAAAAGTAGAGGAACCTAGAAGAAAGGGTTGGTAAAGAAGACGTGTATTCTCAGTATAAACAGGAATGTGATCTTATGGGGAGACAGAGACACATAGAGAGATATGCTGGAAAAGCACAGCTCACAGACTAGGAGTTACAAGCTCCCATTTAGAGATTCAAACGAAGAAACAAAGAATTGAACAAGCACAGTAAACACAACTGTATGCACTTGCTAGCAGTGCCAAAGCAAAGTACTACAAATGTTCTGTCTTAAACAAATCAAAATACAGTGTCTTGAAAATCTGGAGGCTGAAATCAAGTTGTCAGGACAGTAAAGGTAGGATTTGGTTTGTATGTGACTGTCTTCTCTGGGTGTCACTTCAGATTCTTTCCTGTGTCTCAATGTGTGCCTGTCTCTGTATCCCCCCTCCCCCCACTTAAAAAAAAACTCCAGTCATTTTGGACTAGTTCACTTTAACTTACTGCCTCTGTAAAGACCCCATCTCCAAATGAGGTCATATTCCAAGGATCTGGGGGCTAGGTCTCTAAAATATTTGTTTCTGAGGAATACAGTTTGACCCACAGTGAGTAAATGAAATTCAAGCAAAACATAGTGCCTATTCTGTCCTAGGCCCATTGGTGGTGGAGAGAGGAGACAGTGGAAGTGAGGGAAGTGTGGCAGACTCTTTTAGACAACCCAATGTGGGACTTTGTTTTCGTTTTTCACAAGAAAAGATTGATGATGTTTCTGTAATGAGCTAACATAGTAACAAGAGTCAGGGGCCTAAAATATAGTAGGAAAGGGGGGATATGTGTTATGAAAAAAAATGGCATCTAGAGAAAAAGTGAAAGTTATCCTTGTAGGCAAGATACAGTGGAGATGATGGTGGTGGTGAGTCCAAAGACATTACAATCGCAGGGAGCTGAGAAGTTCCTGAGTTATGTCATCTGTTTATCTGTTTATTTTTCTCCTGAAATGTAAGCAATGAGTTCATCTCTAGAGAGGAGGATGAGAGGTGACTGGAGAGCAAAGATGAAAATTGGTAAAGAGAAAAAAAGCTCAAAAGGGCGGCATATTAGTCAGAGTTCAGTTGCAGATAGCAAAATCAATGACAGCTACTGTAAGAGAAAATGCAATGCAGTGAGTTGGGTATTCGGATGGTTGGAAGGCCGAACTCTGGAAACTTCAAGAATAAATCCAGAGCATCTCATCTCTGACCTCCCAGAGGATTCACACACTACCTCTTCTACAGTGAAGAAATGCAGGAGTGTGGAAGCCACTCAGATTAATGCTGAATCCAGGAACCACCCCCCTTCTACCATGATAGGGGAATCAGAAAGTTAGGACGGCAACTTTTGAATACAGAACAAAGGTTTCAAATTCAATTCTCACCAAGTGTTTCTCATGGACAGAGCCTAAGTTATGATCTTAAACTCCAGCTGCAAAGGAGTCTGGAAGATTTCGGCTTTTCAATATCAGCAGTATAGAAATGTTCTCCTTTGTTCTCCAACTTAAATCGCAGTACAACAGGCTACGGCCTAAATGTAACTATCCTTTACAAAAATGACTCCATCCATCCACCTATTGTAACAGGTGTCAGAGGCTGTGGTGACTATGTTAAAGAGAGCAGGTACTGAACAGCTGCTACAAGTGAAGTCACAATCTGATTTCTCTCAAAATCTGCCCCTCATCTCCAAGCCCGAGATACAGCTCCACAAACCAAAAAGGTAAGTTAAATGAAAATGTGAGAAAGATCATCAGTCACTTAATAGTTTTAAAATAAAAGTCAAGAAAAACCCTACTGATTTGTAATGTTTGACAATTTCCTTGGTGGAACAATTCCCACAATAGCTAATTTCAAACAACCAAAGTGGCATCACTGAAGAAGAGGTCATGTTGAAGCGCTCATGATGACAATTCCCACAGACTCACGTTAAGAGTGACACCAGCCCTCCCGAGCCTGTCTCAGCTGATTCCAGCTCAAAACCCTATCACTGGCCTTGTATTTGCCCAAGTCTCTGGCTACACTAATCTCTATGATTTTCTTTAAAACGCGGCATTGGTTTTGGATTTACTACTGAAGTAGGGAGGGTTCACAAGGAGAATTTCCTGGGTCCTTCATATCATGACAGTCTCTAATCTATCAGTTAGGAAGCCAATGTGGAGATTCTGCCCATCTCTGAGTAGAATTGAGCCTTACATTCATGATCTAGAAGGACAAAACGCCAACAACACAAGATGACATGAATCCATTTGGCCCACTATGAAGTGGTCTGAGGCCCAACTCTATTTATTTCTAGATTCCTGCTAATTCCCAGTGAACCCATGACCAGGGATACACATTACTCAGAGCCAGAAAGAAGCCCTGAACAGTACTTGTCTTTGCAATGCATGGTCACTCTATTAAATGACAGTGATTCCTTTGGGGAAAAAATTGAGAGGAAGATTTACAATATGAACTTGCAATGTCATGTGCTATAGACTACATAGTTTTTCTCTTCACTTGACTTCAGTCTGGGACTTTAGTGAAAACGTATGTCCCTTTGATGTCCATGGGCTATTTTTCAGATCTATAGGTGTCTAGGATTTGTATTTTCCCAGATCAAGTAGGACCTTAATGCAATGCCCTGTATAGTTTAATTCTTAGCATTCCTGATCAATTACCTTCCACCAAAGGTTCTGTGTATCCATCTATTCTGTCACTCTGACCCTGCTGCCTTCAATTGACACTTTATATGTGATCACTAAGTGTCACTACACAGCCAATGCTAGGATCTCATTATCCTCATTAAAACCCAGGAACACTTTAATGACATTTTAATGGAAGTATCTTCCATCATCTCTAGCATGCTATTGTACTTTTTAAAAGGAGGTAATGCCCTTCCCTTCTCTTCCCTTCCTTTTCTTTCCCTCTCCCTCCTTTTCCTTCTTCTCCTGCCTGCTCTCCAAATTCCCATTAATATCTAAAGTTACACATTCTGGCATGAACTATCTCCTAGGTGAACTTCATAATTGGCTCCCTGGACATAGAAATTGGTTCTTAGCTGTGGGAGTGGAGGGCAGTTGAGGTGTCTGGGGGCAGAAAACAGCCACTGAATTTTCTAGCAAGGCAGGATAAGCTGCATTAGCCAGGGTGAAAGATGTTGTTTCTCCTGGCGACAGAGAGAAATCTTCAGATTTAACTGAATATTCCTAAATATCACCACTGCAAATGCCTAACCATCACCATAATGTTCATGTATAAATAGGGTGAGGCATGAATTCAATCTAAGCCATAAGCCAGCAACCCGTAGGATTAAAAATCTGGATCTGATTTTTCATTATATCAGCTCATTCACTCTAAGACAGAAGATACTAGTTTAGGGCAACAAACCATGGGGTGTTCTTTTAGGACAGGCACAAGAGTCTCTGATTCTCTGTTACCCTGAGCATTGAATTCAAAATTCTAAGCCTGTTTTTGTATTAGACATTCACAGACCATTAGAAGCAGCCAGCCCACTGCAGTCTATATATTCCTTAGGGATCTATGCTCCAAGTGGGCAGTTTGGAGGAAGATAGGGATGGATGGGTTCCTGCAGGCAGGTAGGAAATACCCAGGAGTTAGGGTAAACACATGATGATGTCAGTAGGTGACCTAGTTTCATAAGGAGGACATGCTAGCAGGAGGACCTGGGAGTAGAAGTGGGAAAAGCCAAGGTATACCCCAGCTCCTTCCTCTAAGCTCCTTCCTCTAATCTTCTGCCCTGGGGTAAAGGGTCATCTCTCTCAGTGAGCTTTGTGAACAACTAATCTCACCAAGTGATTAAATGAAGAACCTTTGCCAAACACATAGTCAGTGCTCAGTAAATATTGGCTCGGTTATTATGAAAATAAAGGATTGGTGGAAGAAGAAAAGAGGGGCTGGAGCTGGAGGGAGCAGGTCTGTTGGTGGTAATAAAGGGCCAGGAATGGGTGGCACTGACCACTGCCTATGGATTTTCCCATCCGAGGGTTGATGAAGGGCTCAGCCTCCTCTTCTTTTTCCTGTCTCAGCCTTTCTCTTCTCCCCTTCCTCTCCCTTACCTCATCTTCTCATAATAGCTAGACTAAGAAACAATTCACATCCCATATTACTCACCCATTTAAACTTCCCAATTCAGTGATTTTTCATGTATAGTCACATAATTGTGCAACCATCTGTACAATTATAGAACATTTTCATCACCTCAAAAACAAAACAAGGGCTGGGGGTGGTGGTAATAAGTCAGTGACAAAGTGCTTGCCTAGCAGGGGTGGAGCCCAGAGTTCAATCCCCAACACTGAAAAAAAACACCCCAAAAAGCAAAACACACCCTCTAACATCCTTCAGTCACTCTCCCCCAATTCATACTACCCTTGACCCAAAGGGTCCCATCGTAAATCAACTTTCTGTTTCTATATATTTGGTTTAGACATTACATGCAAAATGAAGCAGAATGCATAAGCCAATTCCTTTCTTAAATTACTTATTTGAGCGGTTACATTACTTCATTACAAAGGACTGAAGCACTAATCATAGTGGACTGTCAGTACTAGGGGTGTGTGTGCGTGTGTGTGTGTGTGTGTTTGATGGTGAGAGGAGAACGATTTGGAGATTCTGATCTTACCTCCTCTGTACATAACACTATCTTGCTTGTTTTCCTCTTCTAACTGCTTACAAAGGAAAATGTCCAAAACCAACTGACAGCTGAGTCCAGAATCAGCTACTGAGTCGTGGTGGTAGCTGAGACTCTACTGAGCATTGCACAAAGCAAGGCTGGGGGATCTCTGCCCTCGGGGTTCTTCTCTGGAGGGGAACCAACCAGTTTATTTGTGTAGAGACCCAGGAAAAAGATACCAAATAGTGTTGATCTGGAGGTGACCAGTAGTGTGAGCAGAGGGGATATGAGTAGATCCCATAGTTGACCATCATGGCTAAGGTCAGGGATCACTGAAATAGAGGATCACACAGAAGACTGCAGAGAAGTCCTGGAGGTTATAGAGTATCATTTAAGGGAAATACGAAAACATTTGCAAGGAAGGTCTAGGACTCCAGCAGTGTTTCTCAAAGTCTTGGAATCACAAAATGGTTGCAAGATAGAGTTAAGGCCCTGGCAGGCCAGCGGAGGGCACTTCCTACCTTCTTAATTTCCTTCCAAGTTGTGGCATGGGCTTTCAAACACCCTAGTAACACCTGCTAATTTCCCATTTCAATAGATATTGAGTCTTAGAATTGGGCTTCATGACAACAATATTAGCCCCTTTGAATTTCACAACACTTTTTACACGATTTTATAACATAAAATACATGGTAAAGGGTTGGACAATAGAGGGTTGGTTGACTCAAATGGTAGAGAACTTGCCTCGCCAACATAAAGTCCTAAGTGCAAACCCCAATTCTGCAAAACATAAAATAAATGAAGTAAAATAAAAATGCATGCTGGGGATGTAAAGTTCCCATTCTCCTACTCTTAAAAGCTTAGCAAGTGGGTCAGTGTAAAGAGAACTGTTAAATAACAGTGACATGGAGGCATGGCAGACTGTCGTGATGTAACAGGAAGTCGCACCCTACATAGGTAGAAAACAAACTGGAAGGATCTCATGAGCAGTTGAGCTCAGCTGGTTTGGAACTCAATGAGAAATGCCATTGCTGTTAGGCTCAGGGGACTTCTGACCTTCAGTCACAGATGCCACATGAAGAAATGGCTCCCAGCACCTACTCTGCCCACTGTCAAGCTCCCCCCTCTCCAATGGAATGAGCCATTTACTCATCTGCCTTTCTCACTAGACACAGAATGAACCAGGTATGTCATGTTCTCATCGTATCCCCAGCATCCAGCATAGCACCTAGCAGCAAAGTCTCATTGCTTATTGACTAAGTGAGGGAGAAGAGAGTGGGTGGGCGGGTGACAGTCTTCCATGTTAGTGTCCTGAGACACTGCGGAGTTACCCTGAACGTCAACATTGTTCTTCACTGCCATACTTACCAAGCAGCTGCCACGTGCAAGACGTCCTGACCTTTGCTTCCTTGAAATGGCTTTATTTTTAGTCAATAATCAATCTACTTATTGTGCACAGCAGTAGTCGAGATGTTGTCAGTGGCAGGGAGAATGTGATCTCATCACTGGAAAGCGGGGATAAAGGAGCCAGGCAGACCTGAATCTGAATCCTACTGGATACTATCCAGGGCACCTTGAACCAATTACCTTCAGAAGGGCTTTAATAAGATTCCACATGCACTTGGTCCTGAATCCCTCAGCAAATGTCGTTGAATGAGCGTCCAGTGAGGGAAGGGCGGAGTGAAGACTCACAGCCCCAACCCAGGAAATCAAAGCCTGTTTTTTTCTTTCATAGCCAGGGACCAGCCTGCTGGCTGAAAATTCAGGATGGTTATGAGGAGTCCTAAACCCCAAGCTTGTTCAGCCAAGCAAAAAAAAAAAAAAAAAAAAAAAAAAAAAAAAAAAAAAAAGGAGCAAATTGGGGCAAAGCCCAGAGCACAAGGAAAACTCTCTCCCACTGTAGATTCTAAGGCTTGTGGTCAGCAGCAGGGGCCCTGAGGCTGGTTACTCAAGAGACTTACCAACTGTTTTCCTAGACTGCAGAGTGTCCCCCTGCTTCCTCTTGTCCCCCTCCCCTGCAGGGATGTGGGCAGTGTGAGGTTGGCATGGTGACCAGCCAGCCTGTCTCCCTCTCCTCTGCATCTTGAGGTGACAAAGAGACCCTGAGGAGTAGAATGGGGGCCTGCTAGCTCTTCTGTCTAAGAATGGTAGGCAGAGTGGGGGTCCCAGCACTGAGGGGGCCTGGACCTAAACTCCCGAAATGCAACAATGGAGCTGTTGCCCTGGCAACCGAGTCCAGCCATTCCCTGGGCCTCAAGGCTGAATCTGGGAAGAGGTGTCCTAGGGAAAGGAGGTGGAAACTGAGGGTTCTGCCCTGTGCTCAGAGCTATGTATCTCTCCCCCGAGGAATGGCAGCAGGGACCCCTGCCTTACTGTCCTATTCTCCAGAACCAGTCATGGAGGCTCTGGGGTGGAGGCCAAGGCTGCTGCGTGAAATCCGAAACCTGGGGCTGACAGGACAGGAGCTGAAACCTCAGTTGTCCAAAGAACTCTGGGACTTGTGTGGGTGGTGTGGATACAGGTGGCAAGTGTGGAGCTGTGGTAGTCAAGGGAGTGGTTGCGTTTTCTTAGCCTGAGGGGCCTAGGGGTTTGTCAAGTTGCTAATGGGGCAGTCCGTTCTGACCTCAGACCTTGGCTCCCATCAGGTGGACTGCAAGACCCTAGAGCAAGCCATCTAGCTCTCCCAGTCCCGTCTCATCAGCCACATCCCAGGCATGGCCCTGATGTGTTTGTATTGAACAAAGACGCTCCCCCAAAGCCTTGGGGGCACACCAGGGGGCACTGCATATCCACTTCCTTTCTCATACTTGCTCAGCCCACTTGTTTCTCATTTGAGGAAACGGGCTTGCCACTCCTAAAGCTGTCTCCTTGCTCTACACAAACTGTCAGATGCCCCATCAACACAAATACCCCTCCTTCACCTGCTGTGTATTAACCTCATGAGGCAGAGTCTGTAGAAAGGACATCCTGGTGATGGGGTGGCTTTGAGAAAGGGGTAGTTACAGGTATCCTTTGCCTGTCTTGATTTCTTAATTTCCTCTCTGAACTCGAGTTGCCTTTTGCAACCTAATAAAAGCTGAAGAGGGCATGAAGCACTCCTTGAAAAGTCCCTATGAACGTGGAGGCATTGGGGAAAAAAGGGGAGGGGCACTTCTGGCCCCAAAGGTGTTCCCGAGCCTTCTGATTGTTGGATCTGATAGGTGATTGGGAAGAATCGGCCCAGCTGATTCTCAGCTTTGCATCCCCATGCTTTGCCCACCTCCATGATTTGCACCCAACACCATGGTTAGGGAGCCTGCGTAGGCGTTGAAGCAATGAAGGTGGGAGACATAGACACAGTCAGACTCTGTGCTTTCAGGACGCATGGCTCCCTCTGGTGGCTGCGAGGGCTCATGGCCGGCTGTTTCTCATCCTGTGCTGATGATGCTCAGAGCAAACAGGAAGGGGGGGACGGTGGGGTGGGGGGTGGGGGAGTCTGAAAGAAGAGACAGACACTCAGGAAGGACTCTGAGCTGGTCTGGCCTAGTCCTTATGTGCCCAGAGTAAACATCGCTCCTATCCTGGATCCCTGAGTCTGAGTGGGAACCCTGAGGCTCTTTCCTGTGAGAGGCTTGCTGTGGTAAAAACTGTGGCCATGCTGAAAGGACACTCTTCCTGCAGACCGTTGCTAAGTGTAAGGACCCAGAGGACCTGCCAATCCACAAATGTGATGTCAAAGTGAAGAACCATACATAAGAAGTTCACAGACTTTCTAGAAACCCATTGGTTCTTCGCCACTGGGTTATACTCATGGTGGTAGATGGGGGCAGAAACTAAGAAACAAAGGAAACCATTGTTTTTGTTCTCTAGTGCCTTAATTCTACCTCCATGGCCCACCCCTTGATAGGCAAGCAGTAAGCTCAGGAGCATTTCCCTCTAGAGACAGGCTCAGTGCTCCTGTCAGAGACTCAAAGGATTCAAAAGACTAAGAACCTCAGCGCAAGCAAATGAGACCGGAATGTTCAGTGGTTCAGTGGCCATTGATATGGTAGGTGTAGTGGATCACAAGACGTACTCGTGATTTCCTTCCATCTGGGCTCCTGTGGGGTCTTCTCAGGGATGGCTTTGGGATGACAAAGGACTCCCAAGCACATTTCTTCCTCACTACATTTCACAGCCGTCCTCTGGTGATGGATGAGGATGATCTATTGAAGACTGAACTATAAGGGCTCACACTTTACTCCTTGTGCCACACTCCCAATCCTTTTTTTTTTTTTTCATTTTCCAGATAGGATTTCAGGCTTTTTCTCAGGCAAGATCATGATGCTCCTGTCTCCACCTCTCAAGTAGCTGGGTGTGCAGGCATGTACCACCTTGCTTGGCCTAGGAGGAAACTCTTTTTGAGGTAACTACTTCATGGGCTCTGATAGGTCAGTAAAAGTCAGCCATTGTAGCTGGCACCTGTGGCTCACTCCTGTAACCCTAGCTACTCAGGAGGCTGAGATCTGAGGATCATGGTTTAAAGCCAGCCCCGGCAGGAAAGTCTGTGAGACTTTTATCATCAATAAACTACTCCGAAAAAGCTCACAGCAACACTGGGGCTCAAGTACTAGAGAGCTTGCCTTGAGCAAAAGAAGTTCAGGGACATTGCCCAAGCTCTGAGTTCAAGCCCCACAACTAGAAAAAAAATGCAAAGAGGAAGTCCTAAAACAGAGGAGTCCTGGTTGCCTGGTCTGTGCCATCCTACAGTACTTAAGACATATTGACACTTGCTCTCTGGGAGCTGGATGACTGTGACAGAATGTCCTGGGATAGTAGAGAGAGACACACAATTGTTGGAGTACCTGTGGTTTATGTTACCACAGAGAGAGGTAGAGGGTTTTGAGAAAATGACTCCCCAAAGTTCACCAAAAGTGACAGTTTACACAAAGGTGACATATCCTGCCAGAGCTGTGAGGTAGACAGCACATACAGCCAATCTCTTGCCTCCATTCACTGAAGGGGCAATTGGAAGATGGATGTGGTGGAGGGATCCAGCAGCCCCCAACTCCCCACTACCCCTATAGCTATGCCAGTTGCCACTGGTTTTGCAGTGTGCTCCCACTTGATGGCATGGCACAATTCTTTGTCTCCAGACCATGGGGATAATAGCAGACACAGGATGTAGCAAGGTCTTTTAAAAAAGCATCACCTGACTCAGCTTAGATGAGGCAAGGTGGCTCCAAACAAGGAGCCCAGCTGAACAGAGAAAAGAACCCACCAATGCCCAGAAGCAGAAGCCACTGAAGGTGAGATCAGCAGAACCTCCCCCTAGTTCAAGCCCAGCCTTGATCAGCCTGCTTGTCAATCCGGAAAGGTAGGTATCTGATAACAAATGGCTATCCTGTTAAGGCTGTTAGTTTTGTTTTTAATTGCTGTGATGAAACACGTGGGAAATAAAAGCTAGTGGTTTGATTTGTCTCCAGCCCAGGCTGCCTTGGCTCCATTGTGTCTGGGCCCATGATGACTCAGAATATCTTGGTGGGGAGCCTTTGGGTGGGGCAGAGCTGCTCACCTCATGGCATCCAGGGAGCAGCAAACATGTCAGGAAAGGGCTGAGGACAAGGCCTATCTTTTCAGGATACCACCCCCCACCACCACCACCACCACCTACATCTTCTATTTTAGGCCCATCTCCAAAAGTTTCTAGCACTTCCCAAATTAGCATCACCAGTTGAGGACCAAGGCCTCAATACAAACCATATTCAAACCCTATTCAACCATAACAATTTACCTTCTTGTAGAACCACCACCACCACTATCCATCTTCAGAACTCCTCCATCATCCCACACTGAAGCTTTGTCCCCATTAGATAACAAATCCCTGTTCCTTTTTCCTCCTACCAGGTAAGGTCTATTACACACCATGGATACCTCCTAGATATTAACTCATATAGTATCTGTTCTTTTTTCTGTCTGGCTTATTTCACTTAGCATCAAGTCTTCAAGACTCACCTGTGCTGTGGTGTGTGTTTATAATTTCATTCCTTTGGGAGATTGAAGATTGTTATATATGTTTGGCTTTTTCTTGTCTTTTGATCTATGTACAAATATCTATGTGAGACCCTGTTTTTTCAGTTCTTTTGGAAATTTAATTCTAGAGTGGAATTTCTGGTCTTATTTTTTAAGGACGTACCATACTGCTGTCTACAGAAGCTGCATGGTCTTATATTCCCACCAGCCATGCACAATTTCTCCCCATCATTGTTCACACTTGTTTTCTGGTTGTTGTTGCTACTGTTATTTTTAATAGCCACCCTAATGGGTGGGAAGTGGTATCCCATTGTGGTTTTGATTCACATTGCTCTAATGGGTGGTTGATTTGATACTGAACTTTTTTTTTTCCAATTTACCATTTGAAATCTTCTTTAGAGAAGTATCTATTCACTTTCTTTGTCAATTTATGAGTTAGGTTAACTTGTTTTTGTGGTTGAGTTTGAGAAGTTCTTTATTCTGGATAGTCTTTCTCAGATAAATGGTTTGCAGATATTTTCTCCTCTTCTGTAGGCTGCCTTTTTGCTCTGTTGATAGAACCTTTTTTATGCACAGAAGTTGTTACTTTTGATGAAGTCGGATTTATTTTTCTTTTACTGTGCTTCAATTATTCTCTCTCTCTCCCTCCCCCGTGTGTGTGTGTGTGTGTGTGTGTGTGTGTGTGTGTGTGTGTGTGTTATTGACGATTGAACTCAGGGCCTTACCCTTGCTAGGTAAGTGCTGTACAATTTAAGCCATGTCTCCAGTTATTTTGCTTTTAGATTGTTTTTCATATATGGTCTTGTGCCTTTGTCTCCTAAGTACCTGGGAGTATATGTATGTGTCTCCACACCTGGCCTTCAATTATTATTAATGCAATCCTCTTCCCTCTGTCCCATTGTCTCTATACTCTGAGTCCTCCATCTTAGTTCAGGGCCTCATCTCCACATTTTCAGGCTCAATCTTCTTTCATCAGTGAGCCACAGTGAAATGCAAATTTAATCACCTTCTGCCTTCATTCAGTTACTCACATTCAGTTCATTCAGTTACAACACATATGGAGCGCCTATTATGAACCAGACACATTTAGGCAAAGAAGATACAGGTTGAGAACAAGATGGGTCCCGGTCCTTGTAAGTTCCTGTTTTGTCGCTGGAGATAGCTCTTAAGTGGATAGATGGAGCCAGGAATGGGGGGTTAGAGTACTTTAGACACTTCCTGTCGGGAAGGCTGTGGAACACTGGGGCTTCAGGGGAGGTCCTGCAGTCACTGGGGGTTGGGGAGATAAGGAAGTTTCCATGGGGTGCTTTGAGTTCCTCCAAGAGGATTGTTATAAAAGAAGCAAGCCCAGGTCTACCTGCTCTCTTTCTTTCTAATTCGGTTGAGATATTACTTTGGCAACTGCACATGCTTGGGCTGTGGTGTTTTACCATCTGACCCACTTACCAGATCCCTGCCCAACGTTTCCCATCCCCACTCCTAGGGTTTTGTGTCTCCCAAATGGTGAACTAAATAAACTTTTCTTCTCTGAAAGATAGTAGCCTTGGGTACTTGGCTGTATGAATGCGAAGCTGACCAGTGTGTATTCTTTCTCAGCTCCCTTTCTCCATCGCCCTTCAGAAGTGTGAGAAGCAGGGAAGCTGGGAGGGTGACTGGGAGGTCGCTACAGGGAGGGAGCATGGTGATGACCTCGGTGACAGCTCCACATCCTCAAAGGATTCCTCCTGCTTCAAAATGAAGCTCATTTTCATCCATGACACTCCCTGCCTGGTGAGGGGGTCCATCACATGCAGCATACACCCCCCTTCAGCCAAGCTGTCACCATCTCCTCCAAGAGATTTCTCTGACCTTCTCAGATGCTTCCATGTTTTTTCCTCCTCCTCCCCCTCGTCATCATTGTCCTCCTTTTCTCCCTCCTCCTTCTGTGAACTATGACTATTTCCTCTGCTATGAATTGCTCTTTGATTTTTCTTCCTCAAGTGACTTGGAGTTCTTTGTGGGTGGGGACCAGTTCTCATTAATTTTTGTGCTTCTTGTGTTTACTCCATCAATGTTCATATCTGCACTGAGGTCTCTCCAACACCTCTGCTGCATCCCAATTCTTTGTTGAGCTTTAGATCTAAAGCTCCATGAATGTCCCTACCGATTCACTCAACTGGCCTAGAGCAGTGCTTACAGGGCCACCCGGACACACATCAGAGTCACCTGAAGCCAGTTCACATTGTCCTTGGGACACAGTTGTGTAGCGTCTCTGTCTAACTCTGGGTTGGAATGTTTTAGCAATGATCGGGCTGATAGACTGAAACAGACTCTGTGGGATTTTTACCCCACTGGAATCGGCAGACACCACAAGCCAGGACTGCCCTCCCACCTCTACAGGAGGTTGTACATTTGAGGATGTGTATTTCCAACAAGTTCCCAGCAGTTCTATCACTGAGATAACTGGTGACCTACACACATCCTGAGATCATGCTTAAAATGAAATCCATCGTCTTTCCTTCCCTACACTTACTTGTTTTCTGGTGTTTGTGTGCTGAGAATAGTAGCATCATCTACCCAGTTTCCTATGGCAGAACCTGGGGGGGGGGGGATTGGGGTCAGCTTGAAGCCCTTGTCTCCCTCATCCCTTGTGGCTAAGTAATCATCTGGTTCTGGCAACTGTTCATCCACCCCAACTCCACTTCCTCTGAGGAGCTGGCCTTTGTCCTCATCTTATCAGTCCATTCTCTATACCCAGCAAAGCGATCTATGGGAATTATCAGTCTAGTCATATGACCCTAAGACTGGAAGATGTCAGTGGCTCTCTGTTCATGGTCTGTAGGAGTGCTTTTGTCTGGAGCTCCCATCCCTCCGTAGCCTGTCAGTCTACTAGCTTCTTCCCTCAATCCTGGGTAATACTGGCATCTCTTCTGGGGGCTCCTATTATATACTTCCTTGCCCCCTGCTCCCAGTCTGCAAATCACCTCTTTCCCTGTCTACCCTACATATGCAGGAGGGAAGAATCTAGTTCATAGGTTTAAAAAACAATTAAATCGGGGCTGGGGATATAGCCTAGTGGCAAGAGTGCCTGCCTCGGATACACGAGGCCCTAGGTTTGATTCCCCAGCACCACATATACAGAAAACGGCCAGAAGCGGCGCTGTGGCTCAAGTGGCAGAGTGCTAGCCTTGAGCGGGAAGAAGCCAGGGACAGTGCTCAGGCCCTGAGTCCAAGGCCCAGGACTGGCCAAAAAAAACAAAAAAAAAACAATTAAATCTCTTCCCTCCCTGTCCCAGTCCTCCTCCTCCGTTCCCCCTCCCCCTTCTTTACGGTGTCTGGTGTATAAAAGGCCCTTGGCTTAGGTTAATGTGGAAGACTCTAAGAATTCTTGCAAGTCATTCATTTGAGAAACGTCTGATGAAGGGGGAATAGGGAAAGGGGAGAAAGTCAAGGACGGCAGGGAAAGCTTAGCTGGCCAAGTGGCCTCCAGAGTCCCACTCCCCCCCCAATAGCTCCATCCCTTGTGGGGTTTGGGGAACAAGAAGCATGCCTCAGAGTAATCTCAAGGGATATCTGTCTGTCAGCACTTCGCCCACCCTGTTAGTGGCTGAAGGCTGCTTCTGCGGTTCTTAGCTCTTCAGCCCTGCCCCTCTCTGCAAAGGCCAGCTGGCTCCCTGTTTGCTAAGTGGATGTGAAAGGAAGGCTATCTTCTGCAGAGATGGTAGCACAGTCGAAGGCCGATGAAGTCTCAGGGATCCCACGCTGGCAGGCCAACCTGCTTCTATCTCCACGTGGTTTCCTAGCAAAATAAAACGAAACAATAATAACAAAAACCCTCTGACCACCCCCCCCCCCCCAAAGCAAGGCCTATCTCATTTCACATTCAGTGTCTTCAGGATCCTCCAACCCTAAGTTCTGTCTACCCTGGAGAAGAAAGCCTCAAGAAGGAGCCAAGGAGAGGTTGGCTTTGAGGAGCCTGTGCTTGGGGGCTTCTCACTGGGTTTTCTTGAGCAATGAGTTTCTTTGCAGACTTCATTAAGTATCTGTAGGTAGTGCGTTTGGGGCCAGGGTAAAGGTCATTGTCTAGGATGATGCCATTCCATCATCATTCTGATTTAACACTTGAGATGTGGCCAGAGAAGCCAAGGAAGTGAATTGTAAACCATGTTCCACCTTCATGAATGTAATTTACATTTAAGTGTCCATGTCAGTAGGGTGATTGGTTAGTCCAGTTTTCTGCCTCTCCCTCTTCCCTGGTGAGAGGCTCTGACAATCACAAGGCCCAAGCAGGGAGTGGTGAACACCCCTAGCTGTGAGCGGGACTGGGCCTGTCCACACAGCCTGGAGTGCTATTCCCATTGCTGCCCAGCTCGGTGATCCTTAGTCTTGTGTCCAGCTGCCCCCTGCAGGATTTGGAGAGCAATGGGCAGAAGTGGTAGTAGACATTACCAGAGAAGCCATGCTTCTGAGGTAGGTGCCTGCAGAGACTTTTGGGGGCTGAAGGCAAGTCCTAACTCTGGAGGAAGTGACTTTGGCCAAGAGGCTTATTTCACTAAGCCAGTGCATTTGAGCACTTTTTGTTTTTGTTTTTCTTTTGTGTGACAGACCTGGGTACTGTCCCTGAGCTTTTGTGTTCAAGTCTAGTGCTGCAGCACTTTCCTACTTCAAGCTTATAGCTCCACTTTTGGTTTTTTGGTGGCTAATGGGAGGGAAGAGTCTCAGTTTCCTGCCTGGGTTGGCTTTGAACTGTGATGTTTATATCTCAGCCTCCTAAGTAGCTAGGATTCTAGGAATCAGTCACTGATACTGGGCCTAGAGTACCTTTTTCTATTTCAGTCCTTGTGATGGGTGTAGTTTTGTCTATCAGTGGTGACAGATTGCTACACAGGAGTTCATGCCCCACCCCCTTCCCCAGGAAAGTTCCAGATTTCAGAGGAAGGTCCAGTATTGTGGCCTCCACAAACTGGCCTGGGATATGGACCACACTGGCAATACTCCACCCTCAACTCAGTGTATACAAAGGCAAGACACTGTATTTCAAATATACAGAAGCAAGAAAATAATCAGGTGCCAGAGGTAGAATGGGAGCTGGAGCTACACAGTTCCTCACACCCATGCTTGGGCCCCTTGGGGTTCTTACAGGCTTTAGAGCTATGGTCTTAGGCACCACGAAGGGACTGCTGTTTAAAACTGGGTTCAATGTGAAACAAGGAGCCAGGGACCAGATAGAAGAGAAATCTCCAATCCACCAGGTGATAAAGATTTTTAGGATCCTGAGCCCCCTAGTGGTGGGAAGGGGAAATCCTAGTTCATAATCTCCTTATAGCGTGGAGTCCCTAAACTAATAGCAAAACACATTTGACCTTGGAGGGAATTCAGCAGTGACAATATCAAAAACTTGGCCGTAGAAGGTATCCTCATATAATTTGTGGACTTAGTTCATGCTTTAACTCCTGTGAAAAAAGAACAAAATTAGCTGGATACCATTGGCTCATGCCTGTAATCCTAGCTACTCAGGAGACTTAGATCTGAGGATCATGGTTCAAAGCCAGCCCAGGCAGGAAAGTCTGTGCTACTCTTACTGGCCAAAGAAGCTGGAAGTGGAGCTGTGGCTCAAGTAGTAGAGCATTATCCTTGAGCGAAAAAGCTCAGGGACAGTGCCCAGGCCCTAAGTTTAAGCCCCACAACTGGCACAAAAAATAGTATTCAAGGAGTCTCACAAAGAACATAGTAAGCAGTGAATCAAGTGGATACTTATGGGAAGAGTGTTTCAGGCAAAAGGAACAGCATGTGCAGATGCCTTGAAGAAGCAAGAATGGAAATTGTGCCGTATAATCAGGTACTGGGAGTACCTGGAGGGGAGGAGTCAGCAAGGAGAGCCACAGGAGGTTAAGTCAAATTGGCCAGCCAGTTTGGATACTTTTTTCTTTTGAGGGTTTTATGTGTTAGGAAATGCACACCCACCTGGCAGGAGAATTCATTCCCGATGAACAAGAAACAGTAAATCAATGTGAAAAGTTAAGAATGCTGGAACTGGAAACAAGCTTCCTATTTACCTCCCAGGCCTGGAATCATTGACTTAAACAGTCACACTTTTAAATCAGAGTTCAGATATGGAACAAAATTATTATTTTTTGGTAGCACAGGGGTTTGAATGCAGGGATTCAACTTGCTTGTTTTTGCTTGCTCAGTGGCACTCTCCCATTTGAACCATACCTCCAGTCCAGTTTTTTTGTTGCTGGTTATTTTGGAGCGTCTCAAAGTTTTTTCTGTCCAGGCTGGCTTCAAACTATGATCTTCCAGATCTCAGCCTCCTGGATAGCAAATTACAGATGTGAGCCACTAGTGCCTGACAACCATTTGCCTGGTAACTGATTTCTGTCATTGCCGTTTTGTTAACCAGGCAACTATTGTGTGCAGGCCTCTGTGTTGTAAGACAAAGAATGTAGATACGGAGTCAACACAGAGCTGAGCATTTGGCTGGAGACAAGATACACAATCAACTTATTTCTGTATAGTGTTCAGCATCCTATAAGCAACGCCTCAGAGAAATACCAGAATTAACAAAAACAAAAACAAAAAAAAACACCACAAGGATTGCAGGGAAATGCCTTCCAAATAGTGGGAACAGCATGATCACAGGTATTAAAAAGCAACGGTTTGGCAAACACTAAATTGTAGTTAAGTGTAAGATGGAGAGAGGCTTTGAGTTTCATTCAGGACCAAGTCTAAACTTCTTAGCTGTGCAGAGCTAACTTTCAGGATTGGATCCCAGCCACTTCCCTCAGCATCTGCCTTATCCACCCTCTATTCTCCCACCATTCCGAACCAACTTTCAGTGAGCAGCACAGTATCTAACCATGTTTGCCAAGTAAATAAGTGAATGGCAGAAGAAAAATCCAGAAAAAGCAAGTAAGGCATGGAAGAAGGTCTAAGTTGAGACATGTACACCTAGAAAGAGCGTCACTAACTCAGAGAACGAGAATCCATCAGAAGATTCAGTCCCTGGGTGTTCAACATTCGTGCTTCCAATGAAACTGGACTTGGTCTTCTAAGTCAGTGCGACTTCTAATTCAGCCTTATCTAGTCAACTAGATCCTGACACCCCGAGAGCAGAGCCTGTATCTGAGGTCTCACAGAGTGTTGAGCAGCACTGTACATATCTCAGAGCTGAGCCCTCTGTTTTGTAGGAGGGCAGCCGTTACCTGTTTGTATCTGCACAGATAGGAGAATGGGACTTGATTGGGGGCTGCCTGGCTGACCATTAGAAGAACTGCAATAGCTTGAGTTTAGAAGCTAACCTTGTCCACGGCTGCCTGGACCACTGCTTAGGACACAGTGTCTGATGATGTGCTGGAGGCCTAAGACAAAGACAGAGCCCCACAGTATCCTGTGTGCATGTGGGGTAGTGAAGGGAACAGACCTGTGAGCTTCGGAGGCAGATGGGTGCTTTCCTCTATTAGCCAGATTGAGAAGAGGGAGCCCGAAGCAGATGGAGGGACACATTATTTTTTTTTCAAGTTCTATGGCAGAGATGCAAGATATTTCAGATTGGCCTCCCCCCAAATTGTCAGATGTGGGTGGAAGTTCCCTAGAATGCCACCACAGGAAGCAAAGGAATGTATCAGTGTGTCAATTATTTACTTTTTTTTTTTTTTGCCAGTCCTGGGGCTTGAACTCAGGGCCTACGTACTTGTCCCTGGCTTCTTTTGCTCAAGGCTAGCACTCTACCACGTGAGCCTCAGCGCCACTTCCAGCCTTTTCGATTTATGTGGTATTGAAGAATTGAACCCAGGGCTTCATGCATTCGAGGCAAGCACTCTACCACCACTGGCACATTCCCAGCCCCTCAATTATTTACTATTTAATCAGCTTTAGAATTCGATTGCCTAGACTCAGGCTTTCTCCATCATTTCCTGCCTGTGGTCTTGATCAAGTTCATATCATGATGAACACTATTGGGTTGGCACAAGACTTCAATGAGCTTTATCTGGCATAAAGACAATTCTTATTTTTAGAATTCTTTCTTTGTAACCCTCAGACACCTTTGTTAGCAGGCAAATCTTAAGACCTCCTTGTGGTTTGAGTTTAATGATGTCCTTTATTTTCCTTTGGCCTACTGAGTTAGATAACTCTTGGTTACAGTGGTAACAGTTTTTATGACTCAGATTATTTATATGCATGTGTGCACACACACACGCACAAAGTTTTAAAATGTGTACAACTGAATTTATCTCACATCTCAAAGCTAGTGACCCAACATGCATAGAACCACATGGCCAGTGCTAGAAAAACAAAGACAAAAAGTTGTTCAACAACAAACAGAATCTCTACTCTCAACCATAGATCGCCAAGAATTGAACATCATCACAGCAACTGCCATAGAGCAAGGCCTCTCACTCCTACCTGCCTATCATGAATTGGAAACCCTTAAACACCTCAGGGGCACTCTAACAGGACTTTCTTAGTACTCAGGCCATATTTCCTGATTTTCTGGTAGAGTATTGGGGGCAAGTTCTACCATAAAAGTCAACGGCCCCCACAATCACTTTGACTGTAGGCTCCCCGGGGCCAGGAGTCAGGGAGCCCAGTCTCCCCTAATCTGAATCTGTGTGGCCAGGCCAGTGAAGTTTTCCTGCAGGGGCTCTGCTTGGCATTTCCTTCCCAGTGAGGTGCAGGTGCCTCTTTCTCAGGGTCTCCCTCATAAATGGTTTCTGAGTCCCAGATGGCTTTTTTTCCTCTGTTAGTCATGGGACTTGAGCTCATGGCCTGGGTGCTGTTCCTGACCACTTGTTCAAGGCTAGTGTGCTACCATTTTGAGCTGCAGTTCCACTTCCATTTTTCTGGTGGACCAGGATTCTCAGATCTCAGCCTCCTGGGTAGCTAGGATGACAGGCATGAGCCACCAGTGCCTGGCTCAGATGGTTTTCATGAGTGAATTTTCTGCACCCATGTCCCACCCTGCTTTGGTAGACAGACAAGGGAAGGTCACTTGTTTAGGACCCACCTGGACTCCATAAGCATTGGTCATGGAGCCACAAACTTGAACCTGAGGTGTAACCAAGTCAGGTTAGAACAGTTCCTCTCTGTTACAATCAAGATACTTAGCCTGTCTTGGGGTGTGTGTGGGGGGGGGGAGTCAAGCGCCCCCTTCTACCCACACAGGACAGGACCTGAACTAAGATCTGAGTCCTTTACCTTCTCCAGGGCTTACCTAGTCAGGATGCAGGGCCAGGTGAGTTGGTCCACTTCTTTCTGGGGTGGAGGCCCTGGAATACCATTGGCACAGCCTGGCTTCTGGCTGGTTGCTCTGGGGGCCAGCATGGTTGGAATTTCCCTGGGGCCTCCAAAAATGTTACAGGAAAACAGACTGACAGGAAGCCAAACATCATGAGCTTGTGCACGTCAGGGGGGGCCCACAGGAGTTTCCTACTCCAACTCTGAGCAGTGACTGACAGGTGCACAGTCCCTGCATCAGTTAAGAGCACAGGTGTTTTGAGTTTTGGTTTACAGTTTCTCAAAAATGACTTGCAAGCTGGTTCTAGCAATATCAAGTTGAGGTAGTTCTGATAATGGCAGGTTTGGGTTAGTTCTGACAGTTCAAGTTCTGAGTCTCTTCTGGAAACTTTCAGGCCTCTTTAGACATGAGACGTAAGGACACTAACTACTGTCCCCCATCCAACAGAGCTGGAGCCCAGGCTCCGCTTCCAGCATGTGGGAACCGGTGTTATGTCTAGTTTAGACTTTTGACCCATTTAGTGAATAAACACCCTGAAGAGTTCTGGGATGTGGGCAACGGGCCAGAAAGCTGCTGGGTGGGATGAGGAAGATCGTGGCTTGGCTGGTTGCTACCAGCTCCCACTGGCGTGCCCCCACCTTGCATCAGCAGTGGGCCCTGATGTTATGGGTCACTGTGCCGCTTCCCCTTGACCTTTGATCCCCCCTCACCCATGGAACAGCATTTGAAGTGCAACTGCATTTGAGGTGGAATAAAGCCATTGGAAGCAAGCTCTAGTCACTTCAAAGAAAAGCCAAGTTTCCCCCCTTCCTTTCACATAGGCAGACTCACATTTGCAGCCAAGCCCAAACTCCTTTTATATACATCCAACTAGAATCAACCGTGGGTGGCTCGTGCCTGTAATCCTAGTGGCTCCTGCCTTTAATGTTAGCTACTTGGGAGTCAGATCTGAGGATCATGGTTCAAAGCCAGCCTGAGCAGTAAAGTCCGTGAGACTCTTGCCTCCAATTCACCACCAAAAAGCCAGAAGTGGATCTGTGGCTAAAGTGGTGGAGCACCAGCCTTGAGCAAAAAAGACGCGAGTGCACTAAGGTCCCTGTGATCAAGCCCCAAGAACAGCCCAGAAAAAGAAAAGAGGCTTAGAGCTTCTCTTCCTTCAGTGTTGTGACTGCTCCTTTACCCAAGGTCTAAGGCAGGAAGACAGCGGCCCAAGTGCAGGCAGAAATCTCCATGCAAAAGTTTACATGTTAGTAACTGTTAAAGCTGGGCACACGCCAGTGTCCTCCAGCAAGGTGAGCCGATGCATGGAATACTAATGAGCCCTGGATGCCACAGCATGGGCGGATCCCGAGGGCAGTGTGGAAGGCACAAAGGCAGACTGAAAAGGGACATACACTGTGTCACTCTGCATGACACTACAGGAAAGGAATGATGGTAGGGACAGAGAACAGGCCGGTGGTGAAGTGCAGGGGGTGCTGACTACCAAGAGGCAGAATGAGGGAGTCTTGTCTTTTGTGGTGCTGGGGATGAAACCCTCGGCTTCACACATCAGGTGGGTGCTCTACCCTTGATCTACACTCCCCCTAGGCCCTGATGGAGTGGCGGTTATGACTCTATGTCCTTGTTAAAAACCATAGAACTCTACACCAAAGACTGAGTTTCATAGGTAAATTTTAAAAAAACAACAGCAACTTGAAAGTTTCCAGAAAAATGAAATTCCAAATGGCAAGGTATGAGGAGTGGACAGCTACATTAAGACACATAGGATCGGGCTCCTCCTGGTGCACAAAAGGGTTGCTATGTGCAATAACAAGTGAGCTTGCTGTTCTCCAAGTTCATCTAGGACTTGGAGGGAGGTGGCTGCAGAGTCTGGATGGAGTTTGCATGGCTGTCTAGTTGCCGAGCTGTGTGTGAGCCTGAACCAACCGTGCCCTGTGAGGGTGCCCTGTGCAGTCTGCAGGTTGCATCGGAATACTTCCCAAAGGGAAGGCCCGGCTCTCCCCCAGGGATCTGGCTTACTGGGATGGAAACTGGCATCAGTGCTCACCTGAGGAGGTGTGTGTTTGTGGCTCAGATTATCCTGCCTTTTCTAGAAGGCCAATTACGGACCAAACTCTAAAGATCCACTGAGGGTGCAGCTTCCTGTCACATGTGTCACGCCACGACGTTTACCTGCCCTGAAGCATGCTGATGGCTGTGGAAATGCAGATCAAGACCACTTGGGACTTGAGTAGATGAGGGTGGAATACAGTGAAGTTTCACAGCAATGCAGTCAGCCTGGCTCTAAGGAAAAGTCACACTCCAGGCCTGTCTTGCTCATAAACAATTTTTATTTTCATTTTCATTTTCAACATGTGCCCTTGAAGATTCCAAAATGCTGGAATTTCGATTCTACTGGGACCAAAGGTATAGGCATTGTATGCAGACACTCAACCCTGGCTCTGCACGCTCTCCTGAGGAGCTCGCTGCGGTGGCCTCAGAAAGGGAGCTGACAGTCGCACCTTATTTCAAGATGTGTAACACAGTGAACAGAGAATTAGTAAAACATAGACTCAGCCTGTAGAGGGTTTCAAATATACATATTCTATATATATAAAACCTGTTATATAGGATTTCAACGCATTGGGTTCCTTTGATCTGTAATTAAAGTACAAATGGTAGAGATGTTGCACACCGCTGACTCCCCCTGCTCAGCCCCCCTCCCTCCCCAACAAAAATAACTTACAAAGGTCAGGTGATCCTAAGAGTTTCTGTTGTTGTAAATGCTTGTTTTTAAAATCATTTCCCTTCCTCCCCTGCAAACTACCTGTAAGAGTGTAACATAGCAGCATGGGATGGACACATGAGGACAGCGCAGAGCTAGGGTAGAAGGCAGGCCCTGCCTCTCACGGACTGCCACGTGGTGTGGCGTGACAGAGCGTGGGACAGAAGCAGAGGAAGTGCAGTGTGGTTTGGCCCCCTTGGAGGAGGCTGCTTGCACCACTGAGAGGAGCCCTAACGGCTTTGGAGGTCTGGGAGACAGAGCAGAGCTCCAGAAGTGTCTTGGCTCAGTATTTACACAGTACCTTTAAGCTGCAGTTTCCTTTTAGGAAATTTGTGTTTCCAAAGATTCTTCTTCTTCGGTTGGCAGGGGAAAGAAACGTAAAATCAAGCCAAACCACATACGTGAAAGTCCTGTTGTACGTCTTACTTAGTTATTTGCACGCACTTCATTAGAGAGGATTCTGACAATGATTGGGTCCTGTCCTGATTGTTGCTGGGTGGGTGGGCGAGGGGACAGAGGAAGAAGGGGCACTAGGGAGTGCGCCGCCCCTTCTTCAGCATTAGGTGACACTGGATGGTCTGGATCCGGTTCTTGGCTGGGACAAACTCGGGCTGCAGCTTCAGGGTCGACTCATACCACACCAGTGCCTTTTCAAACTCTTCCTGTGGGGGACAGAGAGCAAACATGAGAGGGATGGCACCACCAGACTAAACGTATGCCGCTACCTCTTTGCTCTTGACAAACATCTTTGTACTGGTGATAATGCGCAGCAGTTTTCAATGGACCCAAGTCCACAGAGAGCACTCAGGCCACGCAAGAGACAACGGCTCCCCAGTCCCAAAACACAGCGACATAAAGAGGAAGATTGCCAAGGCCAGGGAGCAAATGGAAGCCAGCTAATGAGGGTTAAAGCCAGCCAGAGGAGTCACATGAATTGTCATCACTGAGCCCCGGCAACGTGCCAGAAGGGTGCTCAGCGCCTGTGAATATTTCTGCTCAGGCTTCCCAGAAACCTCTGAAATGCCTGGTAAATGTTCACTATGCATCTGCCTAGATTTTCTACTGCAGTTGGAAGGATGGAAGTAAAGCCACGCTACCTCAACCAGGCTTGTAAACTTGGAAGGTGTGTGTTTTTTTTTTCCTCCCTAACATTTAGGATTACCAATGTGGTTTGCCAGTGATCACCATGACACCAAAAGCATTCATGTTTTACTCAGACCAGCAATTGCAAAGAGCCCTAGCCAGTTGGTTAAGTGACTCTGTTTACCTTAGCAGGAGACAGAACTGCTCACTTACATCAGCAAATTGCCTATTTACTGGGGATAAAAAGTCTTCAATCTTAAGGTACAGAGGGGGAAATCTGTACACTTAGCAATATCAGTCTGATCAGGTTCTACTTCCTGCCTCAAAAGTCCAGGGCTAATAGCCCAGGGCCACTTAGTCTGTTAGCTTAGTGACAGTGGCTTAGTGAAAGCCTCAAGTATGACACCACACTTTAAATGCAAATGGATGGCAAAATTCTCATGTCAAATTTGGTTAGGACAGGTTTTAGGGGGACCTCTGATTTTAAGTTCTGAAATCAGAATAAGGATCTGGATGGCAGCTTTGCCATCTTCTCTGAAAATGGAATCCATGAAATTAGTGGGATTACATCATCACTAAGTATTTGATGAGCACCTGGTATGTGCCCAATACTGAGGTGCTAGAACAGGGAGAGAAAGAGGAGCTTGGTCTTTAAGGAGCTTGCGGTCTAGAGAGAGAAAGACAAATACTTAAAACCCACAGAACAATATGAAAATTCAGGAAGAGACGTATGCACAGGGCATCGTGAATGCAATGACAGACTAGCTTGATCCAACCTGGAAACACGGGAGCACATGAATGTGTGGCTACATGAAACGTCAAACGAGGGTCTCTGGAACTGGTGGTTAGGGTGGAGAAGTATGATTCTACTACCAGTGTGAAACTCATTCTGAGGAACCACAGATTTATAAATACTTAAGAACTTTATGTATTATGTAAAAAAAATAAATCTCTCAAACCCCTCATCTATAAAATTGTATCCTTGGTGGAGCTGGTGAGTTTGAGACATATAATTTAGGGGAATCTAGAGGACAATGACACATTCAAAGACATTTTGGAATCAACGATGTCCTGCTGTGTCACAGCACACCCCAATCTCACCATGGCCACGTAGACATTGCCCAGTGTGAAGTGGTTCACAGCAAAGTGCGGCGCAATCTCGACGGCCATCGTGGCCACGATGACGGCGTCGTGCCAAAGTTTTGCGTTGTGTAGGATGTTGGCCAGGCTAATCAAGGGCACATCCTGGGGGGAGGGGAGGAGAATGGAGAGAAGGAAGAGTGAACTTTCATCATGGATATTTCTGGACGGAAAGAATGTTGCCAGTGTTTCCTGGTAAATGACGGAGTAGTAAAAAGTCACAGTGCTAGTCTGCTGTTGGTTGCTGTTCTGTGACTGAAGACCACAATACAAATCAATTACTTCTCCCACTGTCAAAGTCTTGCCTCAAAGTACAAATGAAACAAATGCATCAAGGGAAATAAACATCTCAGAGTGATACAGCTGAGTTATTCTGGTGCAAGTTCTGTATCACCATGGGTTGGTTACATGAAGTCTACAAAGGGGACAGTGAGGGTCCATTGTGGCACAGCTGAAGTATTTCTGCAAAGATCACTGTACCACCTGGAACGGCTGGCAACATTCTGCCATAGGCCCAATCTAGCCTCATGCCTGGTCTTGTATTACTCTATGTGTTTCTTCACACTACCATGTAATTCATACTACAATGGAAGAAGCAAGTAGCTGCAACGGAGGTTATGCCTACATATCCTAAATGTCTAACTGGCCTTTTACAAAAAGTCTGCTGGGCCTGAAATAGTCTTGGCTTTCTCTATTGCCTCAGTGTCCGAAACACAAAGTGATGGATTGAACAAATAGCACTCTTGTCATCTTAAGTTATTTTTCCATTAAATATATGGCCTGATCAACTCCTAGCTATCTCACACATATGATGGGTCTATAGGAGAAAAAAGGGATCCACTTCTGCCCTTGCTGGGCACCCATATAGTGCATGTTCTTAGATGAGACCAGCCGGGGTGGCTCAGTAACTGGTCTAATGTCATACAGCTAGTAAGAAGAGCTGATTAGAAATCAGTTCCTCCCAGTGAAGCCTGTGTGCCTCTACTGCTTTCAGTATATACTTCTGACAAGACACATGCGTGCTTCTTAGGAAGTGTGAGGCCATCATTTGTATATACATGCACTTGTGTGTGTTTTATGTATATATGCATATATGTGTGTATATATGTATATACACATGTATACATACACAAATATAAGAACATATACAAATGTAAACTTGCTTCTGTCTTAGTGAACTCAAGCTCCAGTATAGGGCATAAAGAGGCCCCATGAGGCTAAGGTAACTCCCAGAGAGGCTTCCAGGTGGCTTAGCTGATGTCCTCTATGTACAATGGTAGCTGTGAATACAGTGGAAGAGGTCCTAAGTGATGTGATCCTAAGACCTTCATCACACTCCAACTCGCTGAGGTGAGGGGAGCATGCTACAGGAGATGGCTCCAGGCTTGCTGCGGCCCTCTGCCCCTCTTGTCCATGCTCCACCTCCAGACTGGCTGAGAGTGAGGAAGGCTAGCTGAAGCCTCATGATAAACGCCTGGGCAACACCTAGGCAACAGGAAGGACATGGATGCCAGCTGCTGCCTTTTTCTTCTGGCCAGTCCGGGGCCATGAACTCAGGGCCTGAGCACTGTCCCTGGCTTTTTTTTTTTTTTTTTTTTGCTCAAGGCTAGCACTCTGCCACTTGAGCCACAGTGCCACTTCGGGTCGTTTTCTATATATGTGGTGCTGAGGAATCAAATCCAGGGCTTCATGTATAGGAGGCAAGCATTCTTGCCACTAGGCCATATTCCCAGCCCCAGCTGCTGCCTTATAAGTCCCACGCACCTTCATTTGGTGTGGAGCGTAGTGGAGGGCTTGGCGGAGGCAGTCGATGGCTTTCTTTCCTTGGCCTTTCACTCTCCAGTAGAGGGCTGCCATGCTGGAAAGGACCCAGGATGTCTGGTTCTGAAAGGGAATGGTCAGCAAAGGCTGGTGTCTGTTCAGTAATACACTAATTGCCCAAATGAAGAACAGCAACACATAATTCACTACCATCTACCTCAGTGTTTACTAAATGTAAATGTTTATATACACTTTATGTCTGGGCTCTTGATAATGCTTTAAACAGTCTATGGCCTTGGCAGTACTATGTGCTCATTTTTATAAGCAAAACACTATGATTCAGTGAGGTTAAGTGCCATGCCCAAGGCCACTGAAGTAGTAAATAGCAGAACCATGTTTATGCCAATGTTCTATTTTATTTAAAGTTATTTAACTTTTACAGCAGCTAACACAGGTTTCAAAAATCTGGAAGTCTAAAGAGTTATATGAAGAAAAGCTCCCTCCCATCCTATTTTTTTTTTACTGTGTAGTAGACTACTGGTATCTATGGGTAAATGATTCCAAGGAGACCACTGTTTAGGAACAGCAATGCTAGATATTCAAGAGTCTGAAATCTGACAATCATGGTTTGAAGCCAGAGTATGTATAGGCGGGGTGGTGGTGGTGGTGGTGGTGGTGGTGGTGGTGGTGGTGTGTGTGTGTGTGTGTGTGTGTGTTTGTGCGCGCATGTGCATGTGGGAGGGGAAAGAACTGCTGGGGCTTGAATTTAGGGCCTTGCATTTACTCAGCTTTCTGCTCAAGGCTAGTGCTCTACCACTTGAATCACACCTCCACTTTGGGTTTTTTGCTGGTTAAATGAAGATTTAACTGAAGAATTAAAAGAGTTTTACAAACTTTCTTGCCTACAATCCTCAGATCTCAGTCTCCTGAGTAGCTTGGATTACAGGCATGAACCAGCAGCACCTAGCTTACAAAGAAATTCAACATTAACTTTTTCTTTGCCTTTCTCTTTCCCAGCTCTTCCCCTTTTATTCTCCCCTTCTCCCCTCCTCTCTTCCCTTCCCTTCTTCTTTCCTCTTTTCCTTTTGATGATAGTACTAGGGCTTGTACTCAGGGCCAGAGCACTCTCCCTTAGCTTTTGCTCAATGCTGACACTCTACTACTTAATTCACAGTTCCGCTTCTGTGAACAGCTTTTGCATATTAGTCATCATATTGTGCTTTGCCTTGGGCCCACAGCAATGAATTCAGCCAATCTTAGACTTAAATCACTGAAATTGTGGGCCTACTGCCTCCTCCTCCTGGACGGGGTCTTACTATGTAGCTGCAGGTAGCCCAAACTTTGTGCTCTTCCACCTCAGCCTCTTGAGTGATGAGATTATAGTAAGTACTACCATGTCTAGCCTTACCTCCCTTAAGATTTGTCTAAGGTATTTGTCATGGTAATGAAAAGCCTAACTAAAAGAATGGGATTTATATTTAGTCACTTCTATTATTACCTTTTATAGTGGTTTGGGGGCTTGAACTCAGGACCTGGCCAAGGTGGGCGGGAATGTGGTGTAGTGGTAGAGTGCTTACCTAGCATGCGTGAAGCCATGGGTTCGATTCCTCAGTATCACATAAACAAAAAAATAATTTAAAAAGCTCAAGGCTAGCATTCTACCACTTGAGCCACAGCTTCATTTTCAGCTTCTTTTTTGATTAATTGGAGATAAGTCTTACAGACTTTCTTGCCTGGGCTGGCTTCAAACCTCAATCCTCATAATTCAGCCTTCTGAATAGAATTTCAGGTGTGAGCCACAGGTGCCAAGCTAGACATTTGTTTTAACATTTACAAATTACTATTTCTCTCAGGCAATGCTTGCATACCTGTTTATCATTTTAATTGCTTAGCAAATCACGTGTCTCAGATAATCCTCCTATAGCTAGAAGAAAAGTTCTTTTGTGTTAGGATTTTTAGAAGTGAACCTTTTCCAGTTCTTTAAGTACCTCTATTCTTCCCTCCTTGGAGGTCACACAGTTATAGGGGTCTGGAATCCTTCCAAAATTATCCGCTGGTTTTGCCAGTGTTCAGGCTGTGATTTTAGCCATCATTCCGCTGTAGGTAATATGTCCTTCCTTTCTCTGTCCCTATGAGTTCACAAGCCTCCTTCAATTTTTCTTCTCTGATTTTTCCCACTTAAAAAGTAAATGGCAGAGTAAGCCTCTATGAAGTATCTCCTGAATAAATAAATGAATGAATGCCTATTGTGATTATTAGGCTATTCTCTCTCAAGTCCAAATTCACATTTTATAATCTGCACCGTGGTCTTGTGGCTGCAATGCAGAAAACCTTATTTTTTCTTTTTGTGCAGGCTTCTGTGAATAGGAGACTGGAAAGCAAGAGGGAAGGGATTTCTGTCTTTTTACACAACTTTTGTTGTTTCTGGGAGCCTCTTGGCTTTCCCAGACTTAGCAGATGCTATTTTCCAAATAATCCATTTCTTTTTAGTAAAAATGGTACTTAAAGGCCACATCATCATCCAGAGCTGTACTTCACAGATAATTAAGAACATGGGACAGTTGGCTTTCTGTGACTGGATTATCTTACTCAACATGATGATCTTCAGTTTCATCCAATTTCCTAAAAATGATATAATTTCATTTTTCTTTAGAGCTAAGCAGTATTCCATGGTGTATGTATATAATTTCTTCATTCATTGGTGTTTGGCATCTCAGCTGATCCTAGTCTGGCAATTAAACCACTCTTGCTGTAAGTATGGATATGCAGGTGTTAATACTGTGTATTTACTTACATTCCCTCAAATATATGCCCAATAATGGTATATCTAGGAGTCTTACAAACTTTTCTGACTAGATGGCCTCAAACCAGGATCTTCTACTTTATCAGATAATGGTACAGTTACGCTGCTTGCTTGTGGGGTCCATTTAGTTGGTAGATCCGTTTCACCCTTTCACTGTAAGATGTATTTGTCAATAAGATGAATTTCTAGTAGGCAACACATAGGCAGATCTCACTTTTTTAACTTACTATTATGTCTTTTGGAGAGCTGAGATGACTGACATTCAGTATTATTGAAAAATATGTAGTAATTCCTGCTTTACTGTTGTTTTTGAGACATTTTTGTTGTTTCTTTCCTGCGCTCATTTGCTTACCTGCTCCCTGGTAAGATTTGTTTTCTTATTTTCGTGATTACTTTCACTCTTTTGTGTGTAAAACTGAATTTTTTTTCTGTAGTACTACTTTAGTGGTCATAAATTATTTTAGTTTTTGTCATGTTTTTTTTTTTGTCCATCAGTTATGAATGATAGTTTTGCTGGGTAATCTATGTTGGCAGCTGTTTAATTTCAGCACTTAAAATACATGATTATGCCGGGTGCTGGTGGCTCATGCATGTAATCCTACTCAGGAGGCTGAGATCTGAGGATCACAGTTTGAAGCCAGCCAGACAGGAAAGTCTCTTTGTATTTCCAATTAACCTCCAGAAAAGCTAAAAGTAAAGCTTAGTTAGCTCAAGTGGAAGAGCACTAGCCTTGAGTAAGGCACAGGAACAATGCCCAGGCCCTGAGTTCAATGCCCAGGACTTGCATAAAAATAAACAAACATCATTCCAAAACTCTGTGTTTTAAGTTTCTAGTGAGAAATCTTTTAGTCAAATGGCTTTTCAACTTTATATGACTTTATATGTTTCTCTTGCAGTTTTCAATATTCTTTCCTTGTTCTGCACACGTTATTATTTGATCTGCTGGGTAACTCTGAAGCCTCCTGAATCTGAATGACTGCTTTTTTCTCAAGCTTTGGGAAATTCTGTCCTTTGGGCTATATTTTCATTCCTTTGGCCTGCATCTCTTCTCTTTCTGCTCATGATGCTTAGGTTTGGTCTCTTAAATGGTGTACCAGACATTTCATGCTCCACTCATACATGCTTTTTCCCTCCTTCTTCTAATTTCTTCATTTGACTATTGTAACACATCTACCCAGTCCTTAGTTCCTAATATTCTGTCTTTAATTTGACCCATGGTACTGGAAAGACTTTTCACAGCTTTTTATTTGATTTATTGAACTCTTCATTTCCTGAATTTGTTTGATTCTATTCCAGGATTTCAGACGGGACTGTGTAGTGGGACAGTTGCAGTATAGTTTCTCCCCACTGAATGAAGAGTTGGTTGGCCCAGTAGCCAAGCCACAGCTCCAGGCTTTCCCAGGTGTGATGTTTCTTGTCTCCTGCTGAAACCTGGATTCTAGTCCTTTTAGACTGTTAGAAAGTTGAGAATGGGCTGGGAATATGGCTAGTGGCAAGATGCTTGCCTCCTACACATGAAGCTCTAGGTTAGATTCCCCAGCACCACATATATGGAAAACGGCCAGAAGGGGCGCTGTGGCTCAGGTGGCAGAGTGCTAGCCTTGAGCAGGAAGAAGCCAGGGATGGTGCTCAGGCCCTGAGTCCAAGGCCCAGGACTGGCAAAAAAAAAAAAAAAGAAAGTTGAGACTTTAAGCCACAGTGTACCCCAAGTTGTCACTTGGGAGAGAAGAAAACAGCACCCAGGGACAGTTACCACACAGCTATGGGGCCTGTAGAGAAACATGGAAAGCCACATGGCTGACTCTCGTATGCTGTTCTCTGCCATCCTCCAGGAAAGGTAAGGACATAAGTGACCTACTGAGTTGTATGAGTGGGAATGACCTATGTAAGAATGTCTAGCACACTTCCAGTATTTTTAAGCTGCCTGCTGGTGCATGTGTATAAAACCACAAAAACCCCTGGAGGGTACTATTTTTCATTGGAGCAGGCTCTTCCTTTTTTCTAAGTAAATGCAGTGGTGGATAGATCTATTCACGTCTGTCAGATAAAGCATTGGGTTGAGTATGGCCTGAAGTTTAGGATGACTCAATCTGCTTCTGGGTGATCCTTGTTCTGTAAGTGGGGCTCTCCAGGGACTGTGATATTCAGCTTTAGAAGACCTTCCATTTCAGATGTTCGGCCACTGCTGTGTCTCATCCACTTTCAAGGGGAAAATCCTGAGAAAAGACCAGCTATGTGTTTATGGTGTGTTCTTCATTTGCCAAGTAGTATGAGAGAGAGAGATTTCAGTCTACCTTTTCTAAGTTTGTAGCCAAATCCCCCAGAATTCTGTGGGGGTAATAAACGCTCCTTGGAAAACAACTGGCCAGTGTTTGATTTCCAATCTATTAATCCCACCTTAATCAGTTACTACTAGCTTTAATTTCCTGGTACTGTAAAATAGTTTTGTAGATTTGTTTTGCTTTGGTTTCTTCTTCAGGACTCCTATTATATGGGTAGAGGGTCTTCTTTTCTTTCTTTCACATATATTGCTTTCATTCAGATCCTTTTACGTTTTCTTGATTTCTTTTGGATTTAGGATCATTTACTCATTTGTCTTTTTCTTCCTTGTGCATTTCTATTTTACTTGCTCTTGGGCGACTTCTTGTATTGTCTTCAGTTGGAAGTAACTTGCTTTTATTAATAATTCTAATATTTGGTAGACACGCTGTTCAAATTTTCCCATCAGCCAATTACCTCATGTTTTAGTTTTCATAATTCTAATTTATGTTGTTCTTGCATGATTTCCATCAGTGTAGGACTAAGACTCAGCTCCATTAGTCATTAGTTCAAGGCTCATAGTGCTTGACCATCTGTCCAGGATGGACTAGCTTCTCCATATTCTGGGCTCAGCTATCAGCTAGTTCTGACACATTTCTATTCACACTTCTCATTTCTGATTTCTTAATAAAGAGAAAGGCCTTTAGTGACCTACTTCTTGCAATAACAACAATAAGTGAAAAAAAATGCCCTACATAAAGTACAGTGGTTCCAAAGTAGAAAGATCTCTCTTGGAAACTAATTTGCCATGCTGTGCCAGATGTTAAGTGTCAAGTACTCTTTCTTTTTAAATTCAAATCATTTGCTTGAGTAACCATTGTGGCTGTTTTGGATTAGCTTGCTCTGGCAAATATATGCCCTCTTATCTAAATACATTTTATAGACATAAAACAGGAAAAGTCTTACTTAATTCTAGCTTTAATATATGACCCCTATTATGTTTTCTTCCATTCTATGTAACTCTCTGTTTTGTGGTGGTTGCTGTGTTCACTTCAGTTCCATGTGGCCCGGTCTGCATTTGGCATGTATTCTTCTTGCTGTTCCTTCTGACTGTGTCATTATTACTGTGATATTTTCCCCAAGCATTGTAGATAAGGGTTATTCAACCTGTATTTCTGTTTATATTTTTTTAACCAATCTCTTCTGTAATTTTCTATTTTTGCTTTGAAATCTTTATTCTTAAAGGCAATTATTTAATATGGTCGTAAAACGTCTAGACTGAACTATAACTTGTCCCACAACAATATTTGTCTCCAATTTTTTAGTAAGTTTTGCTACTCTTTCCTATGTTTTCTTATTATTTGTATCAATGCTATGTCTCTCTGTTTTTTTACTCAAGATTTTCCTGGCTAGGCTATTTGTAAAAAGTTCCTGTAGTGGATGTTCATTAACATATTAGTTCATTGTATATGGCTTTTGGGTTGATCTTAACCACTTTTGGCAACCCTTATTCTCGGTTTTTGAGTCTAGAGAGGAAATAGGTGTCCTAATTTCACTGTAAATGTGTTTTGTTGATTGTTTTTCCATGTGTGATACTAAAAAAAAAAGCTAGGAAATTGTTATCGTACTGTTATAGTCATACTGGAAGTTGAACTGCTTCTCTTAATTATTGTATATAACCTCTTCAATATTATATAGTAATAAAGGGGAGATACACTTAGTTATAAGATACTCAAATTAAACTTTAAAAACTTCCTTTATAAAAATATCACATGGAGTAGAGTGGCCTTAGAAAATTTTCAATTATATTTTCTATATAAAAATTCAGACTATGTAAATTCATAGTTTTATAAATATTTTAGGTTTCATGATTTGTTTTTTTGTGTTTTTTTTGCCAGTCCTGGAGCTTGGACTCAGGGCCTGAGCACTGTCCCTGGCTTCTTTTTGCTCAAGGCTAGCACTCTGCCACTTGAGCCATAGCACCACTTCTGGCCGTTTTCTATATATGTGGTGCTGGGGAATCAAACCCAGGGTTTCATGTATACAGGGCAAACACTCTTGCCACTAGGCCATATTCCCAGCCCTAGGTTTCATGATTTCAGGAGAAATTTTAAGTGATGTTCCCCATCTACCATCCACAACATCAAATCCTTCATCAGCAATGAACACTGGATTTAGGGTTTCCAACAAGACCTACTCTATATGTCAATGCTGGATAGATAAGCTTTACCACAGGAGATTAAACAAAGAAAAATACCCTAGTGATGAAAAAAGTACTCTGAATGAGGTCAATCACATTCTGCCTTTGGTCTCCAGTGTTAGTGAACAGAAGAGATGAGAATTATTAGGGACAAGTAATCTGGAAATGAAGACAGAAGGTGGGTAATGTGTTTCAGTTTTCCTGTGGGTGACTTACCTTTTCTAAAACTTTTGCAATTCTGGTGCCAATTTGTTCAAGTGACTGTTGTGGATATTGGTCTTTGCCAAGATTCTGCAATACCTGGAATAGAAGGAGATGGTAGGTGAGACAGGATCTCTATGATGCTAAGATGAGCACTGGAGCCCCAAAACACACTGCTTCTCTGAGACACAAGGTCTACTCCTATAGGTAGTGTGCCTGTGGAAGACAACTTTCAGGTTGGCTTGCCATCCCCTCAGTTCTTCTCCACTTTATAGTAAGCATGACAGACATGTAAACCACATCCACTACAGCATCTTTAGAAAATAAAGGAAATAGAAACTACTTGTATCCTGTCACTCAGACACAGGCACTGTTAATATCTACTTTTTCATATACTTTTTTCTATGTACTCATATATTATTTGTCACAAAATATAGGACTACAAATATACTATAATCTATAATATATTCTGGACATTATAACAACATTCTGAAGATTTCTTCATGCCAATAAATATGTTTACCATATATTTCCTAACAATCCCATTATAGATTCTTTTGTGTTGTGTCAAAATTTACTTAACCTGTTTTCTAGTGTGGAGATCTATGGTGCGCTCTCCAAATCTTCTTTCAGGCATATTCTTTGCTAGGCATTTGCTGGTTTTGCCCTCTGTCCCCTAGCTCAAGAATGTCAACAGAAGGTCAGATATATTGGTACATGTCTTAAATCTAGTTTCAGTGCTTAGGAGAATTGTTGAGACTAGCTCATGTTAAAATTAAGTGACACCCCATCACTACAAAATAAGCCTAGAGAGGTTGTATGGGCCTGGAATTCCCGCTACAAGGGAGGTCATAGGTAAGAAGATCACAGGCAAAAATGAAAGACCCTGTGTGAAAAATAATTAAAGCAAAATGGCTAAGACTTGGGGGATAGGGAACTCAAGTAGTAGAATGCCAGCCTAGCATGCATGAAGCCCTGAGCTCAAACCCCAGTAACACACACACACACACACACACACACACACACACACACACACCAGGAAAATTAACTGCATCAAATATTTGTCTCTGAAGGCAAGAAAAGATACTGTCCACTTTGATGAATAAAAAAAGCATAAGCTCATTCTTTCAGGACCTAACTAGTCTTTGCTTAAAGCTATGTAGGTGAGCGTCAAATAAAAAAATAGCAAAAAAAAAAAAAAAAGTAAGACCCAATTACGTGTGCTTTTTGCCTCCCGTTGCAGTTATGAGGTTGCAGGACTCAATTGGAGGAGCAGGGCTATACACCCACCTCTGTCAGCTGACTCTCGCCCATATAGTGCAGACTGGCTCGGTTGGACACCCCATGCAAATGGTCCAGTGTGTGCATGCTTGTGGGGAGATTGCCATTGCACAGTGGCTCCATTGCTGGCTGCTGTATGGGGGTAGCAAAATCAATGTGTTCCGTGATGCTGGAAAACAGAGGTTAGATTAGCCATGGAAAGTTGCAGTGAGTGGAAAGAGAAAACGGCATTAACCATTAGCTCATCAGAATTCATATCACTGGGAAAATCTTGAAACAAGTGAGTTTTCTTCTAGTATTTTTTTTTCATGGTACAGATATTGCTACTATCTACTCCTGATTCCAACCTTTGCTTTTTCTTTTTATGCACAGAAGCACACTTGTCTCAACAGAAAAAGCCATCTTCAGGTTAGATAGTACATTTTTTTTTTTTTTTTTTTTTTGGCCAGACCTGGGGCTTGGACTCAGGGCCTGAGCACTGTCCCTGGCTTCTTTTTGCTCAAGGCTAGCACTCTGCCACTTGAGCCACAGCGCCACTTCTGGCCGTTTTCTGTATATGTGGTGCTGGGGAATCGAACCCAGGGCCTCATGTATACGAGGCAAGCACTCTTGCCACTAGGCCATATCCCCAGCCCAGATAGTACATTTTAAACAGGCAGTGCACAGTAGTATGTATAGGATGTAAGTATTCCCCTTCAGGACCTCACGTGGTCATTTCTTACTATAAATAGGCTAAGTGGTATCAGCTATACCAACAAGCACTGACAGTACTGATAAAGCATGTTGGTACTACCAAATTATTTATTTAGACAGTACAGAGATTTGACTGAGGTTCTTGTGTTAGACAGCCAGATGCTCCACCACTTAAACCAAGCTCGCAGCCTTTCAAATTTATTTTAAAACTTAAATTAAAAAGTTTTTTAAAAGTTTAATTTGTTTGAGCATGGCAGCTCAAGCTATAATCCTAGCTACTTGGAAGATGGGGATGGAAGATTGTCAACGTCAGCCTGGACATAAAAATCCACTCACTAGACACCATCTCAAACAGTGGTTTAAGTGCAATGATGCACACCTGTCATCCAGCTACAGAAGCAGCAAATTAGCTGGACACAGAGGCACGTGTCTGCCATCCCCAGAGTTGTAAGTAGTAAGACTGCAGCACTGGCTAGCCTGGGCATAAAAAAAGACTTTATCTTGAAAATAGCCAGAAAAGAAAGGCATTGGAAGTGTAGTTTAAGTGATAGGACAAATGCCTTGCAAGTGAGAAGCCCTGAGTTCAATCTCCATTATCATTGAAAATAAAAACAAACCCAAATTTAACTTATATTAGGCAAATATTTATTTACTCATTATTATTTATTCATGTATATTTCCTATAAGAAGTTAGCAGGCTGTTTTCAGAATGGTTGACTTGCATTGCAAGAACTCACAGTACCATGGAGCAAGAGGACCAAATAGAGGCAAAAGTGAATGGAACAAAAGGTCCAGCTAGAAGACCATGCCCAGTCTAGGTAGAGATGGTGGTTTAAGGAAGCAGCAATGGTAATGCAGACAAAGGTAGTTTGGAAAAATACACAGAGGATAACAGTGATAAGAATTGTAGCAGTCTGGGTTTGAGGGACAAGGAAAAAGGGCTATTAATAATAACCAAGTTTAAGAACTGCTAGAGAAACTTACTAAGAATATGAAATAGGAAAAAGAAAAACAATGATCTTTTTAGATGGATAGTAAGTAAGAGAAGTATGTGTTTAATTTTCTTGAGCTTGGGGTGCTTGAGAGAAAGCACTGCTGGTAGAAAACTGGGTGAATGAGCTGAGTCAGGCTTTGAAGGATGGTCTGCTCTGAAGATTCAAATTTGGGAGTTGTCCATACACTGATGATGATGACCGAGCCTTTGGGGATTCAGTCTGACTAGGAATGTCTGTAAGATAAGAAGGCTGAGTAGTAAATCCTGGGGAACTTCAGCATCCACAGGGCAGAAAGAAGGCTAGAAAAAGAGATTATTATCACAGGAGCCTCCTAGCTTGGCTTGTATCTTGGCAAATGTGGGAAAATCTGGGTTGGCTCTGGTTCCTCTATAAGTGCAAGGAAATCAAAGACATGAAGGTTTTTGTTTCTACACAGAGGTGACTTAACCTCCAATTCAAACGAAACCTCATGTTACTTCTGATAGCTTGTAAAATGTGAGGGAGCCCCTGTCAAGAGAATACATTCACTGCTTCTCAACAGCAGGGAGAATCCATCTGTGCTGTGGGTAGCTATGGTCATTCTTTGCTGACTTGAGTTATTGCAAGGTGACTCCTCTGACAATTACAGACAGTAAATCCTGAAGTTGCCAGAGGCCAGTAGGCTCATTGGCACACAAGTGTCATGAAGGTAGGAGAATGAAGATACTCACTCAATGTTTTTTGAAGAAACTGCAAGCCAGGTACTCACGATAGCAGTTAGCTCTACCCAGCGGAGTTTGAGGCACTCATCTGGGCTGGGCCATCCCAGACTCTGGTAGTCACGTTTCTTTCCTGGAAAGAAAGCATGTCATGAATGGCCACAAGTGCAAAGGAAAAGAATCCAAGGTACTATTTGCCATGGTGATTACTTCACCAGGTTTGGTGTATGTGATGGTGTCAGACATTCTTCTAGTCTTTATAATTTCCACCATCAAGAGATGATTAAAATCTTGCCATTCATAGCAATGGGAATAAAAATCATCTTTGGATAAAAGCCTTATTCTCAAAGAAGACTGACAAAATACAAATAGAATCTTTTGTTGTATTTAAGGTTAAGGCATTCTAAAATGCTAACATTCTTACAGAATTTAATTTTTATCTTTCTACATGCCGATTTTGTAAAGATAACTCTTAGTAGAAACATGTATCTCTGAGTTATGTGATTCTTTGTCGTAGGCACTTGGTTTGGGCATTGAAGGGAGTTTTCCAGCATTCTTGGTATATACCCACTAGGGTGTCAGTAGCACATCCTTCCTCAGATCACAAATATCTCCAGATATTGCCAAAATATCCCGAGGTGCAAAATCACACATCAGGATGGGAAATTATGACAATGTAAGGTTACCATTTATTTTACAAGTACTTTCCATGTATTCAAGTCATCTGCTAAGTGTTTTAATTCATAATTGTATAAGGAAGGCTTTTAGTCCTTGTGTCTAAGAGGAGAAACTAGAGTTTCTAAGTCATTTGCCCAAAATCTGCTGGCTAGCAGGTGGCAGAGCTGGGATTTAGAGCAGGTTGTTTGACTCTAACACACATACTCCCTCCAATCACCATGCTTTTTAAAGCTAAGGCTTTACAGGTTTTACATTTTGTTTATCAATCTATCCCAGGTACTATCTTTTAGGTGCAGGCCTAAAGAGTGAAACCAAGTCTTCTGAGAAGGGAGCTGCTAAAGGAATTAAGAGTGGTGTGGCAGAAAGGAGAACTTTAGTTTTGTATAGCACTCTTTATACTGTAGAAATTTACCAGCAATAGAAAACCATGTTAAGCACAGGCAGGGGTTTAGATTTAGACTATTAACAAAACAGAATAGTTTGGAAGAGTTTTAATTAGCTGTTAAATTAATCACTTTAAAGAAACCATACATTTCACACACACACAAAAATCTTGTTTGCATTAAAGAAACTCATCCGAAAAGTATTTATTTAGCACATACTAAAGGGACTCAGAACTGTGTAAAACACTGGGGTTACAGACAAGAGTATTAAGGCAGCCTGCTCTTGAGCTCACAGTCTAGTGAGGAAGGTAGACATCAACAGACATAATATGATAGGGGAAGGGCTAGTGTGAAAAGCTGCAAGGGGAGGAACAGCAGCTAATGCTGTTTGCAGGTATCAAAGTAAGAAATGGCACTTGAGTTTCAAGTTTAAGGTTCAGTGATAATTTAGCACTACATAGGTGGCATATTAGCATTCCAGTCAGAGGGGAACAGCATATGCAAAGGCACAAATGCAAAATAAGAGCATGGGTAGTTCAAAGGATGGTGCTGAAGAGCAGAGAGAGGCAGGGTTGTAAAGGGTCTTGTACGCCACACTAAGAAGTTTGCACTTTATTCTGCAGGCAGTGGGAAACTTCGAGCCCACATCTCTCCATCTTGTTCACAAGGGTATCATAAAAGGTTCTGTTAAATGCCTTGCTGAATCCATTTACATTATGTCTATGGCACTTCCCTGGTCTTCCAGTCTAGTAACCCTAACCAAAAAAGGAAATGAGATTAGTTAAGGTTTATTATTAGCGTTTAGTAAATCTATATGGCTCTCAGTGATTGCCACCCTTCCATGCGATGGCTCACAATTTGTTATTTGCTTTAGAACTTTGACAGAATTTACTAGGAAGCTTACTCATTGGTAGTGCATGGAATGTGATTTATTTTAAAATTGGGATACTGAATCTTTCTAGTATATTTGTATCTTTCCCACATTGAGGACTTTTTACTTGAATGACAGTGAGCGGTTTCATGATCTCACTTGCAAGTATACTCAATGCTCTACTTGGGACCATCAATTTGTGCCCAATTAAATTGCTTAAATGTTCCTGGAGTGTAGCTCAATGATATGACACTTGCTTTTTATTAGCACGTGCAAGGCCCTAGGTTCAAATCCTAGCATTGCAAAACAAAACAGACAGAAAACAAACAAACAAACAAAAAGCTGCTCAAATACTCTGTCATCAGCTTAATTGCAGAGGAGTTCTATTTTCATAGGGGTGTCTATATATGTATATATGTATTTGATGAAATAGCCACACATATGTTATTCTCATGCTAGTTTTAGGTGTTCTTTAAATGACACTGATATCTTTTATTATGCATTCTAAACATGCATACAAATATTCTACAAAAATAGCTCTTAATCCGTTGTCTTTTTAATGTCAATTATTGCTTTTAGCTTTTTTTATCTCTGCCTTAGAAAGTCCTTCATATTAAGAGAACATGGATATTCATGTAAATTTTCTTCATTCATGATTTATTACACAGTACTTTATCCACTGGAATTTTCATTTTCATGTTTTATAGCCTGGATATCTTTTTTACTGACAAAGACACAGATAAGTGTTTTTCCTTCTGTAATTTAACCAATGCTACCTTACTATAATAGGAGGAATAACTGAAGCTCTTAATTTCAATCATGACGAAATAAACTTCTTGGTGTCCCTAGGTTTTCTTAGAAATTTATTCTGGGTCTAATCAAGCTGATCTAACTCCAAATTTTATTATGTATCTTTGCTTTCAAGCACTCTGGAAAGTGCTTATGCCAATACAATGAGCAATGAATTGAATTTTCAGTCAAAATTATCCAGTTTAACAGCCTGGTGCTGATGGTGCATGCCTAAAGTCCTAGCTACTCAAGAGGCCGAGATCTGGGCTAGGAATATGGCCTAGTGGCAAGAGTGCTCACCTCATATACATGAAGCCCTGGGTTCAATTCCCCAGCACCACATATATAGAAAACGGCCAGAAGTGGCGCTGTGGCTCAAGTGGCAGAGTGCTAGCCTTGAGCAAAAAAGAAGCCAGGGACAGTGCTCCAGCCCTGAGTACAAGGCCCAGGGACTGGCCAAAAAAAAAAAAAAGAGGCCGAGATCAGAATCTTGGTTCAAAGACAGTCCAAGGCAGACAAATGCACGATGCTCTTATCCTCAATTAACCATCAAAAAGCCAGAAGTGGGGGCATAGCTCTACTGGTAGAACACTAGTTGTGTGAAAAAGCTTAGTGAGAGCTGTGAGTGCAAAAGCTGAGTGAGAATGTGAGGCCCTGAGTTCAAGTCACGAATTCTTTGTTTTTTCAAAGGAATTCTATCAGTCTTTTGAGCTCTGCAAAAGACAGGTTAGGTGCCTGGAGCTTAGAGATGGGCTTCAAGACTACTAAGAACCCCAAAAAGTACATCAAACTTGACTTTTAGGTTCTTCCTTCTGAAAAGCAGTTCTAAAACATTTATTCAGTATTATTTTTGTCTGACATAAAAGGCATACTAGTTATTATTTATTGTGCTCTAGTAACTTTAAAATCCTTTAAATAAATAAAAGTTTCACAATTCTTCATAATTCTTAGAATTAAGAAACTAGTTGCTTTTTTTCTACCATATAAAGAAGAGGTGATTAGTCTCATTTTATAGATAAGAAAAATAAGGGACGAAAAGATAAAATAGTAGAACTGGTACTTGCACCTATGTGTTTTAAACCAATAACCTGTATGTATCACATTGGATTATAATGTAAAAATATCTGTAAGATAGTTAAGCTTCATGTGATTAAAAATATAAGCCAAATACTTAATGGTAAAAGTTAAGTAAATATCAAAATAAAATTTTCACACCAATGATGGACATTTGTTCTTTTATCTTCTTATCTGAACAACCCAGTCATACACACATGCCTTAGGAGAAATGCAGAAATGAAATATGAGGGAAGAAATTAGCATCCTAAGTACTCCAAGTTTACCTTGTGGCCCAGGAGATGCCACCTTTGGGCCAGTGATCTCTAGGTTTGCTTGGTAAGGATGCCCATTTTCTGCTTGATTAGTTTCTATCTTTCTCACAGGAGTTTTTTTATGATCTCCTTTGGGCTTCTTTACTCGTTTGACTTGGAATGTGATCTGGAGCAAAGAAACATACAGACAAATGAGACCAATGCAAATCTGTCACTCACTCTACTTTCCCTTCAGCTCTTGAGCCACACTTACCCGAGGTTAAGTTTTAAGAGGTCTAAACGAAAAATAGTCAGTGAAATGAACAAAACCAGTTAGTCTCAAAGAGTGTATAGAGAGCACAGAAAATAAAGACATTTGATCAGGGTACTTCCTTCAAGTTTGCAGGATTTGAGTGTGGCTTTATACCTATTCCATTCCTTTCATCTCCCAAAAGAGCTGGCAAAGCACACTGAAATGCTCCCTGGAAGACAATTCTAATGTGAAGGTGGTCCCAGAGTTTGGAGCTAAGTAGTGTCACCTAGCCAACAACCACTTTACCCTTGCACATCATGAATTGCAGATCTTGGCTACCATGTCCCAAGGACTGAATTGGCAAAATCTTACCCATTCTGTTGCTTCATCATCTTCACTTCTGCAGTCCCCATAGCAAGAGCTTTTGGCTACTCCATCCTGAGGATCCTTCTTCAGCACCCGTATTCCCTGCAAGTCTAGACGCCGCCCCTTCATATCTAGTGCTCCCCCGAAGCCTTCCAGGGGCCATGCCTGTTGAAACTCATCTACCAAAGCCAGTATCTCTTCTGACACCTTTGTTTCATCTGAATTCTCCATCTCATCAGAGCCATTGCTTTCTTCAAACACTGTACCTGAAAACCAAGAACCAGCATGTTATTAACAGATATACACCATGCACTCAAATACTTGTATGATGCCTATCTTGCTTTTAGTTTAATTTTAGCTCTGCTTAAAAGCACCCTATAGCCATCTTCTTACAATACCATTCAGCATCTTCAATTTTCACAACCAAGTATCATCTTTGTCACTGAGCTTTTGTCAAAAGCCTGCTGAAAACAATGGCAATAGCTAGATGACAGGCAGTCACAGGACCCTATCACCATTGAGCAAAGAGATAACTATAGCCTGCATTAAGTTTTTCTTAATGGCAGATGTAAGAAATAGCAGTATACTAGTGCAATTTCTTCCTAAAAGGGCTACTGAGGTATCATCGATGCTGCTGAAGTATACAAAGACTTTTATGAATTTCTCAAAGGACAATGTTCTAGCAAAAATTCTCTCCTAAAAAATTCAGTATGTTTGCCTTATTTCCCATGAAGGCTACATACCCCTTCAAGTGCCCCTCCGTGCTTAGATAACAGTAAGACTCAGAAGATTAGCCCAAGATTATTACCAGAATGTTTCCTTTTTTCTCCTTTCTTTTTTTTTTTTTTTTGCCAGTCCTGGGCCTTGGACTCAGGGCCTGAGCACTGTCCCTGGCTTCTTCCCGCTCAAGGCTAGCACTCTGCCACTTGAGCCACAGCGCTGCTTCTGGCCGTTTTCTGCATATGTGGTGCTGGGGAATCGAACCTAGGGCCTCGTGTATCCGAGGCAGGCACTCTTGCCACTAGGCTATATCCCCAGCCCCCTTTTTTCTCCTTTCTTGACTACATTAACTTTTGTTCTTTATTTTGAATTAATGGCTGCATTTTGTGTGATGTACTCCATGAAAGTCATCTCTAATCTTTTTGGAGTGGTGGAGTACAATGATAAATGATAAAATGCCTCCCTTTATAACATGCAGCCACCAGATAACCTTAGTGCTATGGGTTGACAACTCCCACAGTGCCAGTCTGCTATTCCATTTGGAATAGCAACTTCTATGGTTGGCAAGTCCAGCCTGCTCTGGCCAATGTCAGAACTCTCAAACACCTGAGAAATGCCAGTATTAGTCTCTGAGGAGGTCTAGGACATAAGCACACCTGACCATTGTAGCTGATAACATTGAAAACTCTGAGCCACTCCCAGCTTAGCAGTGACACTTCAACACTGGTGCCATCTCTGCTTTCTTTCCCTAAATGTCTAATGTTAAGTAGTGGGTATAATTACAAGTTGTTCTCTCTTAGGAAAAAAACTAACAAACTATTAAGCTCATCTGTTTATGACCAAGTAACTATAAAATGTACTGCTATCCTTTCAAGTAATTTCTTGTTAAATTTTTCAAACGTATTGTATGGTTTCTACTGCTTTTGTAATTATTATTACTCTTAAATTGAGTTTTGAAACAAGCACAATGGCTTGCCAATACTTTGTAAGATATTCAGACACAAGTGGTTGGTTACCTGCTTAAATATAATTTCTGTTTTTCACCTTGGATGCTACAATAGTGTATGTGTGTCCTTGGCACATAGCAGACACAGCTATGGAAGTAACCAATGGGAAATCATGAAGTTTGGTTTTTGAGGTTCTTGAGAGTTTGCTGCTCCTGCTTCAACCTTGTCCTGCTAACAAGACTAAAGTCTTAACAGTCTAACACATTTTGTCATGTGTTAATGTATAGTCAACCCACATGAATGGAAAACATCAAGTGAATCATCATACCTTTAGCACTGTGTCTGGCAAGCTATGTAATCTAAAAGTTCTTAACTGGTTGCCGATACCCCATACTCATAACCTTAGCTACTCAGAAGGCTAAAATCTGAAGGACTGAAGTTCAAGGCCAGCCTAGGGAAAAAGTCTGTGAGACTCTATCTCCAAAATAGCCAGTAAAAAGTTGAGCAAGGGGGTGTGGCTCAAGTGGTAGAGTGTCAAACTATGAGCAAGCAAGTCAAGTGAAATTTAAGGCCTTGAATTCAAGTCCTGGTAACACACACACACACCACACACACACACACACACACACACACACACACACACACACACACACTTTTCTACAGTTCATCTAGGAAAGCAGATGGACAGGGCTGCTACCAAGACTCCAAATAACAATATAAAAGAAGAGCTGCCCAGTGTCTGACTTGTAGTGATAGACAGTCTCTAAGTATCTGATTAACTTCATCTGATTCAGGTTCTTCTTGTATGGCCACCACAGGAGTCCGTAAATGCAGTCTGAAGGGCTTTTGTCCTTAGAATATCGTCTGAAGGGCTTCTGATAAATTTGGCTCCAGCAAAAAATACAGGCCTAAAGATGACTAAAGTCATAGAGAGACTGCAAAAGTAATACATTGAGGGTACACTCAGAGTTGCATATGGCCATTGTCTAGAAGCCTCATTTCCTTCTATAAGGACTACTTGCAAAACATTTATGTTGTTTTTCTGTAGACATTCAGCTAACCTAATTCTCAAAGGCTGCTGCTTCCTTGTACTCTGGCCTATGGTAAGTATATATTATTAAAATAAAATGCTCTGGATGCTATGTTGGAAATGAACTATATAACTTGGTAGTGAGGGAAGTTGGGAGGGGAAAAACTGGGAGAGAATGAGGGAGGGGATGATGTTATTCAAAAGAAAATGTACTCATTACTTGACTTATGTAACTGTAACCCCTCTGTATATCACCTTTACAAAAAATTAGAAAATATATAATAAATAAATAAATTAATAAAATGCTTAGGGAAGGGACCTTCATTAATGGAAATATTCAAATGAAGAAAAACTATGGAATCTACTGCAGGTTACTTCCCTTCCAAAGGATACTGGGGATAGGAAGACAGCAATTCCTAAAGAACCACACTAATTAGATAGACATTTTTATATTCATTCCTCAAAGGTGAGGAATGGGTAGATCATGAACATGCTATGAATTAGAGAATAAAACAAGTATTTATTTAGAGCCTATTAAAGGTTAATCTAAGTTACACAGATGGGAACAGAAGGAATATGAGTTTCTGACTTAGGTAAACTAAATATAACTGATTTATAATAAAGTTGGAGGCATAAAACTACATATATTGGAGAGGACAAGTAAATATGTTTTTTCTAGAGGAAAAATATTTGAATGGAATCACAAAATGCTTCCTGGTGGAAAGTCCACTAAGGAACCCAGATGAATAGTTAGCAACATCAAGTGAATTGTCATACAAGACTTAGATGGAACAGTGGTCAGGAGGGCACTTTCTAGAGTGGCACTTTTAAGAGCATGCATGCACAGGCTTATGAACCCACATATCTACACCCAGACATATAGGCAGAAGTAAGGAAGACATGTGAAGGCATTAATAAGTGCTCATTAGTCAATCCAAGGATGTGCATAGAGATAAAATTCTTAGGACAGTGGGTGACATGAAGAATGTCCAAGCAAGCCATCCAGGAAAAGGACCCCATGTAAAAGGACTGCCTTGTTTCTTAAGCAGAGTAACAGTAAAGCAACAAGAGAGTCCATAATTGTGATCAAGGCCAAAGTCCTAAACTAGCAAGGTAGTTTACGGTACGGGACGGGTCATGGTGGTAAGGGAAAAGCATAGGGAGGAGACAAAGAGAACAATTAGAAAGGTAGTGTGTGGTATCCTTTACCAGCCTTTTTCTTCAAAAGGATGGTAAAGAGTTATGTGAAGAAATTTTAGTACAGGTAAATAATGGGACAGACTTCAGGATTCCAAGTCTAATGTGAGACAGTGGTCTTCTTACGATGTGCATGTAGCTTCACAACTGAATATGGAGAGCAAAAGTTACTGACAGAGGCAATGCAATTAAGAGAGAGCAACAAGATAGGGCTGAGATTTCAAACACTGTCCATGAATTTGTTTCATTATCTGTTGCCACTTGTCTAGCACTGTGCTTGATATGTCACCACAACCCATGAAACAAGGAACATATCTGCAGATCTGTCCTGTGCAGAGCTTCCTGTGCAGACCGCTGCCCCGTGCAACTCTCTTCCACAGTGGGAAGTACAGACTCTGCTGTGGTGAGAAGTCTGGATTGTAGAGAAATCTCAGAATGTTCTAAGTTATGCCTGAAGCAAGAAGTAAATCCTAGGCTTCCTGCCTGTGGGACAGATGGTGTGATATAAACTAAAAATAGGGAGAGTAAGACCCACATGTCTATTTTTTATTTTCTTTACCAAGCACTATTTTCACACTGGGAAAAGAAGAATAAATATTGTGAAGTTGAACAGAACATGAGTACCCACAGTGAGGTTTATGTGAGTTCACAGTCTTTTCCTGGAGTGCTGGTAAAAGCAAGAGCTAAGTTTGAGTTGTGTTAGGTAATCTATCAAGAACCACAGGTAGGCTGGTTAGTGTGGCTCATGTACGTAATCCCAACTGCTCATAAATTAGTTATCTTAGAGTCTGGGGTTGGGGGAGTTAAGGAGAAGCTGTATCAATCAATAAGATGGGTACAGTGGTATGTACCTATGATCCTAGCTATGTGGGGCCATAGGTAAGAATTCCAGTGAGGCCAGCCCTGGACAAAATAAAGATGAGACTCTACCTGAAAGATAACTAAAAACAAACAAGACTGAAGGTAAAAATGGCATGATCTCAAAAGGGCTCAAGTGTGAGGCCCTGAATTTAATGCCCTCCCCCACAAGAAAAAGGATCACAGAGACTAGAAGTGCTGGAAGATGGATGTAAGCACAGGTACCTGTGATTAAAATAAAAGCAGCCTAGCATGACTTTGGAATATTCTAAACAAACCTGGAGATTCATGTTTCAATCTGGGCACTTAACTAAATATAATGCTATCTAAAAACCCCAAAATACAAAAAAAAAACTACCATGAAAAACAAAAATCTGGCTTCAAATATATTTTGCTAGAAAAAGATTTTGAAAAACTCCAGTGAAATTAGTTTGACAGTGGTAATGGGGCTAGAAACTGTAACAAAAGAGGAGTTACCGAAAGAAATGAGGATGTGTGAACAGTTGTCTAGATGAAAGAAAGTGAGGACATAAGGAAGGCTGGACATGAACAATAGCCATCTTCAGGCACCTAAGGAGATCTAGAATGAACGAGAAATAAGACTGACTGTAAGTCCCCTAAAGCAAATCTAGAAATGGGAAGTCATATTTTAGTTTAATGTTAGAAAAGGCTTGAGTGGCTGGGAATATGGCCTAGTGGCTAGAGTGCTTTCCTCATATACATGAAGCCCTGGGTACGATTCCCCAGCACCACATATATAGAAAACGGCCAGAAGTGGCGCTGTGGCTCAAGTGGCAGAGTGCTAGCCTTGAGCAAAAAGAAGCCAGGGACAGTGCTCAGGCCCTGAGTCCAAGCCCCAGGACTGGCAAAATAAATAATTTTTTTTAAGTGTTTTAGGAGAGAAAGATGGCGCCGAAAGAATAGGGAGGCACCCTTATCCTTGATCTCTTTAAATATAAATGGCTTAAACTCCCCGATTAAGAGGAGCAGACTGGCAGAATGGATTCGCAAACAAAAAGTTGACATCTGCTGTCTACAAGAGACCCACCTTACAGCAAGGGACAAAAACAGGCTTCGAATGAAAGGATGGAGCAAGATCTACCAAGCAAATGCACCCACCAAAACGGCAGGGGTAGCCATTCTGATCTCAGACAAGCTGGACTTCTCTTTAAAGTCCACTCAAAAAGACAAAGAAGGACACTACATATTAATACAAGGAAAAATCCAGAATCAAGACATCACGGTGATAAATGTATACTCACCGAACAAAAGAGGCCCGACATATGTCAAGCAAATTCTCACAGAATTACAGAGCAAGATAGACGCAAACACAATCATAGTGGGTGACTTTAATACTCCTCTCTCTCCAAGAGACAGATCCAACACTCAAAGGATTAGTAAGGGAGCTGAGGACCTAAATAACACCATTTCCCAAATGGATCTAACAGACCTATATAGAACCTTTCACCCTAGAGACCCAATACACCTTTTTTTCAGCAGCCCATGGATCATATTCCAAAATAGACCACGTCAGAGCCCACACAAAGAACCTCAGCAAATACAAAAGTATTGACATCATCCCATGTATTATATCTGATCACAGTGGATTAAAGGTAACCCTCAACAACAAAGGAAACCACAGACACTATACACACTCTTGGAGGCTAAACCCCATGCTGCTATCCAACACTTGGGCCACAGACCAAATTAAAGATGAAATCAACGAATTCATAAGCCACAATGACAAAGAAAACACATCACAAAGAAACCTATGGGACACAGCTAAGGCAGTACTGAGGGGCAAGATCATTGCACTCAGCACCCACATTAAAAGAATGGAAGCAGCGCAGGTGAATACCCTCACGATGAAACTAAAACAACTGGAGAAACAAGAAATGACAGAATCTAAAACGACTAGGAGGGGAGAGATCACAAAGATTAAAGAAGAGATAAATCTGATTGAAAATAGAAAGACCATTCAACAAATAAATAAGACTAAAAGCTGGTTCTTTGAGAAAATAAGCAAAATTGACAGACCCCTTGCAAGACTCACAAAAAAAAGAAGAGAAGAGACTCATATACGTAAAATCAGGGACTCCACTGGAAAAATTACAACAAGTACACACGATATTCAAACAATCATAAGGAGCTATTTCCAAAACCTCTACTCAGCAAAAAACAATAATTTTACAGAAATGGATCAATTCTTACAGAAGTACAAACTGCCCAAACTGAACCAAGAAGAAATAAATCAACTAAATAAACCAATAACTTACGGTGAGATACAGGAGATAATCAAGAACCTCCCTACTAAGAAAAGCCCAGGCCCAGATGGATTCACCAACGAATTCTACAAAACCTTTAGTGAGGAGCTAATACCAATACTCCTCAAACTCTTCCGCGAAATAGAAACAGAGGGAGAAATCCCAAACTCATTCTACGAAGCTAATATCATACTCATTCCCAAACCAGGCAAAGACCCAACAAAAAAAGAGAACTACAGACCAATATCACTAATGAACACAGACGCAAAGCTCCTCAATAAAATATTAGCTAACAGGATCCAGAAACTGATCAAGAAAATCATACATCATGACCAAGTAGGCTTCATCCCTCAGTCACAAGGATGGTTCAACATCCGTAAATCAATCAACGTAATTCACCACATAAACAGATCTAAAATTAAGAATTACATTGTTATCTCAGTCGATGCCCAAAAAGCCTTTGACAAAATACAACATCCATACCTATTAAAAGCTTTGGAGAGAACAGGAATAGATGGAACATTCCTTAAAACAATAAAAGCCATATACAACAGACCAACTGCTAATATATTAAATGGAGAGAAACTTAAATCATTCCCCCTAAACTCAGGAACAAGACAAGGATGCCCACTCTCCCCACTTCTGTTCAACATAGTGCTGGAATCCCTAGCCATAGCAATAAGGCAAGAGGAGGACATCAAAGGGATCCACATCGGCAAGGAAGAAATCAAGTTATCCCTATTCGCAGACGACATGATCTTATATCTGAAGGACCCAAAAAACTCAGTACCCAAACTCCTACACCTAATAAACCAATTTGGCAAAGTAGCAGGATACAAAATCAATCCACAAAAGTCAGCAGCTTTTCTGTACACCAGCAATAGACAAACAGAAAAGGAAATTATGGAAATAATTCCATTTACAGCCAAAAAAAGAATAAAGTACCTAGGGATCAACTTAACCAAGGACGTGACGGACCTATTCAATGAAAACTACAAAAATCTAATAAGGGAAATCAAAGAAGACACAAGGAGATGGAAAGACCTCCCATGCTCATGGGTAGGCAGAATCAATATAGTGAAAATGGCCATATTGCCCAAATTGTTATACAAATTCAATGCAATACCTATCAAAATCCCAGCCACATTCTTCACTGAAATAGAGAAACCAATCCATAAATTCATATGGAACAGCAAAAAACCTAGAATAGCCAAAGCAATTCTAGGCAAAAAAAAATAGTGCAGGAGACTTCAAGCTCTACTACAAGGCCATCATAACAAAAACAGCATGGTATTGGTATAAAAACAGATCGGAAGACCAGTGGATTAGAATTGAAGACCCAGAAATAAAACCGCACTCTTACAGCCAACTGATATTCGACAAAGGAGCTAAAGACATACAATGGAATAAACATAGCCTCTTCAACTACTGGTGCTGGGAGAACTGGGCAGCCATATGCAGAAAACTCAAAGTAGACCCAAGCCTATCACCATGCACCAAGATCAACTCAAAATGGATCAAGGACCTCAATATCAGACCTGAATCCTTGAAACTACTGAAGGACAGAGTAGGAAAGACACTAGAACTTATAGGCACAGGAAGGAACTTCCTGAATAGAGTCCCAGGGGCACAACAAATAGGGGAAAGACTCAACAAATGGGACTACTACAAATTAAAAAGTTTCTGCACAGCTAAGGTCATAGCCACCAAAATAGAAAGACAGCTAACGATATGGGAAAGGATATTTACCAGCACAGCAACAGACAAAGGCCTGATATCTGTCATCTACAGAGAACTCAAAAAACTAAGCCCCTCTAAGCCCAATAAACCTATTAGGAAATGGGCAAAAGAGCTAAAGAGAGACTTCACAAGAGAAGATATAAAAATGGCAAAGAAACATATGAGGAAATGTTCAACATCCCTGGTAGTAAAGGAAATGCAAATAAAAACAACCCTGAGATACCACCTCACTCCAGTTAGAATGGCCTATACTCTGAACTCAGGCAACAACAAATGCTGGAGGGGGTGCGGGGAAAGAGAAACCCTTCTCCATTGTTGGTGGGAGTGCAAATTAGTACAACCACTTTGGAGAACAGTATGGAGGTTTCTCAAAAAGCTCAATATAGACCTACCCTATGACCCAGCCATACCACTCCTAGGCATCTATCCTAAACAGCAAAACCCAAGATATCAAAAAGACATTTGTACTTCCATGTTTATCGTGGCACAATTCACAATAGCCAAAATATGGAAACAACCCAGATGCCCCTCCACAGACGAATGGATCCAAAAAATATGGTACTTATACACAATGGAATACTACATAGCGATTAGGAATGGTGAAATATTGTTATTCGCAGGGAAATGGTCAGAACTCGAACAAATAATGTTGAGTGAGACAAGCCTAGAACACAGAAAACAAAGGGGCATGATCTCCCTGATATATGACTGTTAACAAAGGGAGACGGAGAGACAGTAGAGACCAAGTCTGTGAACACTGTATATGTGCTTGATACATTGTATATTGCATATGGGTCTACCTGACCTAGACAAGGGATGGAAAAACAGGTCGTAAGATATCACAAGAAATGTACACACTGCCCTACTATGTAACTGCACCCTCTTTGCACAACACCTTGTAAAAAAATTTATGTTCAATTAATAATAAAAAAAATTAAAAAAGTGTTTTAAACAAAAGAAAAGGCTTGAGTCAATAAAAATAGAGTGGGTTATCCAGAGAGACTGAATCACGATGCCTGAGGCAGGCAGAGATGCTAGTCTCTGCTGTGGTCACTGTCGGTAAAGAAATGTAAGTAAAAGACGGTGACTGTATTTGATGTATTTGAAATACCATTAACAAAGGATAGGTAGATGCTAGTGCTAGGTTCACAATGAAAATGGGCAGGGAAACAGAGGGAACAGAGGCAAAGACCACATCCTCAAATTGATGGCTGGCAAACCAAAGTTCCTTTCTTTAAGGATGACTCAGACACTCCTCCAGAAAATCTTACTCCAGTCATTTCAACAGTTTTGAATACTAAATTGTTTCTGAAGGCTAGTAGGGTACATTTGCCTTTGATAATGATATTATAGAGGCAATATGTCTCTTTGTCTTGCAAGGACTTAAGACAAATTTTGTTCCAACCCTAAAATCTTGAATTCAATCCCCAGTACCACCAAAAAAATGCAGTTTCATAAAATAATGGTAGCAACAGATGCTAGTTCTACTAAAAAAATAAACTGTCTTACTGATCACAAACTAAAGTTCTAACCCATCAAATCCCTATTCCTGAGAACCACAGGTAAAAAAAAAACCTGTGTGCTAGAAGGTCTAAAGATAAACTTAGTTATTTCTCCTACTAAAGAGCTTGGCATATTGGGGCTGGGGATATAGCCTAGTGGCAAGAGTGCCTGCCTCGGATACACGAGGCCCTAGGTTCGATTCCCCAGCACCACATATACAGAAAACGGCCAGAAGCGGCGCTGTGGCTCAAGTGGCAGAGTGCTAGCCTTGAGCAGGAAGAAGCCAGGGACAGTGCTCAGGCCCTGAGTCCAAGGCCCAGGACTGGCCAAAAAACAAACAAACAAACAAGAGCTTGGCATAGCACCTAATTCTTCTTAATTTTCTTATCTTAATTTTCTCATCTATAAGGTGGACTTAATAGTATCTACTTCACAAGAGATATATAATTCATAATGCTTCATAAACTATAAAACACTGTAAAAATAAGACTTACTATAAGGGTTACTGGAAAGAACTACTTGTATTTTTCCCCCCTCCAAAACAAGAATTTTCAAAATGCTTTTAATGTTGTGTGAGTATCCTGATGCAAAAAAAAAAAAAAAAAAAAAAAAGACATACCACCAGCTGGGTGCTGGTGGCTCATACATGTAATCCTGGCTACTCAGGAGGAAGATCTGAGGGTAGCAGCAGTTCAAAGCCAGCTTGGGTAGAAAAGTCTTTGAGACTTCTCTCCAATTAACTACAAAAAAGCTGGAAGCAGAGCGGTGGCTCAAGTGGTAGAGCACTAGCCTTAAGCAAAAACCTTAGGGACATTGTCCAGGTCCTGAGTTTAAGCCCTAGGACTAGCACGAGAGAAAGAGAGAGAGAGAGAGAGAGAGAGAGAGAGAGAGAGAGAGAAAGACAGACAGACAGACAGACACAGAGATGGAGGGAGGGAGGGACAGACAGACACACACAGAGACAGAGACAGAGACAGAGAGAGAAAGAGAGAGACAGAGGGCCAACTAACCACCTAGACATAAGGGTGGAAGCCCATTGCAAATTAACAAACTAGCCAACCAGTTTAATCGCTGGAAACTTAATTTTCCTAAAGCACAATAGTTTCTGGTAAAAGATATTAAACTAGTTTCACATGTGGCTGCAAACATCAGTTTTCATTCACTCTAGCATTCTGGCACTCTCTTCCTTTAAGGTCTAACTGACTTCTTTTAGACATTATTTTTACAGATCATATTAGAGGGAAGAAAGACTTTATAATTGCTAAATATGCTAATCACACCCACATCAGAAGATAAATACAACATTGCATTAACAAATACTTACTGTACATAAGAATTTAAAGTTACAGGGGACATGGTACTATAAGAAGCACATAGCCTAATGGGAGACAAGCTACATGAGCAATTACAGGTACAAGAAATGTGCTTTGCTTCAGGAAGAAGGAACAAGATGGTAGACCTTCCCGGGGATCTTTGTGAATGCTCACAGAACAGGTGACACTTGAGCTGTATCTAGGAAATGTGAAAGCATTTTCTCTTTACAGAAAATCATATGTTAAAGGTCACTTGCAGATTGAGTAAGACACGGAGGATCAAAGCAGTATGGCATGAGAGAGGGAAGGTGAAAGGTTAATCTTCCTGCCATGTGTTCTTCCTGCTGGGTGATACAGTTGGCAGGGAACCGGGAAGGTGGAGTACAGGGAGAGATAACCTCATTTCCCACATTAATTTGGATTCTTCCTATAGGTAACAGAGAACCACTGAAAAATTCAAAACTAGGAAACTTACCTGTAGTTTAGGAATCACTCTTTGGACACAAAAGAAACTGGTAGGTAACAGTGTCTACAGCTGCTTTCAAAATTCTGTATCAATTATGTCTATCTTTTCTGTCTGATTCTATCTCTCCCCATATATAATATAAAAGACTACAATTAGGAAATCAAAAGGCTGTTTCAGGCCATAGCAGAAAGAATAAATGAAGATGTGATAGATTCAGATAAAATGGTGTCTGAGTGAGTTGATACATTAGGAGACCAGGAATGTAGGAATTAACAGCAGTTCAGAAAATATGGCAACAAATAAAATCAAGTTCAACTCTGGATATGTTATATTTAAAAAGTACATGTGGCACACAGAGATAAGAGCCCACTTAAAAAGAGGAAATGAGATCTGTAGTTGTAGAGAATGTCTTGGGTGAAAGTTGAAATTTTTTGAGTCATTGGTATATATAGATATCAAGTCATCAAGACATAATAGGAGAAGAAAAGATCAGCTTAGAATACTGGATAACCCAACAAATGAAAACAGAGTAAAGAATAAGTGAAGGAGACTAACAAAGATGGTTTCTGGACAGGCAAGAGTCAAAAGCAAATAATTCCAGAAGGCTAGAGGGAAGAAGACAAGAGCGTCAGGAAATGGGAAGTTGTATTAATTCCAAGGGCAGAAAACTGGTTAAGTAGGATGTACAACAAAAAAGTTGTTTGTTTTGGTACTTTTGAACTGAGATAATCATATTGAGAAGTATTCTGTTAAGATTAGCTCAAAATAGGGCCACAAAGTGGAATATTATACAATCTATTTATGCCTATTAAAATGCCTCAAATTTTTATTGGATTAAAATAAATACAATTGATGTTCCTTTTTTGTTGACAGGCTCAATAGAGTAATGATATTGCAAGGGAAGGCTGATACATTAACAAATAAGATTTGTTCGAGTTAAAGAGAGACTGGAGAGGAGGAAACAGGAAGCATGAAGAGCACTTTCACACCCTAGGTTATCTTCTGCCTCATCAGATGAGGGTCATCTTCATGATTCTTTAGCACTAGTGGCTGGTACAAGAGGGAAACATACTTTCAAAGAAGAGAAAAGCCTATGCTTAAAGCTTGAGAGTTGATTTTTCCCCAGAAGCACAGCTCAGGTCAAATCAACTTACTTTCAAGTCTAAGAGCACCTGAGTCCCTCCCTGAGTCCTCAACAGAGAGTACAGTGTCCTCCTCTGTTCCTCTCTCAGAGGGCTCTTCTTCAGCAGCATCCAGTGATTGGGAGTTGTCAAAATATTTCTGCTTGTCATGGCTGTTGTCCGGGGTTTTCTCATGACAATGACCTCAATGACAAGAGACACAGATAAAGCACATTAGAAACATCTCTCGTTATCCCATAATGCAAGGTCCCAAAACATCAAGAAGAGTAAAAAGGCAATGGTGGTAGTTTTTCTTCAGCCAAACACACGTCAGTGAACTGGAACACCTAAGGTCAGATCATTATAGTGATGTAAGATTTGGCACTTAAGTTCAAGTTTCAGTTGGTATGTACTGCAAGAATCAATGTTTAGCAGGCTGGAGATTAGCATCAAAAAACAACTTTCAAGATCTCATTCTATCTGTAATGTCTGTGAGATAGTTCTTTGACTTTAAAAATATCAAAGTTTTCATTTTCTTTTCAACACTGAGAAATAACAGATTAATACTAGAAGATGACTAACAGCAGAGAAATACACTATTCTTGCATCACAGTTTAAAATGATAGACCAAAAGGTTAGGGATTATGAAAAAATTCAAAACCAAGGAATTAAAGGAGGAGGATGGCAGAGATTTTTCATTTAAGACGGCAATATAATAAAGATCCTTATTCCCCGCTCCCCTAGAAAATACGCTCTGGTCATGTGGATAAAGATTTTTCTAAGCAAATGCCAAATCTTAAATGTAATCCTAGCACTCCTTGATACTTTCTGACACATCTCTCCTACAGTTTGCCAATGAGATGCCTGCTACTCAGGAGGCTGAGATGTGAGGATCATGGTTCAAAGCCAGCCCAGTCAGGAAAGTCCATGAAACTCTTCTCTCCAATTTACCACCAGAAAACCAGAAGTGGTGCTATAGCTCAAAGTGGTAGACCGCTAAACTTGAGCAAAAAGAGCTCAAGGACAGCACCCAGGCCCTGAGTTCAAGCACCTGCCTCCCCACCCCCCGCAATAGAATTCTGCTAATATGGACAAACTCCTGCTATTTAGCGCTACCTGATGGTCATGGGTAAGGAATACCAGGCTGCTGTGTCTGGTATGGCAGTACCTTGTCTATGACATGCTCTCCTTTGCCACTGGTTTATTCCAGCTGATCTGTGTAGCTGAATGGGAGTCTTTTTTCTCCTTATGTTCTCCCACTTACAATATTACTGAAGATGCATATTAGCCTGGAAGGTCTTAGATTTTCTATTAAAGGGTAATTATTTGGTTAAGAATGTATAAGTAATTCCTCTCCTCTACCAGTACATTTGACCATGTTCTAAAGGGCTATTTTTTTTAGAGGATGTTGTCTTAAGGAGACATTTTCTTCTCCTTCTTCATTGGCTCTCTGAACCAATGAAAAACAAGACAAGTTTTTTTCTGGATTTGATGGCTCCCTTTTAGGTTCTGTAATTTAACTATACCTCAGGCAATTTACTTTACTGTGCTAAGGCAATGAAGTCAACATCTTTGCTAACTGAATGAGTTCCAAGTACATGCTTAATTAATCACTTTTCGTTTTCCATATATACTCACATACATCAGAGAGTACCATAAGACAATAAAGCTATATCAGAAACTGAGGTTTATGATTCAAGAGTTTTACCTTTTGAGAAGCTTCTAAACCATTTGGGAAGACAGTAAATACAAACACACAGCACAAAGGAAATACGGCATTCCAAGTTAGTGTTTTGAGGAAAAGCTGTGAGCAGGCAAAAGTTCACTTTTGATGCAGATATAGTCTACAAAAGGAGGAACTACATGAAGAGAGTCAATACTTACTGAATGTTTTTGGTTCTTCCTTCTACTTAATCTTCATTAAAAAAACCTTGTGAAGTATTATTAATCCTTCCTTTATACACAAAGAAACTGATTCTCAGTGAAATTAAGTAACAGTAAGCAATAGATATGAATCAGGTCTATCTCACCATTAAATTTCTTGGCTTTCCATGAGTCAGTGTTGTGCTATCTCTAAGGGAAAGAATGCAGGCAGCAGTATTTTAGGCAAGGAACAATAAGGTGTTGGGCAAAGAAATAGGACCAGGACTTCTCTCTTGTGTTTGAGAGGCAAAGACAGGGGCAGAGGGTGTGGTATGTGTGTACAGGAAGAGCTAATGTGGTTGTGTTTTTCTTTCTCCAGATTGTCCTACAAGAGGACAGAGATCACTGATTTGTCTCCATTTCTGTTTTCACCATCTGGGATGAGGAGTTAAGTGCAGGGGAACTAAGCATAAGAACATTAAAAATAAAACAATATAATAAGGAACTCTGCACACCCAAATGACTGAAGATAATTCATTATGAAGAACAACACACTTCTCAAAGACAGCTCTTAATTAGGAAATAAACCTATTAAGAGCCAAAAGGAAATAATGATGACCAAGATGCTGAGTAAAACTTTTTTCCCTTACTTTAACAGAGGTTGTACAAAACTTTACTAAAACATTACTAAAGCAAGGATAAGCCTGTAACACCAAAACTTGGTACAATTCTGCTTTCTGAAGTTATCCCTACTTGCATATCTTGTTTCTCTATCCTCTTCCTACTACAAAAAATTAATTATGTTAATCTTTTTAAAAGTCTTCAACACAAACAACTGTCTTTAGGCAGGCAGTTCATAATACATGATGTGGGGTCTGGGGATATGGCCTAGTGGCAAGAGTGCTTGCCTCATATACATGAGGCCCTGGGTTCGATTCCCCAGCACCACATATACAGAAAACGGCCAGAAGTGGCGCTGTGGCTCAAGTGGCAGAGTGCTAGCCTTGAGCAAAAAGAAGTCAGGGACAGTGCTCAGGCCCTGAGTCCATGCCCCAGGACTGGCCAAAAAAAAAAAAAAAAAACAATAACAACAACAAAAAAAAAACCATGATGTGCACAGGACCATAGGTTAAAATTATTTCTCTTTCATGGCCTCAAATCTGGATGCTGCCTTGCCCTCCAGCTTCTGAAATGGGGCTAATATTTCTCTGAGGAGAGCCAGCAGTGGGACTATCAAGAACTGAGGAATGAAAGGAAGAACAAGTTTATATGACGATATTTCTTGGGAGCAGTCAGCATCAAAATGGTCAAATAGAAACTAAACACTTGAAAGATGAATAACTGTTCATACCAACTTTCACACATTAGTGCTTAGAAAAAGACTGCTTTAGAGTTCTAGTGTGATTCACATAAATAGTTGGGTGGCTATGACTAGCAAGTCAAAGCGCCTAGTTTTCAAATTAGTTCTCCCAGGTGGAAGAGAAATACTTTAGAAAGAACTATGGTCTCTATTCTCTGGACTGCAGTACAGGTCTACTCTAGCTCAAAGGCAAACTGAAAAATGTTAACTATGTAGAAAAATATTATTTGGAAGAAGATTATGTTCTCATTAAAGAAGCAGGAAAATGTTAGAGAAGAAAATGTAAAAAGACACCTAGAAAATAACAAGCCATTTCCCAATGCATAGGACTTCTATTTTGTTGATGCAAAAGCGAGGCAAATCTATGGCTTAGAATAACCTTGAGAGGTATGCTTTAATTCTATTAAAAATTTAATTCTATCTAAAAAAGAACTACATAATTTGAATGTGTTTCAGATAACAAGGTCCCGGGTGAAAACGGAAACATTTTTCTATGCACAATAGTCTGTTCTTGCTTAGAAAGCATTTAACATCAAATTCAAATCCTGACAGTTGGGCTTTTTCTTAGAGGTAACAGACAACAACGTAATACCAACTAAACATAAATCTTAAGTGACACTTCTGATTTGGAGCTATGAGATCTTAGATATTTCAAACTCTTTCTGTGCTTCAAGTATCTTCTACATAAATTGGTTTGTCAACAATGATCTATGGGGTGTTCTACCAAATAAACATATTTAATATACCTTGTCAAAAGCATGTCTCCTAAGGGCTTTTCAGAGTAAATTAAATTCTTAGAAATTCCTATCATTTCTAGGGCTAGGGAAATCTCTCTGCTTCTCCTATTCTGTCTAGAAAATTTCTTACTTTCTAACCAGAATTGAGTTAGCAAGTATATATCAAGAAGAATCTTAGGCAGGCTTAGAAAGTCAAGCCTATAATTCCAGTACTCAGAAGGCTAAGGCAGGAGGATCTTGAGTTTGAGACCAGCTTGACTATATAGTGAGGGTCTCAAAAATAACAAAAAGATCTCTTAGCTTCTGAAGGGTACACTAGGATCTTCTAGGGTTACAATAAAGAAACTATATGTAGGTAATTACCTATAATAAATTCGCTGCACCCTGGAGTCATGAATCAGCTCATAGGAACCCAACTGTTATCCTCAAGTATGACAGCAGTAGAAATTTCTCCATAACCCAGAAGTACTAGAGCTGAGATGATGGGCCATGCTTGTGATGGAGACTTTATATCTTTTGCTCACTGACCCATATTCTTCCCCTATTTAAACCCTAACACTCATGTCTGTACCCTGAAGATAGCAGAAGTGTCTTCTTCCTGTGGCATGTCTGTACTGTAATAAATCTTTTCCTGCCCTTCAAAAAAAGAAATTATAAATTATACAAATGAACTTGGTGGTGTACCAGTGGGTCAAGCTTGGAAGCCTAGCTATTTAGAAGGCTGAGACCTGGAGAAATATGGTTGGAAGCTGGCTGGAGACTCCACATTTGAAACTAGCTAGACAAAAATATTCAATGTATATCCTACAAAATTTAAGAAAAGTAAGATAGATAAGGGGCTGGGTGAGAATGTTGAAAGAGGTGATATTGGTCAAGATATATTGTATTCATAAACTGCTTTGTTTAATGGCAATTCCTCTGTACAACTAAAGATAATAAAATATTAAAAGAAAAAGCAGGGCTGGAGATCTGGTTCATGTGGTAGAGGGCCAGCTGAGCAAGCAAGCTGAACAAACACAAGGCCTTAAGTTCAAACTGTGGTACCAGAAGAAAAAAAAGTGGGTACAAAATGAAGTACATCAAAACTTAAAACAAAACAAAACCCCCAAAATAAAACAGTACATGCCTGTAATCCTATATACTCAGGAGACTGTCTGAGATCTGAGGATTGCAGTTCAGCATGTCAGGGCAGGAAACTCATGAGACTCTTATCTCCAATAAACTACACAAAAAAGCCTGGCGAGGCACTGTGGCTCAACTGGTAGAGTGCTAGCCTTGAGCAAAAGAAGCTCAGAGACAGTGCCTAGGCCCCAGTTCAGGAGCAGCAAAACAAACAAATAAGATCATGTGGTTCTTTTAGCATTATAACAAAGAAATGATTAAAAATACAGACCAAAGACAGATTTTGTACTTTAAATCCTGTTCCCACTACTTTTCAGTTCTGTCAAGCAAGATGAGTTATTTTTAATATCTTTGTGTACTATTTTCTTCTTCTGCAAATTGAGCTTAATGATGTGTCTTAGTTTAAACCTCAGTTCTGCCACAATTATAATATATAGTATACTCATATATATATGACTGTTACATATGTACACATACATAATACATAGGATTCTTTTTACCAACTTACAAGATTCAGAAGCATTCTTTTTGTTGTTATTGTTTTTGAGACTAGGTCTCACCATATAGTCTAAGCTGGTTTTGAATTCACAATCGTCCTGCCTTTGCCTTCTGAGTATTATACTCATATATAATGTGTATTATACTCATATATATAATATATATTGTACACATGTGTCTAGGTAACAGCACAACTTCATTAGGTTGTTGAGATTTAAATATGAAGAAGTGAACCAGTGCCACAGATGGTAAGCTGCTATTATTATTAGTGTTGCCTCCCTGAAAATCACCATGGAATAAGAAGTTATCCCACTGTAATCTTTTTCAACAAGGACTTTTAGCTATGGATGCCTCAGAATCTTTACACTATTAGATGGTATCAGGCTATCTGCCTAATTCCATTTTATGTGTGCAGAGGATGAAGGAGGCATTACAGAGTTCCATTCTACCAGTATTTTTAGAAGAAAATAGCAATTAATTCAGATTACTACTCAGCATTTTTAAGCCTGAAGATGTTCTGTATAATTAATTAGCTTCACAGACTGCTCTCTGCTTTTGAAGGACATTTTAATAGACAAGTGAGTATACTGCCTTGCAATATGACAATGGAGTACAGGTACTGTGTAGTTAAATCTACACTTAGCTTTGAGCAGTTCAACATCTTTTGGTTAGTTAAGTAAGCCTCAGGGCACCCTCTCCACCCAATCTCATTGCTGCTAACATACTTATTTTTCCACAATAAAGAATACTCCTCTGTTATCTATTATATATAAATTTCTAAGACATAATTAAACCAATTTAAATGACAGCTAGAATATGAATCTGAAAACAAAGCAGATAAAATCAGAAGAGTGGTTTGTTGTTTTTTAAGAGGGGGTGATTAATTGGAGATAAGAGTCTCATAGGCTTTCCTGCTCTGGCTGACTTTGAACCATGATCCTCAGATATCAGCCTCCTGATTAGCTAGGATTGCAGGCAAGAGCCACAGATGCGAGGCTAGAAGAGTGTTCTTTATAAACAGTAGAATATTCTATAAGCCTCCTACTATCATTGTTCCCATAGGCTTATATTGTACTCTACAGACTCCTTTCTTCTGCTTCTTACAAAAGTTACCTTCTAGGAAACATTCTGCTACATTTTACTCAATTTCATTCAAAATTATGCAACTTTAAAACTCAATTTTGTCTCCTCAATAGCTGAATAATTAGAAATACATTGGGAATGTTTCACTTTATTATGTTACCTTGCAAAATGATTTCAAAAACTTCTTTAGTGGTATGTAATATATTTTAGATGAATCCTGAATTTAACAGAAGTACATTCTTCAATTATAAAGCTGAAAGAAATGACTTTTAAAAACCACAAGAGGAATACTACAGTTTGAACTCTGCCTTAGCTTATGAATTTAGGAAAATCTATTCATTTGTGTCTAGGTTCTGTCTCTATGTGGAGAAATAAACTACCCTTTTGCAATGAAGGGATTCTTGGAAAATACTACTAATAAACCACCATTGAGGTGGGTGGACAGAACTCCTTTCATTGGGCTGAAAGCCCAGTTGCTAAGGACTGAACCTAAGACAGGGAAGATGCCTCATTTGCTTGGCCTGTGGCTACTGCTGTGCTCTACTTAGGGAAGACAAATGATTTCAATAGCAGGAAGAGCTCCTTAGATGGGTTCTTACTCAGCAATTACTGCCAGATAGTTTTTGCAGAAGACCTTAATAGAATGGTCATGCACTAGTTGACCCTAAAAGTACCATACACAGAAAAACAAAACATACATAACACTTGAAGTTGGCAGTCACAGGCTCATACTGGCCTTCCCTCCTGGTAAGGTAAATGAGTAAAATTTTTTAAAAGTTGGGGGAGTAAAAAAAGGAAATGAGAAAAGAATGTAACTTGTGTGTGTGTTATATGTGTTTCCTTTTCACCACATATTCTAGAACTGAATTCTATCTTAGTGGGACAGTAGAGGAATCTGCTTTGCCCAAGAACTTGGGACTGAATTGGTCTTTACAGACATACATACAACCCTATTCCCCCTCACCTCCTTCTAGAGCAGAAAAGGGAGAATGGGCTATAAATCTGGCCTCTAGATTCTGCCCAGTGGTCTTAAATGACTAACATACACAGGAAGTAAATCAGTGACATGTAGGCTGTTAGGAGTTGTTTTGTACAGAAATCCAAACTCTTGGCAGCTGTTATTTCCTGTAGAAATGTAAAAGATCAGATTACATTTTTAAGCAAGGAAATTCAAATGTCCACTAAAAGTTTATTATGACAGATGTTTACAGGCATGAGCCTGTAACCTCAGTCTTGAGGAGACTGAAGAAAGATGAAGTCTGAAGCCAGCTTAAAAACACACACACATGGGCTGGGGATATAGCCTAGCGGCAAGAGTGCCTGCCTCGGATACACGAGGCCCTAGGTTCGATTCCCCAGCACCACATATACAGAAAACGGCCAGAAGCGGCGCTGTGGCTCAAGTGGCAGAGTGCTAGCCTTGAGCGGGAAGAAGCCAGGGACAGTGCTCAGGCCCTGAGTCCAAGGCCCAGAACTGGCAAAACACACACACACACACACACACACACACACACACACCATTGTTTAAGCCAGGTACTTATGGCCTATGCCTGTAAATACCAACTACTCAGTGTTTCAAAGCCAGTCCAGACAGAAAAGTCCATAAGACTCTTGTTTGGTTTTGTTGCCAGTCCTGGGGCTTGAACTCAGGGCCTGAGCACTGTCCCTGGCTTCTTTTTGCTCAAGGCTAGCACTCTGCCACTTGAGCCATAGCGCCACTTGCGGCCTTTTCTATATATGTGGTGCTGAGCAATCGAACCCAGGGCTTCATGTATACGAGGCGAACACTTTACCACTAGGCCATATTCCCAGCCCCAAGTCCATAAGACTCTTATCTCCAATTAACCAGCAAAGAGCTACAAGTGGAGACATGATTCAAGTGGCAGAGCAAAAAGATCTTGAGGGCTGGGGATATGGCCTAGTGGCAAGAGTGCCTGCCTCGGATACACGAGGCCCTAGGTTCGATTCCCCAGCACCACATATACAGAAAACGGCCAGAAGCGGCGCTGTGGCTCAAGTGACAGAGTGCTAGCCTTGAGCGGGAAGAAGCCAGGGACAGTGCTCAGGCCCTGAGTCCAAGGCCCAGGACTGGCAAAAAAAAAAAAAAAGATCTTGAGGCCCAGATTCACGGCCCAGTACCAGCACAAAAGAATATTGTTTACTATGAAAATGTTCCAAGCAGAAGCTATATTGAAAAAGAAAAATAGCCATGGCTATTACTGTATTTAATTCAAGTCTCTGGCATGCATCATCTTACAGAAATTTTCTTCAAGCAAGAATTTGGGGGAGTCGCTGGGCACCAGAGGCTCACACATGTAATCCTGGCAACTCAGGAGGCTGAGATCTGAAATTTGCAGCTCAAAGCCAGCCAGGGCAGCAAAGTCGGTGAGACTCTTATCTTTTACTCCATTTAGCCAGAGCAAAAAGGGCTAGAGGTATGGCTGAATTGGTAAAGTACTTGCTTAGCAAGTTCAAGGCCTCAAAATCTAACCCTAGTACAACAAAAAATACATAAATATAAAGATAACATCCAGTTAATTCACCTAATTTACTACACATGTATGTATATAACTAGAAGCTAATTCCTTTCTATCCTTAGAGTAAAGTACAGCTACAGCAGAATTTTTTCTGAAGTATCTTGTTTGATGATTAACAGAAGCTAGAACAGTCTTAGTCTTGCAAACTAGATACAACACTTGTAAAGATCCGCACTTAAAAGGCAGCAGAAAACAAGTTCCAGGCCAGCCTGCATTCCACAATAAGAAATCATCTTTTATTTACAAACAAACAAACAACAATCATATGCTGGTACCTAGGCTTGAAATCAAGACATTGCTCTCTCACTTGGCTTTTCTGCTCACAGCCGACACTCTTAAGACTTGAGTCACAGTTCCATTTCTAGTTTTGTGTTGGTTTGGTGGAGGTAAGAATCCTTTGGATTTGTCTGCTGAGGCTGACATCAAACTATGATTCTCAGATCTCAGTTTCCTGAGTAGCTAGGATTATAGGAATGAACCACCAGCACTTGGCTTCCTCCTATATGTTTTTGAGGGTTAGCGTGTAGAAGCACTTTGCATCTACTAACTTCCCCAACTGATCAGTAAATATGTGACCATAAAATATGATTAGCAGTGACACTCAGTGGATGTGCCCCAAACCAGAAAGGATGGACTATGATTATAACTTAACTTAGTATTCCCAAACTATAAATGACTTCCTTACAGAGACTACAGAGACTTAAGTAGCCCTAACACTACCATGGACTGTTTGCACATTAATAGTAATAAGCTAGCAATGCAGGGAGACTATACAACTGTAACTTATTTTAAGTCACCACATATTAAGTATTCCACAAATGCCGTGCTACCTATTCCACAGGTGCCATGCTAGGGCATTTTGGCTAACATCTAGAAGTGCAACTGAAATGTCTACTGACAGCTTAGTTGCTACACTTAGTCTCAACCTCCTTGAAGTATCAGACACAAGTGTACAGTGAATCATCCCCATTTGCTTTGTGTCTATATATGCTAGGCTTAAAAAACCTTCCTAATAAAGTTCTCCTACTTCAATCACCTGTCAAGACCCCCTTCTATTTTGTTTCAAACCCACAGTTACCTTTTTGTGTTTCTAGAAAGAAAAAAAAATTAAGTGTTCGTTTGTATCCTAGTAACCTGTTTTCTGAAGAATGATTCTTGGTATCATTTTCTATTTACTTATCTTACTCATTCAGTGAGTAAGATAAAAAGGGTTATATTTTAGAAACAATGCTAAAAGCTGTAGGAGTAATTTATTTATACAAGAATTCACATTACTACTTCCATTATCTAAATTTAGGTGAAGTCTAGATATCTCCCCATTTAACAAAAAGTGCCACTGATGGAGCCACCATGCCTTTCTAAACTATTAAGTCCAGTTCTCATATTCTTGATTCATTTGTCAATTGTTATGAGTTCCCCACAAGACCAGTATCATTTTTATATAATTTTTCTCTAAATTAACTCACAGTTTACAGTGCAATCTGATAGCATTTACATTAAAAGAGAAAATTAGTACAGGCTGAGCATCCTTAATAGAAATTCCAAAATCTCAGCTGGGTGCTAGCGTCTCCTGCCTGTAATCCTAACTACTCAGGAGACTAAGATCTGAAATATGTGGTTTGAAACCAGTTCAGGCAGGAAAGTCTGTGACTTAGCTCCAATTAACCACCCAAAATGCCAACCTTGAAAAAAAAAGGCTCAGGAATATCACTGAGGCCCTGAGTTCAAGCCCCAGGACCAGCATACACACAAGCACACACGTACAAATCCCAAATCCTTACCTTTCTAAGCACATTTTTACTTAGAGCAAAAACTCATATGTACTACTTATGTAAGATTATCTAGCTATGTGATTTATATATAAAACATAAATTCACTTCATGTTTATAGACTTGTAGCCTATTTGAATCTCATTATATATATCCTAATATTCCAAAATCCAAAGAAATTAAAAAAAATATTCCTAAAGCTAAAACATTTCTGTTCCTAAGCATTTTGGACAAAAGATATTGAATTGTACAACGTTCTATAAATCATAAGTTTTTTTATTATTATTATTATTTTTGGCCAGTCCTGGGCCTTGGACTCAGGGCCTGAGCACTGTCCCTGGCTTCTTCCCGCTCAAGGCTAGTACTCTGCCACCTGAGCCACAGTGCCCCTTCTGACCGTTTTCCATATATGTGGTGCTGGGGAATCGAACCAAGAGCTTCATGTGTAGGAGGCAAGCACTCTTGCCACTAGGCCATATTCCCAGCCCTATAAATCATAAGTTTTGTGTGCTACTTGTATATTTTTTTCTTCCCAGGTTGGTTTCAAACTTTGATCCTCTGGTCTCAGCTCCTGAGTATCCAGGATTACAGGTGTGAGCTACTGATGCCCGGAACCCAATAAAGCAAAGGCCTTTACTGTAAGTGGTACACACTGGGTTGTCCACAAGAGGACAACAAAATGCAGCATTTCTTTTTCTTGAGAGCATGTAAAATTGTTTTAAGTTGAAAATCATAAATCTACAGATTTGATTGGTTGGCAACAGGTTTTGATATTAGTTTCATCAAGACAGATACACTTAGGTTACATGAAATCTACTCATAACAGTGAGAAAGTTATAGAAGGACCAGGGTATCACTCAGTGTTAGGAGACTATTTTAAAGGTTCAGTAAATGTCTAGATCACCTTCTTTGAAAACTGTGACTGTGTATGCAGAACTGTTTCAATTCTCACTGTATACTGAATAGTTAGTTCAACTTCATTGACAAAAATCCATCCTTTACTTCAAACATCAGTCATTATTAAATAGGTGTATCATCCCCAGATGAATACACTATCTACGCAAGTTAGCCTTTCTTTTTGGCCAGTCCTGGGCCTTGGACTCAGGGCCTGAGCACCGTCCCTGGCTTCTTCCCACTCAAGGCTAGCACTCTGCCACCTGAGCCACAGCGCCCCTTCTAGCCGTTTTCCATATATGTGGTGCTGGGGAACTGAACCGAGAGCTTCCTGTGTAGGAGGCAAGCACTCTTGCCACTAGGCCATATTCCCAGCCCGAGTTAGCCTTTCTTAATTAAGGTACTGCAAGATAATTAAGCTTTAATACCTTGAAGTATTAAATTAGCTTTTATATAGTAAGTAACAAATTAGCTCAGCGTAAGTAAAAAATTATCTTTTCCCCTACATATCTAGAATGACACCAACTATCTAAAATCCTTCTGAAGAAATTCAGAAAATGATTTCCCATGCTCTGTTTATCAGAACAGAAACTCCAGGTGAGTGCATGATTTTGTCAGCATTGAACAACTTCTTACCACTGCAAACAGAAGAGGTGATGTTGTATAGAAAAGGGTAAAACTGCATACACCGGATCAACTTCAGGCTGTTTTCACATTCTGGGCATTTGGTAGTTAATTTCAAAGCCTGTCTAAAGGCTTCAAGGGCCCCACTGATATTCTTTAGGGCAAGGTAAGCATTTCCCAGGCTCAAAAAGGTCAGGGGCTACAAAGAAAAAGAAAAGAAAATCAAAGATGTTAACAAATGAGCATTTACAAAACCATTTACAGTATATATATTTTGGCTTCTCTAAAGTTGTACATAAAGGTTTTTATCAACTATCTGTTTTACTCATACTAGCTAACTCTATAAACTGTAAACCATATGTAAATGTACATTTTACCCACATAAAAAACCTAATGTATATGATATATACTTATTAACTCAATAAATTTTCATGTATGAACATATGTCTGTAACTGGCATTCAACTCAAGACATAAAAGTTTCCAAAAAAGTGTGAGAGTTTCCTACATCCCTGGAAGTTCCTTGGACAAGCCAACTCTATCCCAAAAGAAATCACTTTTGTTATGCTATTACATCTATCTCCATAAATTAACTTAGCCTGTTTTCGAATTTCATAAAATGGAACCATAATGCATATTCTCTTCTATGTACATATACTGCATATTCTTCAGTAGCTTTATTTACTCCATCTACAGTTCATTCATGTGTTTTGCATATCAGTAGCTTTTCTTTTCTTTTTCTAGTTGATGTCTCAAAGTATTTCATGATAGCAACCTGCCACAGTTCTTTGTATGTATGGCACTTGGGTTTTTTCAGCTTCCAGGTATTCTGAATAAAGCTACATGAACATTTTTTCCTTCATATATAATACCCAGTAGTGGGACACAAGGCTGCAATAGGTTTAGTTTTAGTAGATACAACAAATATCAAGTCATGGAAAAAAATAGATTTTTTCCCCCAAATTTTTTGTGATGACACTTCAAGACTAACAACAGAAATAAAAACTGAGGACACTGACAAGTCTAATGGTAAGTTTTAGAAGTCAAATAAAAAGACAAAGAGAAAATAATGTTAACATAAGATATGGAGTCAAAAGACTGTTAAATGTATATACACAATTTAAAAACTAAATTCTAACAAAATCTGCAAAATGTACATGTAAAATTATATTTTGAGATACAACTACAGAACTAAAAATTTTAATATTTATGTTCTAAAAGTAGCATTTTAAATAAGTAAACTTGTTTTATAAGTCTTAATTCAAAGGCCACAAAACATCACTAAATAGTGTAAGCTCTGTGATCTACCTCACTGAGTTCAAATCCAAGCTCTGTGAGTTTTGGTAAACCTCATAATTTTTCTGTTCATTTAATTCCTAGTGTCTGCTCATCTACCAAAAGGAAAATTCTATCTGATAGGTTCATCTGTTAAGTGAGCTATTAAGGGTAAAATATTTAGTATAATGCCTGGCCCTAGTTTTTAAAAAGTGGGGTTATTTCATTTGTCTATACAGGTCAAGCTACAGGTTAAACAAATATTCTTAGATCTTGATCATCATAGGTATCTTATACTAGAGCTACCAAAGTACTCGTTCCTTTATTGGGTTATTAATTCCACTGAAAACAGTAGGCTAAAAAGAATACACTGAACACAGGAAAGGATTTATGTAAAAAAATCATTATTGATAATAATAGTTAAGCACTGTCAGTATCCCAGAGTAAGAGGTGCAGCGTATAAGGCTGACTTTTTAACCTTTTAAAATGACTTTAAAATTGCTACATATTTTTAATACAAGAAGCTTTAAGAGGGGGCTGGGGATATAGCCTAGTGGCAAGAGTGCCTGCCTCGGATACACGAGGCCCTAGGTTCGATTCCCCAGCACCACATATACAGAAAACGGCCAGAAGCGGCGCTGTGGCTCAAGTGGCAGAGTGCTAGCCTTGAGCGGGAAGAAGCCAGGGACAGTGCTCAGGCCCTGAGTCCAAGGCCCAGGACTGGCCAAAAAAAAAAAAAAAAAAAAAAAAGAAGCTTTAAGAGGGCTGGGGATATGGCCTAGTGGCAAGAGAGCTTGCCTCATATACATGAGGCCCTGGGTTCAATTCCCCAGCACCACATATACAGAAAAACGGCCAGAAGTGGCGCTGTGGCTCAAGTGGCAGAGTGCTAGCCTTGAGCAAAAGGAAGCCAGGGACAGTGCTCAGGCCCTGAGTTCAAGGCCCAGGACTGCCCCCCTCCAAAAAAAAGAAGCTTTAAGAATCACTTGTTCAGTTGACAATAGAATGAAGTATTTTCATAGAAGTCATGCTTAGAAGTCTGTATTCTCACACGTTGGTAGTTGGGGAAAGGGCACCAGTTAAAGTATTTTGGGGAAGGAGAATTATCTATTCTGATCCACCAATGACTTACTTTTTATTCTTAGTTCAGTACCACAGTATTTGACAAATAAAATTTTAATAAAACACAGAAAGGCAACTAATCTTCAGAGCTCTTTTTGACTGAGAAAAACACTGTGCCCTAGCTGGTAGCAGTAGAAAGTGAACCACAGGGGGCCAGGAATATGGCCCAGTGGCAAGAGTGCTTGCCTCATATACATGAAGCCCTAGGTTCGATTCCTCAGCACCACATATATAGAAAATGGCCAGAAGTGGTGCTGTGGCTCAAGTGGCAGAGTGCTAGCCTTGAGCAAAAGAAAGCCAGGGACAGTGCTCAGGCCCTGAGTTCAAGGCCCAGAATGGGCAAAAAAAAAAAAAAAAAGAAAAGAAAAGAAAACGTGAACCACAGGAAGTGTTGTGGAAATGCAGCTGTGTGAGCCTTCCATTGGATAAAGCCCACTTCTCCATGTCCCAAAGTACATATATTTCATCAGTTCTCACTATACCAGTACCTGGCACATAGTAAGCATTAGATAAATACTTCATCTATTTTCTGGCAACCTCCTCTGTTATACAGTATACAGATAATAAACTTTTGCTTAAAGTCCTGTTGTAACCATGTCCCATAATTTCAGAGATGCTAAAATGTGACAAAAAATAAGGGAAATGACATATCTCAAGTTAGGAAGTATGCAAAGTCACAAAGCACTGAGATAACTCTATGGGCTGACTGGATATGGGATGTCCAGGATATGAATATTTACCTGCCTACTTATTCTTATCAAAACAAGTTTTAAACTGTGCTTGGTTTGGATAGTATAAATAGATCTATAAAGCTGGAAACTGTACAATATTAAGCAGGATGTGTGCTGGAATGAATAGTATGAAGAACTCTAATTCTCCTTGGAGTACCAGAAGACGAAGTTAAAATTTAAGTATCAGAGCTGACCCTACGAGGCTTCCTATCAGAAGACTGGCTTTTCTAGAAAGGAATAATATTTTAGGTGAGATCAGGGTGAGTGAGTTCTCTGAATTCTTATGGCTTTAACCAAACTAATGACTGTTGTCTTTATTACCTGTTTGTTAACAAACAATGATAAATACACACTAGATTATTAATTAGTGAAGAATTAACTATTCATTGAAAAAACTGGGTGTTTCAGACTGATTTAAGAAAGTGGCAGTTGTCTTCTCATAGTCATAACTTTGTTATTTAAATGTAAGTTCTGAAAAAAGTTAACTGTAGGGGCTGGGGATATGGCCTAGTGGCAAGAGTGCTTGCCTTGTATACATGAGGCCCTGGGTTCGATTCCCCAGCACCACATATACAGAAAAAGGCCAGAAGTGGCGCTGTGGCTCAAGTGGCAGAGTGCTAGCCTTGAGCAAAAAGAAGCCAGGGACAGTGCTCAGGCCCTGAGTTCAAGGCCCAGGACTGGCCAAAAAAAAAAAAAAAGTTAACTGTATAATTCTAAATTTTACTCATTTAAAATTTTAAAAGGAAAAATAAAAATAAAAGTACATTTTACTCTCTTAAAATATAGGGAATTACAACTATAAAACTGATTACTCTATGTAACAATATGGAGCTATAAAAATAATTAAATAAATACATAAAATCCCTCACCTCAGAGCTATTGATGGCCAAAGCTTGAAGTAGTAGCTTCGTAGCATCAAGGTGAAGGCCATAGTGAATCAACAGGTTTGCCAAGTTGACAAGGGGAATGTCCTGGTATTGAAGTGGAGCTAAGTTCAAAGCCCTCTGAAGACAGGCAATAGCAAAAGTGCTATTTCCCACTGCTCTCCAGTAGAGTCCAGCTTCATTGAGTATAAGCCAGACAGGAGCATTTGGCTGAAAAAGCCCAAATACCTCAGTTAGTTAAAAAAAAAAAAATACAGTATTTGTTCAACTTGGATCATTAGTAAGTATATGTTAGCATTTTATTATAATTAGTAAGCATCTAAGTTTTAGATGTCCAAAGAAAATGACTCACCTTGTTAATAGCATGAAATAAGAAAGACCCGATTTCTTCCTCTGGGACAGTGTAGTTATTAATACGGGAAAGTAAAATCTGAAAACATCAAAAGAAAGACTGACTCAATTGAAAAGAACAGGAAAGATATTTCAAAAGAATTTCTATGGATAACAGCCTTAACTTAGCTCCTCAGGAACAACTTCTTTGAATAGCTATTCATAATCATATATAAAACACAAGATAATTAGCAGCTTCTGACCTGTTTGCACTGTCTCCTTTAACTAAAAAAGTTAAAAGATACACACATAGACACACACACATCACATGAATTTTCCATATTGCATGAAAGCAAATGTAAGAGTCATACAGTGAAAAATTATTCAAAGACAACAAGTGATATCCAATGTGTTTAGCATCTGCTATCTTCCCTAGCTGGAAAGCACCAGATCCCCAACGAACCTCCTTTATTTCCTTATAGTAGTATGTAACTGAGGAACTCTAAAACAAAGGCCATGGCCTAACCATTTGTCTTTTAATCTAAGTACCCAAAACAGTACCTGGAAGATAATTTCCTGCCTCAGTAAATGTGTGCTAAATGTAAGTAGTAACTTCTAGTTTTGAAGTTGTTTTAAAAAGGTGGTTGTCATGGTCTGTTTTTTCCAACAAAAAGGTAATTATTTCCTTTGAATATACAGGACAGTATCAAATATAGAAATACACATTCAATAATAACACATTCCTAGCCACATAAAATAACAAGTTAATGAAAACAGTATAAAAAAAAATCCACAATTTGGCAGAGTAGTTATCAAACTGATAAGATTTCTAAGGATCTAATGAAGGACAAAAGCAGGGTTGATAAAGCCAGGGAAACAGAACTTCCAAACTTCCACATTATATAAATTTGTAAGTGCCAGAGAATTCAAGGCTAAATTGAAAGGGTCAGAGCGGCCTCTGCCAGACATGCACAATTAGGTTAAGAGAAAGCTCTGTGTTACTCATCTTCAAAGCAGTGCTCAGGTGCGGTCTATGTGAATAAGCAGTGCTAATACTTCCTGGCACTACTGTAAAAGTACAACTGACTTTTCAATCACATCAGCTATTCTATAACTATCCTTCAGTTTTATAGATTTAAAGCTAACCAATTCCCTTCCTTCAAAGTTTTATTCTACCTAAGAGGCTCCTGAAGTCACCCAGAATGGACGGCAATAAACACCAGCCTAAGTGAGTCTTACTTTTCGTGCATGGTCATCTGGTATTTTGGCTTTCAGATCCATGCGGACCTCTAATTCTTTGACTAAGTAGGACAGAGTGTGGCTTTTTCTGAAGTCAGTAATGGAACAGTCAGGGGTTTGGGCCTCTTCTTCTGAAGAATAATCATCACTGCTGAGTTCGTGGATCCTGGCATAAGAAAAAGGAACAAGATTCATATTTTCAAAGTTTGGGTGAGTTCAAGATAAAAACTTAACCTTTTAAGTCCAAGGCTGGTGCTCTCAAAAAACCGCCAGATGACAATCATGCAGAATCAGGTGCTTTGCTAAATCCATCAGCACTTGCCTGAGTCCTTTGTTCTCTGGAGGCAGAAAATACGTTGGCAATTCCCCACCAACAGGGACTCGAGGGTAGCTTTCTGTACAATCTGCTCTTTTAGGCCACAGAACATGCTGTTTGTCCTGAAGAAGAAACAGAACTTCTCAGAGATTACTCTAGATTCACTATTTCAAAATGCCAAATGGACTACTGAAAAAAATTTAGTATACCATGATAATGGTGCTGAAATGTATTACTATGAGATAAACATAGATACTTTGGTATATACTATGTGATAAATGTAGACACTGTAGCATTCCTTCTACTGCGGACAATAAGTCTAAAGTGGTTGTTCCACCTGCTTTGCCAGATTGGTTAAGGCTTGGAAAGGCCTAAGCCATTTGAATCAATGAGATACAAGGGTAGGTTTCTAGAGAGAAAAACAAATGTTAAGTTTCTTATGCTGCTATCACTCCAATTGCTGCCAGATATCACTGTGTGACCATAAGGAAAACAAATGTTTATTATATGAAACCAATACTGATGACAGAATGAAGACAAGTAAAGAAATGAGTCATTGGTAACATTACAAAGCTGAGTCAACCAAACCTGAAGTTAGCCTATCTCCACACTTCCTGTAACAACAAGCAGATTTTCTTTTGTTTAAGTCAACTAGAGGTATAGTTTATGACTCATCTTGAAAGCATACATAAACTTATGTTCAACTGTTCAACAATTGTTTGATTTATAAAATTCTCATCTTCCTTCCTTCCTTTTTTTTTTTTTTTTTTTTGCCAGTCCTGGGGCTTGAACTTGGCCTGGGCATTGTCCCTGAGCTTCTGTTCAAGATTAGCACTCTACGACTTGAGCCACAGTGCCACTTTTGGCTTTTCTTGTGTATTTGGTACTAAGGAAGCAAACCCAGGGCTTCATGCATGCTAGGCAAGCAGTCTACCACTAAGCCACATTCCCAGTCCAAATTCTCATTTTTCTAAATATAGGAGGCCTACTCTCCAAGAGTCCTACTACATTTATACCCTGAAGCTATTATATAACTATTTATATAATAAATAGTTAAACAGAATTGCTGGCTGGGAGTATGGCCCTAGTGGCAAGAGTACTTGCCTCCTACACATGAAGCTCTCAGTTCGATTCACCAGCACCACATATATGGAAAACGGCCAGAGGGGGCGCTGTGGCTCAAGTGGCAGAGTGCTAGCCTTGAGCAAGAAGAGGCCAGGGACAGTGCTCAGGCCCTGAGTCCAAGGCCCAGGACTGGCCAAAATAAAAACAACAAAAAACAAAAAACAAAAAAAACAGAATTGCTAACTTAACTCTGTTAGGATAAACAAATTCTGAAATTAAATAGTGAATTAAAAAATATACTTCTCATCTTCACACTACAATACTGCCACCAGCTAACATGACACTTTTTCATAGCTGTCCTAGAAATGTGTACTTATCAATTTGTTTATGATACATATCTTCCACTAGAATGTAAGTTCTAAGAGGGAGGACACTTCACTACTCTATTCCTAGTATTATATTAACACACAGGTGTAAAATGCAGTTGTGAGATGATGAACATGAGTTCTTCAATGAAAGAATGACAAGTGATACATACACACACATACACATATATGTACATACTATTACATAAGGATTAAAAACTTGTTAAAGTTTTTATTTGCATTCAAGAGTACAAAGCTATGAATTGAAATCAGAATCTCTATCACCTCATTTGATGAAGAATTCAAGGTAGAGCCTGCATCTTTTCCATCACTAGCAGAATGTCTTCCATTTAATAAATGTAATATAGACCATAATAGTTACTGGGTTAGGGAACCACTGCTTAAAGAGATCTTGTCTATAGGAGAAAACTCATTCATCATCCTGAATATACTTACCCTGTATGCATCAGAGTCCTGGCCCCAGATCCAGAGAACAGAATGGGCTACAGGAGAAGACTTGATGGAATCATTGTTGTCACTCTGATTTGCTGGAACATCAAAGTTCACAGACATCATACTGGAGGTTGATGAATCCTCACCAAACTAGGAAATAAAAAGTTCAGTCCAATTTCAAATGAACAGGAGCTAAAAGTACCTAGAAGTATACATATGCTTATAAATTGGCATCGAAAACTAAGATTCTTCTATTTGAGTTAGAATTTAACTAAAAAATGCTATTAAATAGTCACAACTAGTAGAAAATCAGAAAGACAACAATTTAAAAATCAGACTTATACACCTAAGGGAGAGTAATCAATATTCCAGAAAAACACCTGCACAAACATGTTGAATGGAACACTGTTCAAAATAGCCAAATGATGGAACCGACTGAAGTGCCCAACAACAGATGAATGGATAAAGTAGTTGTGGTATACATATACATTATGAGATATTACATTAGGAAAAATGAAACCATGTAATTTGCAGGTGAATGGATGCAACTAGAGGCCATCATAGTGAGCAATACAGACCAAGCTCAAAAACAAAGTATCATATATTTTCACTTATATATGGAAGCTAGACCTATAAGAAATTCATTTATACTCATGGACATGCACATAAGTATAAATACACATATACACAATTAAATGATTAACCATAGAATGTCAATCAAATTAAAAGACTACAAAGGAGAAGGAGAAAGGAAAATGGAAAAAGAAAACAGACTAATTGTTTAACACATCACAAGTATACATGAGAACAATATGAAGAAGCTAAAAAAAAATCTGATGGTCAGTAGGGGATGGGCGGGAAGAGATACTGTGAATAGGTAGGGACTAGTAACAGGTGGGACTTTTGGGGAGAGAATAAAGAAGATTTAAAACTGAGGCTGGGGATATGGCCTAGTGGCAAGAGTGCCTGCCTCATATACATGAGGCCCTGTGTTCGATTCCCCAGCACCACATAAACAGAAAATGGCCAGAAGTGGCGCTGTGGCTCAAGTGGCAGAGTGCTAGCCTTGAGCAAAAAGAAGCCAGGGACAGTGCTCAGGCCCTGAGTCCAAGCCCCAGGACTGGCCAAAAAAAAAAAAAGATTTAAAACTGTCAAAAATGCATCAATTAAAATGGAACAAAAACTTTTGGGGGAATGCTATTTCTTAGAGGGAAGGGGGCAGGAAATGTTATAGAGGGAGTAAAATTGGTTGGAATGCAGTATAAACATGCGGAGGTTTAACAATGAAATCCCCCCTGTATTACTGATACATGCCAATAAAAAATTACATGTGCTATATAAAATTTTAAAAAGAACTGGGCCTGAACAGTAGTTTCCTATGGATAGGCAAAAAACAATGCCATTGAACTCTAGCTGAAGAGGTAGAATGATAGCCTTGAGCTGAAGAGCTCAGGGAGAGCACCGAGGCCCAGAGTTCAAGCCCTACAACCAAGCAAAGAAAAGAATAAATTCATTATGTGTAGAAAATGAGAGGACACAAAGAAAATAATGAAAGTGAAACCTATTATTTGCAAACTTTGATTCAATAAATAAGCCCCTATCTTCACAAAAAAAACAACAAAAAAAAAACAATGCCATTGAAAAGAACATGTACTGCCCTCCTGGCCCTTTACTTCCTTTTTATGATTTAGTTTGTTTTAGGCTTAATGATTAAATAATTGAGAAATTTATTATTTCCCTCCCTAGTCTACACTAAAAGGAGTATAATGCTATAAAAATTTGTGTGCTGTTGGTAGAAGCCAGGAAGATTTAAGAAAGCATCCTTAATGGCTTAAAATAGCTGTAATTTAGAGATTCCTATCAACCAAATACATGCATGTGCCACAAGTAGAAGGAGAAACTAAAACATGAAGGAACTTATTTGCAGACTGCCTCCAAACCAAGATAAAATAATGTTTGGCATACTTATAAGATACCACAGTTCTTGTGTATCTCTGAAACCTTACTTGATAAGAGGAAGCTAGAACCAGCAATGGGACGGCAGAGCAAAGACTTCAAAAAAAAGGAATGAACCTGATAAATTTATAGCTCTACATTTTATGAAAACAAATATTCTTTTACTATACAGTGATGATACAATTTTGTAAATAAGAGATTGCAGGGCAGTCCTGAGACCACTAAGATATCTAAAAGTAACACTGGCCTCCAATCTTTTTCTTTTCTAAATATTCCACTCTTCCTCCTTATGGTGCTAGAATCCCAAAGAGTATGAATCTAGCCTTCATTTACTTTTCTTGAAAATCAAATGTGGAATACTGAGGAACTGGTTTACAAAAGCCATAGGAAGATTGTAGTCCAGATTATGACTTCCCCTCTTAAATGGCTTGTTAGGTTTTGCCCACTGTAGTCTGTCTTGTCAAATTTAAGGGTTCTAATTTTTTTGTGGTTTATCCTTCTAAAGATGCTTTTCTGTTTGTGTGTGTGTGTGTGTGTGTGTGTGTGTGTGTGTGTGTCTTTTCTTTTTTGGTACTGGGGATTGAACCCAGGACCTTGCACTTGCTAGGCAAGTGCTTTGCCACTGAGCTACATCTCAGCCCTGCTTTTCTGATTTCTTACTTAGCTGTTTATCTTTAGAATTTCTAAGTCAGTGACAGGGCAAAATAGGCCATATTAAAGAGGATAGAATAAATAGTGAATATTTCTAATTTTTTATGATACTTAGAATTCTGGTTGAACATACTCCCTATATCACTTATCCACCAACAGTTATTACCTTTGGTGGCATTACATGTATGGATTACTACTTCCTTAGATTGTGTGTGTATATGTGTGTGTATGTGTATACTGTATGTGTATACAAAGAATAGTGAGAGAAAGCATATATCTAGCAGTGATGTCTAATAAACATTTTTTGTCCGTTAAGATCATTCTGCTGGTGTTTTTGGTTAGGTAACCTAATTGGACTGATGACTCCAAGACAGAGATAGCTCTCACATTTTATAAGTAGGTCTTACAGCTTAAGAGAGGAGGTAAAAAGATTTGAGGTAATAGTTTTAACAGCCCAATTCTAGCTCCCAGGGTAAAGGAAAAAAGAAACAAATGCATGCTTATACATACATAGAAAGTACTTTGGGAAACAGAAGGTCATGCATGGAACAACCAAGTACTCAAAACAAAATCTGACTTTACTAAAGAAACTCAAAATCTTAAAAACTTTAAACGACAGCCACAAATTTCAGTGAACTAATACACAGTTACCAAAGCAGTATGATGTGTTATTATTCTCAAATATGCAAAAGTTAATAAGAATTAGGGAAAAAACAAAACAAAACAAGAAAAAGACCTGAACATAGTCCACATTTTCAAAAATATCTCCTCGATGGTAGCGCACAGGTTGGTCCCATTGGCAATGTAAACTGTGCTGCTGATTGACCAGACGGCAAATCTGATGATTTCCTGGTGTAAAAAAGAAGTTACACAAATGATAGGCAAGGTCAGCAATAGCCTATGTTTTCCATAGTTTAAGTCATTCAGCTCTATATCCCTCAGAATCTAGCAGAGTACTTGTTCAGAAGTACCTGCACAGAAAAATATTAATTAAATGAAATCACTCCAGAAAAGTCCCAGTTTTTCCAACTATAAAACAAGTAGGCTAGGAATACGGCCTAGTGATAGAATTCTTGCCTTGCATACATGAAGCCTTGGGTTTGATTTCTCAGTATCACCACATACACAGAAAAAGCCAGACATGGCAATGTGGCTCAAGAATAGGAGTGCTAGCCTTGAGCAAAAAGAAGCCAGGGACAGTGCTCAGGCCCTGAGTCCAAGCCCCAGGACTCGCAAAACAAACAAGCAAACAAACAAGCAAGCAAGCAAGCAAGCAAGCAAGAAAGCAGCTAGGGGTTCGTGGCTCCCATCGTAATGCTAGCTACCCAGGAGGCTGAGATCTGAGGGTCCCAGTCCAAAGCCAGACTGGACAGGAAAGTTCATGTGACTCTTATATCACATTAATTAGCAAAAAGCTGAAAGTGCAGCTGTGGCTCAAGTGGTAGAGCTCCATCTTTGAGCAAAAAAGCCAAGTGAGAACAAAAGTCCAAGTTCAGAAAAAGAGCAAAACAAAACAAAACAAAATGCCCAAGGATGCTCTACTATGTGATCACTGAAGTATCTGACTGTACAAACTATTGAACACACAGTTTTGAAAACTTTGGGCATTTCCCTGGAGCCTCACTTCCAGCTTTTTGGTAGTTAACTGGAAACAAGGGTCTCACAGACCTTCTTGCCCAGGTGGGCTTTGAATGGCAAGCTGAAGACCTCAGTCTCCTGAGTGTATTATAGGTGTGAGTCACGGGCACGAGGCTTGTACATACTCTTTTGTTGTTGTTGTTGTTGTTGTATTCCTCTGTCAGTCCTGTGGCTTGAATTCAGAGCCTGGGTGTTGTTTCATGATCTTTGTTGCTCAAGGCTAGTGTTCTACCACTACAGCCACTAGAGCCACAGCTCCACTTGCTGCTTTTCTTGGTATTTATTTGGAGGTATGAGTCTCATGGGCTTTCCTGTCTGAGTTGACATTGAACTGTGATTCTCAGATCTCAGTCTACTGATAGCTAGAATTACAGGTGTGAGCCACCAGCACCCAGCATCTAAGAGTTTTAATAAAAGCTATATTCATTTTTTCCCAGAAAAAATTGTGTACATAAATGAACAATTCTATATAGATATTTTGCAACTAATCCATTGATCCATTAAGAATCCTGCCTGAGACAAATTATGGTCTTAAAGCTTACTTGTGAAATAGTTCTTATTTTTGGGGGAACAAGAAATAAGCAAGTAAAGGAAGTTTATTTTGCTAATGTTAACCAGAGTATATACAGGTTTGTTTCTATGGCATGTCTGGCTTGTGTTTGCTTTCTGTGAGGCCTTGCAGTATGTAGACAGGAAGCAACATTTATCACCTGGGAGCTTGTTAGAAAGGCAGAATATCAGATCCCACTCCAGATTTCCTGAATCAAAATTTGCATTTTTTAAATGCTAGTACTGGGACTTGAACTCAGGTCCTTGTGTTCTCTCTTGGCTTTGTTGGTCAAGGCTGGGACTATACCACTTGAGTCATGTCTCCAGTTCTGAATTTTTGCTGGTTAACTGGAAATAAGAGTCTTTTGGATTTGTGTGCTTAGGCTGTCTTTGAACTATGATCCTCAGATCTCAGCCGCCTGAATTGTTAGGATTACAGGCCTGAGCCAACAGAGACAGTCTAACTTGTATTTTAACATGATCTTCAAGAGGCTGCTGTGAATATTAAAACTGGAGACATACAGAACCTCTAGAATGGAAGACTTGCTTTTTATTTCAAAATGTGTATAGAAAGAGCCAAATCAGATCCCCAGGCCTCTTGCAGTACTTAGCATGATGAATCCTAATTTTAAGATTTAGGAAAGTCATAAACACAACTTTATACTGCTGCATCAAAGTTATTCAACTTTAAGGCTGCATCAAAGTTATTCAAGTAGTTGAATTTGCTGAGATGCCTTCAATTAGTTGAGGTCTGTACTTACCTAACTGTGCCTCTTTTGCCATCTGAGTCTCATGGATGATATTTCTTAAGATTTGCTCTTCCTGAATCAGCTTATGTTTTTCTAGGATCTCCTGTTGTCTCAGGTAGTGGTCATGCTGCTTCTGGTACTCTTTCAATTCATTCAGTGTTCGCTGAAGAGATCTGAAAAGTTTTTAATAACAAGAAAAAGACTTTAAGATCCACAATTTAAAAAATTTCTTTAAAAAGAACAAGTTTCTGTTTTTCAGTAATAACTATCTTTAGTGTACAGCCTATATTGTAAGTGCAAGAGTAAGCGTTAAATAAGTATTACTTTTTAGAAGAAAAACATAGATTCAAGTCTTTTCTTGGTTATAGTGTGTGGTGGTACAGTTAGGAGGAAGATTAGTCAAGGCAAAGCATGAGTCCCTATCTGAAAATAAAAACTAAACCCCAAAGGGCTGGGGGCAAGGTTCAAGTGGTAGAGCACCTGACTAACAAGCATGAGTCCCTCAGTTTAATCCCCTGTTCCACCACAAAAATGCAAACAATAGGATTACTGTGTGTTCAACAGCCTCACACCTTCATCTAGCTTCATGAGAGTAATCGATGGTCAAAATGGTGATGATCTAGACTGACAACACTGCTGCAAATGTTCTCACAGGACTGTGTAAGACCCCCTCTATGTAGAGAAAAGGAACAGTAAGGAGTTTTCTCTCTTAATTCTCATGACAATGTTAACAGTGATGTCATCCTACACAGATCTAACTTAATGGTCCATAGTGCAGGTGCTTCAGTGAAACAGTTTTCTTTCAATTACCTATGTTGAGCCTCCAATTTTTGCTCAAGTTTTTGTTGACAGAGGACAGCATGCTTTCTTTTTATAGCTTGTTCAAACCCAGGTTTCGCCTGTAAAGCGTGGTCATAACAGAGCACTGAGTGGTTGTACTCCCCAAGCATCTGAAGAGACAAAAACAAATACATATAAGTGTACACAGAAGAAGCAAACATTAGTCATGGCTGGCTGCATCCGTACAAAATCCCTAGTGATTTGTAAAATCACATCTGTATCTCATTCTGCCATGAAACTTATTTTGACCAGTGACTGAGTCTCCATTATAGGGTTAGGGTTACACAGTACAATGCTATAGAAAGAAGGCACTGCTATCCTCAAGAGTATACTACAATTTAAAATTTGTATCAATTAAGATTTTTTTGTTGTTGTTAAGAGTCTAGGATCTTGTGCTAAGGTATTTTTTTTTCTCATCCCCTAATTTCATTTCCATTGTCCAGAACAAAAAAAGGGAAAAAAAAACAAAAATCCTTCTATAGACAGAAAATAAAAAAGAGGTTCAAAGTAGAAGTACTCATGAAACAGCAAGTAGTATTTACTGCATAAATATTGCCCAATGTATAGTAGCTGGTGAAGAAGTCGCTGTCATCCAGGGCTGCATGGATCACAACAGCAGCATCAGCAGAGAAGTGTGCTCTGTGCAAGATGTTTGCCAGATTGACCAGGGCAACGTCTTTATTGTGCCTGAAAGGGAGAAAATGCAAGCAGATGTTAGGAAAGAGCCACTTGTTCCATAGTTAGGTACTACTTTTATCACCTGTTGAGGAAAAATGACATTTATTGCGCTCAGCAGCATGAGAAAATAAGATGTGCATGCTTCATTAAAAATTATTAATTATTAATGGTGCCTACCCTAACTTTATTAAGACTAGTAAATAAGGCTAAAGTTCTTTCGCTCACATCACAAGGGAATCACAGGTATCTATATTACATGTATCCTTTCCTTAATGGAAATGAAAAGTATTGTTATACAACTGTCACTTTTAACTTCTGAGGTTTTTTTTTTTTTTTGTAATGGGACTAATTTCTTTGAATAAGGGATAACAGAAAGTATTACACAAGGCTGTTTCTTCTGTATTGGTCCTTGACAGTCCTGGGGACTATGGAAAATCTGAGGTGCAGAGAAGAATCTTACCTGGAAGAGAAGTGAAGTGCTCGCATGGCACATTCCACTACCTGATATGGTTCATTTTTTATTCTCCAGTAAAATGAAGCCATGTTATAAAGGACCCAGGAGGAAGAGTTCTAGAGATTAAATAAAGAAAACAACAATAAAATACAATTCAAGATAGTTTCCTTAACTGAGAATATTCAGAATGATCAATAATAATATCATGTCTCTTCTGAAATTCAAGATGAAGATCAGCAAGACTAGTTCTGGTAATAAGAAAGCAGAGGACAAAATACAAATACAGTACACCTGTTCAAAAAGACTGAAAATCCTTGCAATAAGTAAACAGAGGTACAACTTCACATAGCTTGTCTAATTCCAGAAACAGAGCTGAAATCCTCATCAAGTGGCTATATCCTATCAGGTCCAACTTCACGACTTATTTTATTTTATTTTACTTGTAGGGAGGGCAATATTAAGAGTTTGAAATTGGGGCCTTACACTTGTCAGACATGTTTTAGCATGTGAGCTACATGCCAGCTCCTTTTTCTTTTTATGTTATTTTTCAGATTGGGTTTCATGCTTTCTGATCAGAATGGCCATGAACTATGATCCTCCTATCTATGCCTCCTGCACAGCTATGATTAAGGTTGTGTTGTGATTAGAATTGTTTACAACTATGCCCAGATTATTTGTTAAGATGAAATCCTCCCTAACTTATATCCAGGCTGACCTGAAACTACAATCTTCTGATGTCTATTTTCCAAGGAATTAGAACTGTAGGCAAAAGCTACCAAGCCTAACTACCTCAGGGCTTTAGAAGTTAAGACTTAAGCTACTTGGAAATAGCAGTTGCTTTAACATGAGGTTCCTATAATGAACATTTGACAATGTTTTGTTCTTTACATAATAGCTAAGTGAAGGTACAAACCTCAGCAAACAGGCTTTTATGAAACATATGTTTTTATTTGTTATTTTAACAGTTGTCTTCAAATTCTAATTCAAATGTTCAAGCTGTGAAAATGAAATCTTTAGTAAATTTATTTAGTCATGTTAAGCCAAAGTTTTGACAGGTTTCTTTTACAGCTACAACTTTTCATTTTCTAAGATTTTGAATTTCAACTATATAAAGGTCAAAACACTAAACTGGACCATGTCAAAAACTCAACTGCAAAGGAATTTAACCCCAGCTGGGTCTGGTGGCTCATGCCTGTAATTCTAACTACTCAGGAAGTAAGATATGAGGGTTTCGATTAAAAGCCAGACCAGGCAGGAAAAGTCTGTGAGACTCTTATCTCCAATAAACTGCTCAAAAAAGCCACAAGTGGTGCTGTGGTTCAAGTGGTAGAATGCTAGCCTTGAGCAAAAGCTCAGGGACAGAGTTCAAGCTCCAGGACTGGGGAAAAAAAAAAAAAAAAGAAAGTAAGTTTAAACCCAAGTAAAGTTTTAGAGACTTGATGACAGAAAAAAAAAATCATGTGAGACATAGGACTTTTGCTAAGTTGCCTTCACAGAGCCGTTTGTGTTAACCTTCATTCTTCTGCAAGATCTGGAACTTGTACTCTGCCACAGTTAGAGATTTCCCTATGATTTGCTATATGTCTTTGAACTTCTAGCAGTAGCTTCTACCAGCTTCGGTAAGGGAAATCTCTCTCATGTAACCAAAGGCTCAGTTCTGCTTTGTCTAAAGCACTGGAAACCAAATAAGGACCAATCCACTACGTCTTTAATGTATGAGCCATGTCTGGTTTCTGAAGAACTTACAGAACTATTTTACCTGAGGGTAAGATAGACAGTATTGTGAAAATCAATGCAGTGAAGCAGAGTCAGATCAAAGTGATGGCATTTTGTTTAGATAGCCTGAAAAAAACCTAATAAACCACCCAAACTCATTTAGGACCTTTGTTTGCCTCGGCCTGGAATGCTTTTCCTGATTTTAAAATTTTCTTGTTCTTTTTTATATTTCAGATGTAAGCTTAAAGTTGACATTTCCAAAAGGATCAATCTAGGGCTAGGAATATGGCCTAGTGGTAAAAGTGCTCGCCTCGTATACATGAAGCCCTGGGTTCGATTCCTCAGCACCACATATATCGAAAAAAGCGGGAAGTGGAGCTGTGGCTCAAGAGGTAGAGTGCTAGCCTTGAGCAAAAAGAAGCCAGGGACAGTGCTCAGGCCTTGAGTCCAAGCCCCAGGACTGGCAACAAAAAACAAACAAAAAACAAAAGGATCAATCTAAAGTAGCCATGCAGTTACCCTCTATTTTAATTTCCAATAAAAAACTTACCACTACGGTCTACTCTCAACTAATCAGCCTCCAAAGGATACTGTAAAATCCTGAACCAGTTTTTCCCTGATTCTCTTAAGTTCTGGAATGCAAATGTTTTACATTATTTTCAGGAACACAAGATGAAGATGGTAACTTAGCTACAAAAATAATCAGAATGCATTTGAAAGTCAAACTATTTTCTTACTCATATCCAAAAACCTCTCTCTGATATACAGGGCTCTGTAGTTGAGTAATTTATATATTTTATTTTTATTTATAGCCTTAATTATATATATTTTATTTAGTATAATACTGTTTAGAAATTAACTTGTATTTTCTGATATTCTTTAGACATTAAGGAGTAAAAACTATTCAAAATTACCACATTATCCTGAATGATTACATTTAAACTCTTGGCTCACGGTACATAGTATTCTATTTCTTTGTTCCTCTTCTTTTTCCTTTTGATAAAGTATTTCCATATACTGGTAAGGCTATTCTCAAATTGTAGGTTCAGGTGATCTTCTTGCCTCATTCTTCTGTGTGCAGGTATATGCCATCACATCTAGCTCCCTGTTTCAGTTTTAAAAGTGTATGATCCCAGCTGGGTGCTGGTGATTTACATCTGTAACCATAGCCACCAGGATTCTGAGATATGAGGATCACAGCTTGAACACAACCCAGGCAACAAAGTCCATGAGACATTAACCACCAAAGAGCTGGTAGCAGAGCTGTGACTCAAGTGGTACAGTGCTTAGCCTTGATCAAAGAAGCTAAGAGACAGCTCCTAGGCACTGAGATCAAGCTCTAATACCTACATAAAAACAACAACAACAACAACAACAACAACAACACAAAAAGCCCATCTATTGAGGGCTGGGAATGTGGCTTAGTGGTAGAGTGCTTGCCTAGTATGCATGAAGCCCTGGGTTCAATTTCTCAGTACTACATAAAAGAAAAGGCCAGAAGTAGCGCTGTGAATCAAGTGATAGAGTCCTAGCCTTGAGGAAAAAAGCTTAGGGACAGTGCTTAGGCCCTGAGTTCAAGCCCTAGGATTGGCAAAAATAAAAATGAAAAATAAAACATGAATATCTTTGGGCTGGGAATGTGGCTTAGCAGCAGGGTGCTTGCCTAGCATGCACAAAGCCCTGGGTTCGATTTCTCAGCACCACATAAATAGAAAAGGCCAGAAGTGGTGCTGTAGTTCAAGAGGTAGAGTGCTAGCCTTGAGCAAAAAGAAGCCAGGGACAGTGCTCAGGCCATGAGTCCAAGCCCCAGGACTGGAAAAAAAAAAAAGCAAGCACATCTACGATCCTCTAAAAGAAAATTTTATTGCTTGTGGTGAGTCTTTTCCAATTCAAGTAACAGCAAATATCTATGTAGATCTATCAATGTAAAACTTTCTTACAAACTTAATGTACATAATCTAGCTTATAAACACTATTGCTTATTAATTTTTTTAGTGAATCAGTTTAAAAGTTTTCAGTATCTTACTGGTAAGGAATACTAGTCTCTCCATGTTATCCTACTGTTAAATATAAAGTTTATATCAATGTAATCATAATTTTAGCAGGAAGTGTGGCTCAAGCAAATGCCAGGCCAAGTTCAAATTCCAGCATTGCCAGCCAACAAGCAAGCAAGCAAACAAACAATGCAGCAACAACAAAACCAAACCAAAATAAATTGTTAGATCATCCTCTACATAAAAACAAGCGACCTGGGTATTTTCTGAGAGGAAAGTATCTCTTCAAAGTATCATAGAGAAAATATTAATTAAAGTTTTTTAAAAAAGAAAAGAAAGTATCAGAGAGCCTTTGGCTCCTTAGGTCATGATGACTCACCTTCTGCAGGCCTTCATGAATGAGGTGACCTATGTCATCTATACTCCTTCCTAAGCGTTTAGATAAATAGGTGAAGATAGGATCTTCCTTAGGTAATAAAGGAGCAGAAAGATTAACTCTCTCTTGTACACCCTAAAGAAGAAAAATAATTTCAAAAACATAGTAAAGGGAAATTATAGGACATAAGATCAAACTAATTCAGATCAATGAAAGAAAAAGCTTTTATAAACAAAATACCAAATGAAAGGAGAAAACAAAAAAACCCCAGAAAACCCCTGATATTCTCTACTTACCCGCAAGTGCTGAAAAGCATGTATACTATATGGAAGTTCTAAAATTTTGGTACAATCAGGTTGCTCAGGATCTGGAGGGACAGGAGATTCTGTGTCTATATAGTCTTCTGGGCTAAAATCAAGAAGCAAGGAATAAATGAGGTATGATACACCATACTTCAAGAAATGTCAATTTGTCCCATATTCTCATGGCTACTCTACTCAATCAACATTCATACCTTTTCATAGAGCTACCATAAGAAGCCAAATATTTTTAGAATTCAGATTAAAGGGGTAAATAAAGAATTGGGAAATTGTAGTAAATCAAAGAATGTCAAAGAATGTTAATGTTATGAATTTTCAAAAACAAATACAGCACAGGTAATTCTTTTTTTTTTTTTTTTTTTTTTTGCCAGTACTGGGCTTTGGACTCAGGGCCTGAGCACTGTCCCTGGCTTCTTTTTGCTCAAGGCTAGCACTCTGCCACTTGGGCCACAGCGCCACTTCTGGCCGTCTTCTATATATATGGTGCTGAGGAATCGAACCCAGGGCTTCATGTATACGAGGCAAGCACTCTGGCCACTAGGCCATATTCCCAGCCAGCACAGGTAATTCTTAGTACAAAGGCTACACCTATTTATACTTTAATTAAAAGCCTCTCTACAGCTTTACTAGTTACTGATTTAAAAATACTTTTTTCTAATATGGCAGCCAAAAATCAAATGTTGTAACATGTACTTATTAGATTATTTCTGAGAAGTATTTCCTACATGTCTACTGGCCATTTGTATCTTATTTTTCACTATCAATTGTTTAATTTTCTAGTCATATTAAACACTTTTGATATGTTAGAATTCTACATGTATTTTGAACTTTTGATTTTTAATGAATACATCAGTGACTGAATGCATCTGTGATTGATTTCTCTTGCTACAGAATGTCACATTGATGTAAGAAAGGTCTACTTGGCAAAACAATTTTATTTTTGGAAAGAGATTCTCTTTACCTGATGTCTTTGCTTTCCAAAGTAATATATGTGCCATCATACAAATCTAGGTCCCCTAAGGGCACCTTGGCTTTGATGCAGTCTGGGTCTTCTTTATTATGCCTCTGTTCCAGTCCTGTGTCTCTGTCCTCATTCTCCTCTATGTGGATTTTTTGAGCAACTAATTGCTTCTGTTGACAAAGAAATAATAACAGAATGAATTCTTCTAGTAAGTCATGCTTGGTACCACTGAAGAGAAAGAACAATTTTATGAGAATTCTCAATGAAGATAAATATGCATCAATACAGAAAAATATGCCCTTAATTAACTTAGTGAACATACACAGCCTTTTTCTAAAGAGCTATCAAAAAGTTCTGCAAGAATTCATTGTGTTCTATTATTACTCCTTTTAAATAAACTGAATCAATATTTTAAGTAAACTATCAGTAAAAAAAAGCAAAATTTTTCAAACAAGAGTTAGAAAACTGAGCTGGGAATGTGGCTTGGTGGTAGTGTGCTTGCCTAGCATGCATGAAACCTTGGGTTACATTCCTCAGTACCACATGAACAGAAAAGGCCAGAAGTAGCATTGTGGCTCGCCTTGAGCAAAAGAAGCTCAGGGGCAGTATTTAGACTCTGAGTTCAAGACCAAGGACTGGCCAAAAAAAAAAAAAAAAAAAAAAAAAGAAAGAAAGAAAGAAAAAGTTAGAAAACTATGAAATACACAGATGCAATATACTCCTGTATATTTTGAGTAAAATCAAATGGCTTTAGGGCTAGAAAGAATCCTAAGATCCTTTTGCAAGCTAGGAAACAATTAGACTTAAAGCCAGGAGCTATTTAAATATGTAAATATTAATTGGAGATAGAGTCTCCAGTTCTTTCCTGTCCTCCATAGCTTTGAACTGTGATTCTTAGATCTCACCTCCTGAGTAACTAGGATTACAGCCATGAGCCACTGGCACCAGGCAAAAGCATAATGTAAAGGTGACATACTGCTATAAAGTTGCAAGAAGTGGGATTAAGAAATAATGTGCTTGAGATCTTCTTTGAGCCTAGTATTAACTCCTGAACTATATACTTAGTAAGTTTCAGCTGCATTTTACATCCTCAGTTGCCTTACCTCCAATTCTTTGAGGTAGTTAACCGTGGTTTCTTGTCTCATTAATATGACTAAGTCATGGGGATGCTTCAAGTTCATTGGTGAATCCACCTGAAAGCAAGTGATAAATAAGTAAATAAGACATTTTACCAATGTCTGTTTGGATTAGTAAAGTCTTACATGAAACAATTTTTCTAAAAAAGAAATCTCTTACATGACTAAAATTACTATTCAATTATCATTATAATGAGTTTTAGTTGCTCAGTAAAACTCAAATTCAAGGAGTATTTCAAAAGTGATCACATGCAGGACTGGTGAGGTGAAGTACAGTGGTAGAGCATGTACTTACATGATTTGACAGTCACACAGAAATACTTAAGTAGGTAGGCGCTAGTGGTTCATGCCTGTAATCCTAGTTACTCAGAATGATCTGAGTGTCGTGGTTCAAAGCTAGCTTGGGCAGGCAAGTCCATGAGACTCTTATCTCCAATTAACCACCAGAAAACTGGAAGTAGAGCTGTGGCACAAAGTGGTAGAGCACTAGCCTTGAGTGTACAAGCTCAGGAACAGTGCCCAGGCCCTGACTTCAAGCCCCAGAACTGGCAAAAAAAAGAAAAAAAAAATACAAGCCTAGAAACAGAGACCCACTGACCAACAGAATGGAACTCAGGAGAAAATGGAAAGATTGGCTAGTGCGATATGAGTATACTAAAGAACTTTATGTATGTAGGAAACTGATGTATGCTCCCTCTGCATCTATATCCAGACTTCAAGAGGTAGTTACTTGGTTGATGAAAATTTTAGTTTAGAAAAACACTGGGTAAGAGAAACAAATGAAAACAAATACTTTTGGTTCAAACTATCATGCTATGAGAAAATGCCAGGAAGTCAAAAGAATAAGACACAGGAAAATTTAGAGAAGTACTCAATTAAAACACGTTTTAATCACATTCAGATAACATGTGGTTAACATTCAATCAAGGAAATACTTTCCATTTCTTTGAATTTTTGAGTTCAGCAGGGAATCAGCAGCTAGAGAAGATATCAAGATACAATTATTAGCAGAAAGGAAGGGAGTCCACTGACAGCTGTTTCTCTTTTTGAAGTGACAACAAATGGCATGGATTCCTGCCAGATAAAGGTTTAGCAATGGGAAGATTTATACCCTGGTATGTTCTTACTGAAGTACCTCCAAGTTCTTTAATTTTAAGATGCTCTAACAATTATCTTTTGCAAATTTTAGCTTCAATTTCTCTTTTTGTATTCTCTTTTCTCCTCAGAACATAAGAGAGTATGTTGGGCAACTTTTTAAATATCATAACACCCACTCAATCATCAATAAATGCTTGTTAAGTCTCTAAGCCAGGTCCAGGAGTCAATAGTTGAAATCCATCCACTCCTATGTTACAGACAAATTGTGAAAGGATAGTAACATGCTCCAAAATATTTGGCATTTAGAAGCGGTTACTTACTACAAGCCCAGGAGCAAAATGTGACAGGTATTAGAGAGCGGTAGATTAGGAACAGCGTAGTACAAACATAAAATCTGAAAGCACATCCTGGCTCTTGCAGAAGGGACAAACAACCTTACAAGTTTCTACTATCATATGGTGGGATGAATGGATACTCACAACAACATACCTAGATCTTAAAGAAAAAGAATTATTTTCATTTACTCAATTTAAGAAGATAAAGAAACATGAAGTACATTTAAAATGAAATTGCAGGAAAAATCTGACCAAGCTTTTAGAAATTTGGCCATGTGGACTTCCATTTTCTACAACAATTCATTTTCCAAGAGTTCCAGATAAACAGTTTCACTATGAGTACAGTGATTTATTTTAGTAAAGAAAATGACAAACTACTCCATGCAAAATTTTCATTTAAAAACATTAGAAAAGCACATGTATTCAATTAGATATAATAGTAGTAAATATTTTACTCATATCAACTTTATATTCATATATTTCATTTATGTTATATCTAATTAACTAGGACATTCTTTTTTTTTGCCAGTCCTGGGCCTTGGACTCAGGGCCTGAGCACTGTCCCTGGCTTCTTTTTGCTCAAGGCTAGCACTCTGCCACTTGAGCCGCAGCGCCACTTCTGGCCATTTTCTGTATATGTGGTGCTGGGGAATCGAACCCAGGGCTTCATGTATACGAGGCAAGCGCCCTTGCCACTAGGCCACATCCCCAGCCCAACTAGGACATTCTTATTAGCTACTTCTCCAATCCAGAGCCCTTTGATAGTAAATTCAGAAAATCCACATTAAACTAGGTCATTCAACTGGATTTCACACAATATTCCAACCAATATTTCATAATTCAGAAAGTGTTGATGCTATTTCTAAATCCCCCGCCCCTTTTTTTTGGACTGAGCACTCTCTGAGCCTCTTCGTGCTCAAGGCTAGCACTCTACCACTAGAGCCACTGTGTCACTTCCGTTTTTTGCTGAGTAGTTTATTGGAGATAAGTCTCATGGACTTTTCTGCCTGGGCTGGCTTCACACAATAATCCTCAGAATTCATTAATCCTCCTGAGTAGCTAGGATCACAGGCCTGAGCCACTGGTGCCTAGCTGCCTAACTTTAAAAGGCTGCGTCTTACCCTTGGGGTTTGAACTCAGAGCAAGCACTCTACCACTTGATTTATGCCCTCCTTGTGACTCTTTTCAGTCTCCTTTGCCTTTGTACATGTTGCTTATTCCTTTTACTACTTGGAAAGAAGCAACTATTTCTATGCTTTTGGTAAAGGCCAAATGACTTGACTCAAATTACATAACTTCACAGCACTTCATACATACTTCCACAACAGCATTTATACATTCTTTAAGTTTTAATGGTATTCTTCTGAGTATTTATCAAGAAACATGGGAGGGCTGGGAATATGGCCTAGTGGCAAGAGCGCTTGCCTCCTACACATGAAGCTCTCGGTTCGATTCCCCAGCACCACATATATGGAAAACGGCCAGAAGGGGCGCTGTGGCTCAGGTGGCAGAGTGCTAGCCTTGAGCAAAAAGAAGCCAGGGACAGTGCTCACCAAGCCCCAGGACTGGCCAAAAAAAAAAAAAAAAAAAAAAAAAAAAGAAACATGGGAAATGCACTCTTTTCTCAACAGCAGTTTGATATTACTTACTATATGTCTGACTCTAATGAAACTTTTATCCTATGGTCAGTGTAGTGGGCTTTGAGTAAATGTTAGGCACTTCCTATGCTGATTGTTTGGTGACTGTGTTTGATCAGTTTTTGTTAGCTACCTCATCTCCATCTCCTAAGGCATTAGCATTATCATTACTGATTTCTGCTTAGAAAGGGAGTAAAGCCACTAAGTGACTAAGCCACCAGGGATCAGAAGCTAAATATGAACTGAAGCAAATTACTTTCTCTAACTGGGCTTCTGTTTCTTTGTTTACAGTCAAATAACTTATAAAGTTCTTTTCATTTCTAAATCCGAACCCTATAAGAGTTTTAATACTACCATAAAAAGTATCAAGTTCTTATGAGTCTGATCTACACCCCTGAAAGTGATGTGAAATTTAAGTGAAGGAAATGATCATGCTTTCAGTTCACCATGCAAATTCTTATTTGCTCTGGAGAAGGAAGATGTTCAAAGTTAAGAGTTCAAAGTTTCTTTTAAATTTTTACTTTGTCAAATTAAACCAGGGATCCAAGTAACTGGTTATTTCTGAGCAGGTAAGTCTTGTATCATAGGCAAAGTGAGATTTCAGTTCTTATGATTCTTAATTCCAGCAAAGATTAATTTTTTTTTTTTTTTTTTTTTTTTTTTGGCCAGTCCTGGGGCTTGGACTCAGGGCCTGAGCACAGTCCCTGGCTTCTTTTTGCTCAAGGCTAGCACTCTGCCACTTGAGCCACAGCGCCACTTCTGGCCATTTTCTGTATATGTGGTGCTGGGGAATCGAACCCAGGGCCTCATGTATATGAGGCAGGCACTCTTGCCACTAGGCCATATCCCCAGCCCAAGATTAATATTTTTTCTGATTATAAGCTAAGTGTTGCTATAAACACAAACATACACTACACAGTGTTTATTGTTATATACTATACAGTATTTATAGTATATATTGTTTATAGTAACACATTGGAAGAAAACAAAAAGCACTTAAAATCTCATTCTCAGAGGTATCTGGTGCTAGACATGTAATTATGTCAGGCAGAATACTTTCTATATACACATAGCTATGTAAAATGTTTTTACAAAAAAGCAACGTATCTACTATAAAATATCCTTCCCTTCCCTACTTGTCCCCAAACACCATCAGATAAAAACCAGTAAATATGAACGTATGATACTGTAACCTCTCTGTACATCAGTTTGATAATAAAAATTTGAGAAAAAAAAAACAGTAAATATGGAATTGCATCATTGTTTATAGTGGTCAATGTTCTGTTCTGTCTTGTCTGTGTAGCTCAGACTAACCTGGAACTTACGATCTTCTGACCTCAGTTTACAGAGTGCAAGGATTACAACCAGCATCACCACACCCAGTTAGTGGTTAATATTTTATTAACCTCACTTACCCAGATTCTTGCTAAATAAAGTTTAGGTTTTTAGTTATTTTAAAAAAAAAATTGTGTTTTAAATGTAAGTTTGTTTTAGCAACTCTTTGGTTATTTCTTTCCTTTTTAGAGGGAATTTACAGTCAAAGGGAATGTACTTTTAGACTCTGTGATTATTCTCTTCTTGTCTGTGTTTTTTGTTCAACAGTAGACATGTATTACTTTTTTAAAAGTTCTATTTACCGGTCAGGTTCTAAACATGAAGCATGTTTTACTTTAACAAGCTATAATGCCAAGGATAAGCTCAAGTATGAAGAAGAAACTTAATCTTCCCTTATATATTCATGAAGATGAAGGCCCAGGAAGAATCTCTTAAAAATGTAACCTCTTGGGCTGGGGATATAGCCTAGTGGCAAGAGTGCCTGCCTCGGATACACGAGGCCCTAGGTTCGATTCCCCAGCACCACATATACAGAAAATGGCCAGAAGTGGCGCTGTGGCTCAAGTGGCAGAGTGCTAGCCTTGAGCGGGAAGAAGCCAGGGACAGTGCTCAGGCCCTGAGTCCAAGGCCCAGGACTGGCCAAAAAAAAAAAAAAAAAAAAATGTAACCTCTTCTGTATTTTTTTCTGTTTCATACCTTTCCTTTTTTCATACTCAAATTGAGTTCACTGCTATGTCAAACCAATACCCAAGGACTCTTTCCACCACAAGGACTCTTTTCCTCTGTAGTAGCAGTGGCGAGCAAGGTGAGTTTTAAAGGGAAGGGATAAGGAAGGCAGAAAAGTCTGTTGTTAACACTCTGCGTGAAACTCTCTTAAGATTAACCACAACCAAACTTCATCTTCTTCCTGGTTTAGAAGGGCAAGTTGAAAATACCAGTCTAACTTTGACTTTTGAATAGGCCTTCATAGGCTCCTGGCTACAGAAAAAGTGTCAAAATGTACTATAACACACATTTACTAGGAACATTTAACTGTATGAGTGCAATAAATACTATTATTGCAGACAGTCAGGAAGGGGAAATTAAAAAAAAATATTACAGATAGCTTTAGCTACAACATTTTGTTGCTTGTATAGTTAAGGGAGAAATTTAAAACCAGCCTCTGTCTTGTAGAATATCAAGTTGTCAAAATTAAAACAAATTTTGCCACGTGCAGGTGGCTTATGCTTGTAATCCTAGCTACCCAGAAGGCTGAGATCTGAGGATTCAGGTTGAAAGCCAGGGCCAGCAGGAAAATTCTATGAGACTCTAAGCCAGAAGTGGGGGGTGGGCTAAGTGGCAGAGTGATAGCTCCCTAAGTTGTTCTTATAGCATACAAGCCCTGATTTCAAGTCCCAGGACTGGTACACACACATATAAATTAAGAACAATTTTTTTTTTTTTTTTTTTTTTGGCCAGTCCTGGGCCTTGGACTCAGGGCCTGAGCACTGTCCCTGGCTTCTTCCTGCTCAAGGCTACCACTCCGCCACTTGAGCCACAGCGCCGCTTCTGGCCGTTTTCTGTATATGTGGTGCTGGGGAATCGAACCTAGGGCCTCGTGTATCCGAGGCAGGCACTCTTGCCACTAGGCTATCTCCCCAGCCCCAAGAACAAACTTTTAATAAACAAGAAAATACTGGATCTTGACCATCACATGAATTTTGTGGCTTTATAATCTGTTTTCTAAAGTTTACTCTCAGCTACATTTTTGCCTTCAGGTTTCTAAAACACACCTTTGCAAATTCTTAAATTTCATGTAACATAGTTATGTGAAGCAGACTGTATAGCTATTTTCCAGATTTGAACATCTATATGTCAACAAAATTTATGAGAATATTCATGTCAAACAATCACCATTTTCCTAATTGATGAGTGAGATAATCACCATTTTCTACACAAACATTTGTCTAATTTGTATATCCAAGAAGTATACGAATAACATACAAAATAAAGAAAAGAAAAAAAAGTAAAATGTTGGGCAATATCACAAGAATTATGGGTTCTTTCCCTCTCCTTCCTGGCAGTATTGGCTTTTGAACTTATGGCCTTCCACTTGCCAGGCATGTGCTCAATCACTTAAGCCACACTCCCAGTCCAGTGCAGCCTTTCTTGTTTGTGTATTTTATGACATTCTTGTAAACAACGTGTTTCAGAAGTAATGTAGCTGTTTTATATGTAACTCAGAAATTACTCTAATTCAAGTAGCAAATACTTACTGAGCACAGCCATAGGCAGAATAAAGGCCCAACAAAGAATTCATGATTTAATCCCTAAATCTCTGAATACAATATGTTATATAAGAAAAAGGAATTAAGATATCAACCAGATTAAGACTGTTAATCAGCCTGCTTTAATTAAGAGAACACAATTTGGGATTATCAGATGGGCAAAGTAAATCAGAGTCCTTACCTGTCGAATAGGAAAGTCAAACAGAGATATGACTAAGAAAGAATGGTCAGATGAATGTACTACTTATTGCTGGTTTTGAAGACTCAATCACACAGGCTCAAGAGCCAGACAAATTCTACTTCTAAGAATTCATCTTACATATATATTTATAGATGCATTCAAAGATACACACATGCACATGTTAACTTGCTGTAGCATTACGACAGTAAAAAACTTAGAAATAGGGGCTGGGGATATGGTCTAGTGGCAAGAGTGCTTGCCTCCTATACATGAGGCCCTGGGTTCAATTCCCCAGAACCACGTATACAGAAAACGGCCAGAAGTGGCGCTGTGGCTCAAGTGGCGGAGTGCTAGCCTTGAGCAAAAAGAAGCCAGGGACAGTGCTCAGGCCCTGAGTCCAAGCCCCAGGACTGGCCAAAAAACAAAACAAAACAAAACAAAAAACAAAACTTAGAGATAATCTAAATATCTGCCACTAGAAACGGATTAAATACATTACAGAATATCCACTATACAACGGAATACTATCAGTCTTGAGAAAGAAGGTGGTAGCTTTTTATTTCTAACATGGACAGATGTCTAAGCCTCATCTTTAAGTTACTAAAAGCTAGTTGTCAGACAAAATGTCCCCAGTTGTGTTGGAAAAAGAAATCTGTAAAAGTGTTTGCAAATTTGTAGAATTATTTAGGAAGAATACAAAACTAACATTTCACTGTGATCATGGCTATGAACTATTTTACAACTCTTGTACAGGGACACTATTTTTTTGTTTTTGTTTTGCCAGTCCCAGGGCTTGAACTCGAGGCCTGAGCACTGTCCCTGGCTTCTTTTTGCTCAAGGTTAGCACTCTACCTCTTGAGCTACAGTGCCACTCTGGCTTTCTCCATATATGTGGTGCTGAGGAATTGAACCCAGGGCTTCATGTATACAAGGCGAGCACTCTGCCACTAGGCCATTTTCTCAGCCTAACATTATGTTCTTAATTGGCCTTGACTCTTGTTTGTTACAGGGTGAATCAACAAATTGGCTTCTCATCGTTAAACACTGTCTCTGTTCCAAACCACTCAGCATGCTGACATATCTAAAAGATATTACAGGTGTAAATAATTATCTATGTGCACATACAATTCTCTCTCACTTGTCCAACATTGTCTGAGTAACATACTGTTTTAGGTACTAAGTTACTTCACTGAAGAAATCAAAATTACTACCTTCTTGAAAAATAAGGCCATAAAAATATTTAATATAATGCAGTGACAAATGAAAGTGCTATGAAGAAAACTAAAGCAGAGGAAGAATACAGAGTGATGGGAAGAAATGATGCTTTAGATAGAACAGGTGCAGATACACCGTGAACAGAGGCCTAAGTTCAAGACCCAGGACTGGCAAAAAAAAAAAAAAAAAAAGAATATTCCAAGCAAGGCACTGGTGGTTCACTCCTGTAATCCTAGCTACTCAGGAAGCTGAGATCTGAGAATCTCAGTTCAAAGCCAGCCCAGGAAGGAAAGCCCGTGAAACGCTTACCTCCAATTAACCACCAGAAAAGCAGAGGTGGTGTTGTGGTGGCTCCAGTAGTAGAGTGCTAACCTTAAGCTAAAGAGCTCAGGGACAGCACCTAGGCCCGGAGTTCAAGCCCCATGACTGACCAAAAACAAAAGAAGAAGAAAATTCCAAACGCTGCTATTGCTGAAATGTAGCACATCATCTATGGAGGAAAGTGGTATCTGAAACTGGGGAAGTTGCTATGTCACAGGTTTTTTCGGGACCTTGTAGGGCATACCAGGTCTTAATTGTCATGTGCAATGGGAAGCCATTAAAGGTGTTCTGATACTTTGTTTTGCTCCCATCTCAAAGTGAATCACATGACCAGATTGAATAGCTGTTTCTGAGGAGAACAGAAGCTATGTTGCCAAAGAAGCAAGGAGTCAATTAAGGATAGCATAGGATAGGATCAGGAGGAAGAGATATATGGACCCAGGATTGTAAAAGTGAAGTGGAAAGACATGGCTGGATTCCAATGCGTTTGAAAGTAAAGGTGACAGATTACTGTTTAGTTGGGTATGAAATGGCAAGAGAAACAGGAGTCAAGGAAGAAAATAATGTTTTAGACCTGAGCAATTTGATGAACGGGAGAACAGGTTTGGTGGATGGAAAACTTAAGAGTTTGGGATAGGATGTATTTGTGAAGTCTATGAGATAGCTAAGAAGAGATGTCTAGAAAGCAGTTGGATGTAAGAGTTTGAAGCTCAGGGGAGTTCAAGAATGCAGATAAGATTTGGGTCTTCAGACTATACAAGATCTGCTGGTATACACATGTAAAGAGAGAGAGATGGGCATATCAACACTTAATGCTCATCAGAGGAATTCAGAGGAAGAGAACAAAGAGCCCTGGTCAGAGATTTGGAAGAAAAGTCATGTCCTGGCAGCCAGATATAAAAATAAATCAGTAAAACAGAAGGGCAAATGCTAAGTTGCTAAGAGGTAAGGTGAGATTATTGAGAATTAAATTTGATAATGGGGAAAGCCCTGAGTATTTTGACAAGAGCTGTATAGGTGAAGGATTGGAGTGGCTTTAAAAAAAGAACAGGAGGGCTGGAAATATGGCCTAGTGGCAAGTATGGCCAAGTGCTTTGTATATGTGAAGCCCTGGGTTCGAATCCCCAGCACCACATATATACAGAAAATGGCCAGAAGTGGCGCTGTGGCTCAAGTGGCAGAGTGCTAGCCTTGAGCAAAAAGAAGCCAGGGACAGTGCTCAGGCCCTGAGTTCAAGGCCCAGGACTGGCAAAAAAAAAAAAAAAGAAAAAAAAGAAAAAAAACAGGAGGAGGAGTCTGTCTATACAACATCTCTTTGGACATGTCTGCTATAAATGCACAGACGTTTCCCTTGGTTTTGCTTTTGCCTTAAAGGAATTTAGCTGAGAGATAGACTGCTTATACTCTGCTCCGTATCTTTTGGAGTGTAAAGCAGAGCTAATTTTGTCTTGACTGGCTGGCAAGTCCTTTTATTCTTCACTGCCAGTGCCTTCTGTTCACTTTCACAGAGCAGCTTCTAGAACCGCACAGCTGATTCTAATCCTTCCTCAACAGTGCAGCTGCCATTTCTCATCTGTGTCAACTCTACCCTTTCTGATTGTTTTCTTGTTCATCATTTTCCTTTTCTTGTTGCTTCTCATACGTTTTCATGTCAGTGCAATAAAGATGACCTTTTAGATATGACATCAACAACAAAGAGGGTGATTTCCCTTGCAGAGCATAACCTATCCACAGTAGCTAGTTAAGAGTTGGAACTCTGAAATTATGGCCCCTTCTTTCCCCCTGTTGTGGAGGTGGTAAGGACCCATTAGATGGGTTACTCAGAGCTTTAAGGGTCTTCAGGAAGTCTGAAGCTCCCTTTATGCTCAGTATCCAGTTGATGATTGCACTAGTGAGTACTGTGAGGTTTTATTCAGGCAATAAGGCAAAAACCACTTTTCAAATTTGCTTGTCGTTCAGTCAATGGTAGGTATTGCAGCTTTGGCAACATGAGAGATGCTAGAGCTGTAGAGATGGATGCAGGTACTCCCTTCATGGGCCATGCGTGATTCGTGTAGGACATTTAGATGAGTATGTGGATACCTCATGGTGCAGTGAATGCTTTCAAAAGAAAATTCAAACCAGCCACCAATGGCTCAAGCTTATAATAGTTCATGAGGCTAAGATCTGAGACAGAGGTTCAAAGGTACCCTGGGCAGACATATGCCTTATTACTCCAATTAATCAGTAACAAGCCAGGAGAGGTGTGGCTCAAGAATTAAGAGTGCCAGCCAAGCAGTGAGTGAGAAAGTTGAGTGAAAGCATGAAGCCTGGACTTCAAGGCCCAATACCCACAAAATAAATAAACACCCAGGCACTGCTGGCTCATACCAGTAATCCTAGCTACTCAGCCTCCTGAGATCTGACCATCACAGTTCAAAGCCAGCCAAGAGAGAAAAATTCGTGAGACTTTTATCTCCAATAAACTACTTAGAAAAAGACAGAAGTTGCACTGTAGCTCAGGGACAGCACCAGACCCTGAGTTCAAGCCAAACGACCGATAATAAATAAATTATAATGCTATGAAAGAACACAGAATAGATGGTTCAAATTTGGACATCATAGAAGCTTCACTGGGAAAGAGATAGAGTCTAAGTTATGAAGACTGAGTTAACCAGATTGTCTCCATGTTAGAGACAACATGTAAAGGACCAGAAGCACAGCATATTTGGGGAATGTCACAAAAAACAAGCAAAGCTTAATGTGTATGTGCTATACTGGACTGAGGCACTCAAGAAATGATCAGATATAAGGATGGGGAGAAAAGCAGATAAAGTCATAAGACATGACAAAGGATTAGGGCTATCTCCTGAGAAATGCATCAAAAAGATAAGAGTAGTTTTGCCTGGGGAGTGAGCACGGTGTAGAGTTGAGGGTACTTCATTTTATTACTTTACTCTCATAATGTTAAGACGTTTATTTTCCCAATGCTACAAATTATTGTTGTGATTCAAAGTTTTATACCGCAACAGTTTTAAAAAGAACAAATATTATTTTGCTGGCATTGTACTTGTTCAGCTCACTTGCTTGGTGGGTACTCTACCACTTGAGGGATCAAAGCACAGTAGGTTGGTGAGCAGTCAATAATATTTGCTCAATACATAATTAGCAGCCTTAAAGTAGTAGTTTACATCTGTATTATTCTAAGCTCCTTATTGGTTTACATCATAAACAAAGTTAGTATGTAGATAACTTACACAAATGGACAATATCTGGAAACAAATGGAATGAACCAGAATCACTCTGTTGACAAGGTCCAGAGCAATGGCAAATATTTAATAGGGTTTACCAAGTTAGTATGTAGTCTCCAAGATATCTCTGGTCTTTATAGACAGTGCTGGATAACAGAAAGATGGTTTCTTTTTGAAAAGTGTTCAAATAGAGCTGTCTACTTCACAGTGCCACTTGGATGCTCTCTCAGATTAACCAAATTACTTAACATCAGACCCAGATTAAACCATTCATTCACTTGTAACCTATTAAGAACCAGCAGGTAAGGGATTCAGCCCCTTTGTTAACTAAATCTGATAGTTCTTCTTTGGATCCCAGATGCTGAAACACTTACCAAACATTCCTTTACTAAGGGCTTCAGAGCATTAGTGCTGTTAGAAATCCCTTCTGTAGGGGCTGGGGATATGGCCTAGTGGCAAGAGTGATTGCCTTGTACACATGACACCCTAGGTTCAATTCCCCAGCACCACATATACAGAAAATGGCCAGAAGTGGCGCCTTGAGCCTTGAGCGAGAAAAGAAGCCAGGGACAGTGCTCAAGCCCTGAGTCTAAGCCCCAGGACTGGCAAAAAAAAAAAAAAAAGAAATCCCTTTTGTTGCCAATGATTAAAAGGCTCTGTACTCCCAAGACATTTGCCTAATTGAAGGCAAAATGTTTAAGTAACTGCCAAAGGAATTTATACTTATTTAGTGCTCTCTCACTCTTGCCTACTCCTAATCTTGGCTTATTACAAAATATTTCACAAAGAAAAAGCAATTGAGAGAAGGTATTTACTTCATTATTTCCACTTTTGCTTTCATACTTCTTCTCATGCCTAATTGGTATTATGAGAAGGAAAACAGTAATTTCACACTTAGTACAAAGTGCTCACTTTGCAGGTTACTGTTGACCAATACATTATTTACCTACCTGTCACTCATTAGTTGTGTGACTTTGGGCCATTTTCTGGAAAACTGTACCACATATTTTATCCACATCTAAAACTCCATGGTTCTAACATGAGAGGAGAGGGAAAATAAATGTTACCTTATGAGAGTGTGGATAACAATGACACCTTAAATTTTTAGACCTCAATTTCTAAAGAAAAATAATCGGTCAAAGGCAATGAATCCTGTGCTAGAAGTACAGCTTCTTGCTTTAATAAGCTTGAAACTAACAAACTGATAACATTTTGAGTTCATTTTTCAGTTGGTACACAAAGTGTGGAACATAAAATTTCTACAGAAATTAGATGATATGCCAGATCATGCCTGAAATCCTAGCTACTCAGGAGGCTGAGATCTGACAACAGTGGTTCAAAGACAGTCTGGACAGGAAAGTCCACTGGACTCTTTATCTTCACAATTAACTACCAAAATGCTGAAAATGGCACTGCAGCTCAAAGTGTTAGAGCACTAGCTTTGAGCACAAAATCTCAAGGACAATGTCTAGGCCCTGAGTTCAAGCCCCATGCCCCTGATATGTGTGCACACATACACACACAGGTGCACACACAGAAGGAAATGAGATGAAACACAGTGATTAGGCTCTTAAACTAATTTTCAAAGCTTACTTAATATTTGATGCAAGTGAGTTTTAAAATGCAAGGTATTAAAAAAAATAGGCCAAGTGCCAGAGGCTCACACCTATAATCCTAGCTACTCAGGAGTATGAGACCTGAGGATGGTGGGTTGAAGACAGCCTAGGCAGACAAATCCATGAGTCTCTGATCTCCAGTTAACCAATAAAAACTCACAAGTGGAAATCTGGCTCAAGTGGTAGAGTGCCAGCTTTGAGCAGAGAAAACCAAGTAAGAGTACAAGGCCCTGAGTTCAAGCCCCAGTATCAACACACACACACACACATTGCCACATAAATGCTTACGCAAAAAGAACATCAAAATTAAACAACAAAAATATTTATCTTGAAACTTATTCTTCACAGTCAGCCAAAAGTCCATTGGCCTGATGATACTGTTGATCCTTCTAATGCGTTTATAATAGCGTACTCTTCAAGCCCATGGTCTGCAAGTTAAGAACCAGTGTTCATAAAACAAAGTGAGACTGTCTTCCTACTTGCTAGGTATAGGTAACAGTGGGGAATCAGAGATAGGCCAAAGCTCAAAGCTAAGAGCAAAGCACATAATTGGAGGAGACCTTTCCTTAGCCTTCCTCAGCTCACAGTGGGAGAATTTAGCAACTGGAGTATTCTTTTCACATCCCAGCTCTAGGATTCCCTGCACCACATTCCTAGGAATTAAGTGGTAGTTCAGGAACATCCAGCCTTCAAACTAGGAAGTGTGTAGGTCCTGGTTGAAGTAGGAATTATGGAGGAAACAATTCCCTGACTTGTTGTAAGTACTTACTTGCTGTTCCTTGCAGCCCCAGCTTTGACTGGAAAGAGACTGAACCCAACTATGGACAGTGGAGTTTCAAATATATATGCATATGCACAAGATGGATGCTTATATGCAGGGTCTACTAAGGTTTGATATTTGAAAATTAAATCAATAGTATTCTCGGTAATGACTTGTTGCTAAACTTTTGACTTTAACCATAAGGATGGAAAGTGTCCCTATTCAAATTTAAACTTTGAGCCGTTTACATTTTTATTTCTTAGGTACTTCTCAATATTCACTGTTGAAATAATGACCTATTACACTTAATTTGGACAGGTTTAACTATCACAGTTTCAATCAGAGAGGCATCGGCCACTCTAATTTTCTAAGATTTGCAACTTCAGTTTGCCCTTAGCCCTTTTTATGGCATGAGATCATTTTAAAATTGAAATGGTACTTCTGCTCTCAATCAGATAGTAAAACCAAGAACAAGTAGCAGGCGTTTGCTAAGTCAACACACATACTAAGCTTTTGGTTACATTTCTGAGGTACAAACAGGTCTACAGTATGCTTAAATCCACATACAAATGGTATATCTCACTTGCTAGTGTAGATTTCAATACGAAAAATTACTGAGTCTAGATTATATGTGCACTTAAATTGCAAGGAAAGGATGAATGAGTAATGCATAGCTTATCAAAACACTTAAAAGCTGCTCATATTACTTAACTTTTATTTATATGTGCTGCTTTTCCCTCATGAAATCCAACTTGCAACCTCTTTTTAAGACTGTAGACAGCAACTTTATTTCTTCTGGTATACAGTTTCATGACTGCCTGAAATTTTTCATGACTGCATGCACTTAAGGTAAATTTAATGTAAATGTTAACTATATAGCAAGGTACTGAAAAATTCAATGAAAAGGATCATTAAAAAAAGAAAAGATATGAGGGCTCCAGGTGCTAATGTCTTATCCTTGTAATCCTAGTTACTCAAGAGACTGAGACCTGAAAGATCAAGGCTCTATGCTTGTCTGGGCAGGAAAGTTGTTGACACTCTGACTCCAATTAAATAGCAAAAATTTGGGCTGAAGGTGTGGGTCAAGTGGCAGAATGCCAGCAGTGAGCAAGAAAGCGGAGAGCACAAAGCCTTGAGTTCAAACCCTAGTACTGGCACTTATGCCAGTGTAACACACACAGACACACACACAGAGAAATCTTGCTTTTGTAACTTTGTTAACTACTCACTACAGTCTATGTTGTAGAGATCTAAATTACTAACAACCGCTATCTTTCCCTACTAAGCGTATCCATCAAGATGAGATTTGTTAAAGTTCAAAACCAAATCAGGTTTCACTTTCTCACTGCAACAATCAGCACATAAATAATACATTTCTACCAGTTTCACTCTTCAGATGGGCTTTATCATCTGAGTGGCAGGACACCAAAATGGGAAAGGAGAAGTCAATGTCATAGAATATAAATAGCTGTGGCCAAAAAACAATATAGCACAAGAGCCAATAGGAGAAGGGCTCCCCAAATTGAGCAAAAGTGACTTCTTCCATGTCTCCATGAGCACCTGAGGGAGAACCACCATTAGAAATTAAAATGTGGAAGCAACCAGGGCTGGTACAAGATTTCCAATAATACATCAAAAAGACAAACGTCCAGCGTTTCCTAGGTTTCCTGGGACACACATATACATCTTAAGCCTCAGTACATTCATGAAAAGGAAACCTTTTCTAATGTAAGTTGTATATAGATATAACACTGTAGAAGGTATGATGGAAGCACAATCTGTTTAACCCACAAGATAAAACTTGCCATCACAAGACAAACATAAGTCTACGTCTCACTTTAAACACAAGTAAACCTTGCATTGTGTTCCTTTTACGGTTCACTACACAGGCCCAACAATTCCCGTTCACATTGGTTAAAACGTCAAAGGTTAAGACGTCTGAAATCAGTTTGCTTAAATCGCAGGGGCACACACTTCACTTTCTAAATGTTTGTGGGGCATTCATTACTTGATCGTTCTCACGTGCTAGGAATCATTAAGTTCACCAAGATTCTGTGACAACACACACACACACACACACACACACACACCTTCAAGCACCAGCAGCATAAACCAAATGCAGGCATCATAAAGTTATATAAGAAAAGCAGTCTCTCCTCTGAGGAATCAGTTCAGGCATCCAAGAATCCAGGAAACCGCATATCCTGCACACTCGGGCTGCATCACAGGAACTAGGTAACGAGAGAGAAACAATGCAAAGTACAGTACACCGGGAAATGAGAGCAAGTAATTGCGGGGGGGGGGGGTGAGGAGGGAAGATGCAGGCGATGCCACCAGAGGCATCTACAAGCATTCCTTCGCTAGGAGGAAGGGAGGGAGAGAGGGAGGGAGAGGGAGAGTGTCAAGAGAGAGTCTGCGGTCTTTAAAGAGTGCCTGGCTGACCTGGGTAACGGGTCCAAGCCAAAACATACAACAAACCACGACAGCTTGCAACAAATTCCACCAGGGCGGGTGGGAGAAGAGAAGAGAGGGAGTACCATGAAACGATCCACACGGACGGGGCTGGGGGCGGTGGTGCCACCGCTGTCACGGCCCTGCCACCTGCTTTCCGCTTCCTCGGGGAGGGGTGGCTGCGCGTCGGCCCGGAGGCACGGGACGCGGGGCGGAGGTGAAATAGGTGATGCCTCAACCCTCAAGCACCAGATAATGGTCCGCGGGCTCCGCATGGGGAGGAAGGCGGAGAATTTCCAAGAGATGGCCGCGGGCGGGCCGGGAGGCAAGCGAGGAGGAGCGGCGGGGGTCGCAGGTGTGAGGACCCGAGAGGTCGGGGCGGCCCCAGCCGCAGCTAGAGAAGGGAAGGGAAGAGAGCGGAGGCGAGAGCGGGTCCGCGTGGAGCCCCACCGCGCCGGGCCGGAGGGAGCGAGAGAGCGTGCGGGCCGGGGAGGCGCCCCCGGGGCGGGCGAGGCGAGGAGGGGGCGCCCCGGCCGCTAACCTGCTGTTGGATCTTCCCGTCTTCGGTGACGACCCAATGCGTGGTGGCGAAGGACCCTCGTGCCGCCACACTCAGCAAGGCAGAAAGGCTGAGAAGCCAGCCTGGGCCGAAGCAAGGCGGCAGCTCAGACCGGCCACGGACCCCTACTGCTGCCGCCATCTTGGCCCCCCCCACCCGGCCCGGCTGGTCACACCGGAAGCGGAAGTGGCCTGTCGCCGCCCGCCATTTTGGGGAGGTCAGCGCCCAAGGAGTACGTGGAGGAGGAGGCTGAGAATGTGGAGGAGGAGGAGCCGGGAGGCGCTTGAACGCCAGGCGTAGGCGCTGTCCCTGAGCTTTTGTGCTCAAGGCCGGTGCTCCACCACTTTGAGCCACAGCTCCACTTCCGGCTTTTTGGTAGTTCATTGGAAATAAGAGCCTCACAGACTTGCCAGTGACCTCAAACCATGATTCTCAGATCTTAGCCTTCCAAGTAGAGTAGCTAGATGTGAAATGCTGGTGCTTGACAGGTTCCAGCTTTGTTTTTGTTTTTTTGTGTGCCAGTCTTAGGGCTTGAATTCGAGGCCTTGAATGCTTTCCCTGAACTTTTTTGTTCAATGCTGCCACTTTAACCCTTGAGCCCCACTTCCACGTCTAGCTTTTTGGTGGTAAATTGGAGAAGAGAGTCTCCTGGACTTTCCTGTCCTAGTTGGCTTTGGACCACAATTCTCAGATCTCAGCCTCCTGAGGAGTTAGGATTACAGGCGTGAGCCACCAGAGCCACTTTTGGGCTATTATCTCTTTAGGACTGTGAAGCCGTCTCCAAGGGTGGGCACTGGAGAATGCTGAGAGCAATAGGTGAGGTGGACCTAAGCTGAAGTGAAAAGGATCAGGATTTTTTTTTAAATTTTCTTTTCTTAAATGTTTCTTAAATGTTTAAATGTTTCTTAAATGTTTAATTTATTTCTAACAAAGTATTTTACAAAATGTAAACTTTTTTTTTTCCTCTAAAGCCAGTCCTGGGCCTTGAACTCAGGGCCTGAGCACTGTCCATGGCTTCTTTTTGCTCAAGACTAGCACTCTACCACTTGAGCCACAGCGCCACCTCTGGCCATTTTCTATATATGGGGTGCTGAGGAATTGAACCCAGGGCTTCATGTATATGAGGCAAGCACTCTTGCCACTAGGCCACATTCACATCCCCAGCCCCAAAAGGTAAACTTTTGAACTGCCTATGACTTGGAAAGTTTCTGATGGGCAGTGTTAAATCAGGGCAGTCTGGTAGCACTCTGCTGCAGGCCATGTCTGGAATTTTTAGAATACAGTGCACTAATTTGTAAACATAACCCATTGTATACCAAACATTGCCTGTTCAAGATGAAGTCTGTACACAAGATTCTCCCCCTGCAAGTCTTGGAAATTTGGTATGCGTTTAGTTGAAGGTAGGTAGATTTCTGGTGCTTAGTAAAGCTGCATGTGTCCAATGGCACCCCAAGTGGGCACCAGAGATAGTAAGTTCTGCCTGTGGAGAAGGCGTGACAGTCATGTGCGAGCTTATTGTACAAATTCAGTCTTGCCTTCTGTCCCTCTTCCACCAACCTGCTGAGTCAGGTTGCTTTTAACCAGAGCCTCAGGTGATTGGTACTGTACATTGAACTTTGAAAGAACTACTTCCTTCTAGTGAACTGCAGACAAGCAACTAGCTTGGAGTCTGGCTTTCTAGGTAGATGGATTGTTTTTAGGTATTTCACTACTAGCTTTCTGTGTCATTTTGTATTTAGGTTTGTCATGCTTTTGGTTTTCTTTTGGGAAAGATAATGAGAATACTGCATGACCTTTTCCCTACAGTATGTGACAAAAAAGTTAAAGTGGGCTGGGAATATGGCCTAGTGGCAAAAGTGCTTGCCTCATATACATGAATCCCTGGGTTCAATTCCCCAGCATCACATATATAGAAAATGGCCAGAAGTGGTGCTGTGGCTCAAGTGGCAGAGTGCTAGCCTTGAGCCAAAAAAAGAAGCCAAGGACAGTGCTTGGGCCCTGAGTCCAAGGCCCAGGACTGGCCAAAAAAAAAAAAAAAAAAAAAAAAAGTGCTTAAGCATGTGATTCCATTGCATGCTGTGTTTTCTTTTGTTTTTTAAAGAGTGTGTTTTGAGAGAGTTTTTATTAAAAGTCTGATATGATGAACACTCATTTCATTAAAAATAAATGACTTATTTTACCTGACAGTTGGAGAATATTTGGGTATGGAAATCTGCCCACTGAGCAGTATGCAGTATAATGGGATATTGGCCTTAATAATTAAAATATAGGATTATGGAAAGGGCATATGGGTGTGTATTTAGAGGACAACCTGCCACCTGAAGAAAGGTTTGGTCCAAAGGTCATGGGTTCAGGCAAAATAAACAGTTAAGTGTATAAAGGTGAAGTTGGTTGGTTTCAGGCTATAAGAACTTGGAGTATTTCATGCTGAGTTTAAAAGGAATAAAGAGTATTCTGAAGTCAACATTCTGAAGTGGCAAATGATGGCGTCCCTTTGTTTTATTTTACTTTCAGGTGTAGAGGCCTACTGTTACTTGTGTCTAAGATAAAAATTGTATATTTTTATAATAGGATATACATATATGTATACTTATTTGTACATATATGCATGTGTACATACATATGTGTATATGAAAGATTTTTTATGGAGCAAGATCAGTGGAGTTATAGAGTTCTGCCTGCGATGCACAGATAGTGACTTCCAAATAACCATTCCTCTAGTCTTCTACTGAACTGTTTTAATTATCACACACAAACACTTAGGATTGCTTTTACCTACCCTGTTCCCGGCCTTTCCTTATGCTTCTGCTCAAATCTGTTACTTAAAGTACAACTTAAGTTCTGGCCTATAACATGTTGACAAGTTTACCTCCTTTGAATTTTGTGACTGGTAATGGTGTTACCTTGTGATATGACTTTATAAAATTTGAAGAGTTAAACTCAATTCTTGCAAAGGTTCTTAGATCTAGTCAGATAGAACATTCACACAGTAATTTAGGAAAAGAAAATTTCTTACAGATAGGTAGTAATTCCATTCAGGCATGACTTGCCAAACTAAAGTCTGAAGCATGAGGACTACTGTGGATGTGACCAAATGTCAAATCAGTTCAGAATTCACTTGGTGACACTAGGGTTGTTTATGGCATGACAGTCATCCCCCAGTTTTCTTGCCATATTGACCACCTTCTTTTATCCAAATGCTTGCAGCTGGTCACTTGAGGACAGTCTTGCTGGTCAATAGTACTTTGACTGTTCAACCTGAGTAGCATTAAATACTTGCCCTAAGCCACTAGTTTTATCTCCCTTGTATATATTCAAGCAATAGACTACTTTTGTGATTAAATTCAAACCCATGAAGACATGAGTTTGGGTTATTGTTGTTTGATAAGAACAACTTGATAGGATACAAACTAGTTTTTCCTTGGAAGAGTATCATTTCCTCATGTTTTGAGAAATATATGTTGGAACTGTATGTATTCTATGTTTTCTCTTATTATTTTTATCATCAGCTGTCTGATAACCAGTTTTGGATCTTGTTTGTGGTTTTTGGGAGCAAATCTACAACTTCTAGAAGTAAATCTATCATTTCATTAAATTTGTTTCTAGTTTCCATAATGTTTAAGTCCTGGAGATCCTCTTCTACTTTTATTTATTTATTTATTTATTTTGGTCTTGGGGCTTGGATTAGGGCCTGGCCACTGTCCCTGGGCTTTTTCAGCTCAGGGCTAGTGCTCTATCACTTGGAGCAGCAGGACCACTTCCAGCTTCCTAGTGGTTAACTGGAGGTAAGTCTTAAGGACTTTCTTGCCCCAGAAGGCTTTGAACCACAATCTTCAGTCTCCTGAGTATCTATGATTATAGGCATGAGCCACCGATGCCTATCCTCTTGTAGTTTCTAAGATGGGGAAAAGAGCTGAAAGCTAAGGGAGTATACAGGTGCTATGGCCAATAAAAGGCAGGCTTTACATTGAAATCTGACTGGATGACTGGGCAGAATGAAGGGATACTGGGGCTGGGGATATGGCCTAGTGGCAAGAGTGCTTGCCTCGTATACATGAGGCCCCGGGTTCAATTCCCCAGCACCACATATACAGAAAATGGCCAGAAGTGGCGCTGTGGCTCAAGTGGCAGAGTGCTAGCCTTGAGCAAAAAGAAGCCAGGGACAGTGCTCAGGCCCAGAGTCCAAGCCCCAGGAATGGCCAAAAAAAAACCAAAAAAAAAAAAAAAAAAAAACCAAACCAAGAATGAAGGGATATTTCTAGAGAAATATTCTCCAATAATAAAATGAGAAGCTCTGGGAATTTAGGTTGTTTTTTTTGGCCAGTCCTAGGCCGTGAACTCAGGGCCTGAGCACTGTCCCTGGCTTCTTTTTTGCTCAAGGCTAGCACTCTGCCACTTGAGCCACAGCGCCACTTCTGGCCATTTTATGTATATGTGGTGCTGAGGAATCGAACCCAGGGCCTCCTGTATACAAGGCAAGCACTCTTGCCACTAGGCCATATCCACAGCCCCTGGGAATTTAGTTTAAAAACTAGGAACCAGAGAGCTTTGAGAAAACCCATTCTCTTGGCCATTCTTCCTATACTTGCTTTCATTAAACATTGGAATGCTGTCTTCATAGCCCATACTATTCTGATATTAAATGTACTAGCTCAGCATAATAAAAATATAAACTCCCTGGATTGGCCTGTCTTGTTCATTACTGTATCTTCAAGGTTTACTCAAGGTTTTCTCTTCTTGAGCTATAGCGTTACTTCTGGCTTTTTGTTTTGTTTTTGTTTTTGTTGCCAGTCCTGGGGCATGGACTCAGGGCCTGAGCACTCTCCCTGGCTTCTTTTTGCTCAAGGCTAGCACTTTACCTCTTGAGCCACAGCGCCACTTCTGGCTTTTTTCTGTATGTGGTGCTGAGGAATAGAACCCAGGGCTTCATGTATATGAGGTGAGCACTTTACCACTAGGCCATATTCCCAGCACTTTTTTATTTTTTATTTTTTATTTTTTTGGCCAGTGCTAGGCGTGAACTCAGGGCCTGAGCACTGTCCCTGGCTTCTTTTTGCTCAAGGCTAGCACTCTGCCACTTGAGCCACAGCGCCACTTCTGGCCATTTTATGTATATGTGGTGCTGAGGAATCGAACCCAGGGCCTCATGCATACGAGGCAAGCACTCTTGCCACTAGGCCATACTCCAAGCCCCTCTGTTTGTTTTTTTAATATGGTGCTGAGGAATTGAACCCAGGGCTTCATGCATGCTAGGCAAGCACTCTACCACTAAGCCATATTCCCAGCCCTTTGTTTTTTAAAGAGATGAATGTATCAGGAACTCATGAACCTTCCATCTTAGACTCTCAAGTGCTGGGGTTACAAGTGTGATGTTTTGATGAGAACCAAATTCTTTTTTTTTTGTTTTGAGGAGATTGTATTAGCTCATAAAAAAAGAAATCTAGATCAGATGATTTTCAAGAAATACTATCCTCCTTGAGGGGCTTGCCTGTCTCTTCATTTTCAAGGTCTTAGCATACTGCTAGGCACCGGAGGAACAATCAGTGTTAATATGCAAAAATTAGAAAATTATAACACCAGACACAAAACAAAAATTACAAAAGGAAATTTATTTAAAAAGCATACGGGAACATTTACATTTAAACAAGTTGGTAAACAGGTGTCTTGCAAAAGAAAGAACATCCATGGCATGAAGGTTTCCATTCAAAAAACGGAAGCAAAAAACCCTAAGTTGTGCACTATTGCCTTAGGAAAGGGAAGGCAAACTACGAAGTAGTAAGGGAAGAAATGTCAACTCAGAATCAAATTTGAGAATGTCAAGTCACTCCTGCGAGTCTGAGTTTACAAATATGCTTTATGGAAAAAAGAAAATAGGAAAAAATTACCCTTAAATGTTCAAATTTACATAGCTGTAATCTCAATATATTTCCTATACTAGAAATGGCTTCAAGGCCATTGGCCCATCTATCTGAGGTCCAGACTAGCTAGCTGGTCACAGTTTTTCAAGTGGTAATTCCATGTTCCTATGTCTGTTCAGATACCAAGTGAGCTTAGGTTCAGCTCAGTCTTTTGGAATGTTTAAGGATTATTGCCACCATTCCATAGTTAAGCTGGCCAACTTCTTGTGCTCACTTGTATCACTTTAGCCTTTTAGAAATGTTTGCCCTATAAACATGTGCAGTAATTCTAACAAAGGGGTTTTGCTTTTTTTTTTTCCCAGTGTAGAAGTAATGGTAACAAAGACACCTGTGTTGGAATCACAAACTATTCCTTATAAAATACATGAAACTACTAGAAATGTCATTGGGCATTTGATTTGAATAGCAAACATGGGAAGGAAAGATTTTAACTATAAAACAAAAATATAAGGAACATTCAAATGCAGAGTAAAGGGTCTATGCTACTAAAAATGCCCATGACATCAGACACTCCACAAACCTCCCATCTGTTGTTTTAACCTAGTCTCTAATGGCTAACTTATACAATAATTGATTAATAACCTGAGAAGTTAAAACTCTTGAAAGTGGCAAAAGCAAATGGAGAGAGCATCCCTTATTCATAGGTACTATGTTATCAAGTCACTTTTCCTGGGTAGCCCTGGTTATTAAGTCTCCAAAATCCTAAATTATACTATCTCTTCCTGTAGAAACCTGTATGTACATCAGATCTGGCTGTATTTCACCAACAAGGAGTTCCCAAGTTTATCTCTGGAAATACAACCTTTGTTTTAGCCTTAAATAACAATTATCATGTAAGTGCATCTGACCCAAAGTTCTTCTCTACTAAGAGAAAAAAACCTAAGGTTTCCATTCAATAATGGATTCAGCCTTAAAAGTATAATTACCATGTCAAAGACTTAGCCCAATCCTGGAATTTAAAATATTGATTTGCTGTATACTCAAATTTCACAGCATGCACATACACACACACACATGCTTATGTGTGTATGCATACTATACATACGCATTGCTATTCAAATACAAGATCACATATTCCAAAGGTGTATTCCAATCAATGGAGAAGAGTGGGTGAGCAGCACTGTACTACTTCCTGAAGATGTACTGTCACCCCTGCATATTAAGAAAGTTGATATTTTCATGACACTGGGTGGGTGCTGCACCATGGCCTAGCAGCTTTATTAAAGACAAATGAAGATAATATCTTAAGACTGACCATTACTCTTCTCCAAATTCTGGGCAGAAAACTATAGGGCAAAGTTAATAACCTTTCAAAACTGATCATCGTTTATCAGATTACAGAACTAGACCAATATGTTATACTTTAGACTTAAACAGCTTTCAACAACAAATTATCAGATGTTTAAAAGTATAAGATTCACAATATGAAATCTGAGTAATGAAGATACTGCAAAAACAAGTCAAGACTGCAGACAAAGCATCCAAAAATATTATTGTGGTTTTTACCTTGGACATAACCATGGTCTGTTACAAAAGTAGAGCATACATACAAAGGTATAAAGAACATTTAAGTTTTTAGCTGAAGGCAGCAGTCTTTTTTTAAGGGATATCCCCGGCAATCCAATGAGTAGTAGAATTTAAGTGTATTAAGCTCATGACAATGCTGAAGAACGTGATGTCTTGTTCAGTAGAGTCTTCCTCGACTGCGATTTCCTCGTGTCCCCCAACCTCGGCCACCTCTACTTCCCCTGAAGGCTCCTCTCTGCTCTACGAAAAAGCGAACAAGGGTTTAGGACTTGCTTGGGATTTCATGGTACAAGGAGAAGAAATGCAGCTTTAGCTTTTATAACAGGTTTTATAAATGTGAAATGGGTATATGCTACTTTTTGTTGTTGTTGTTGGTTTTGAGACTTGAACTCAGGGTCTGGGTGCTGACCCTGAGCTCTTTTGCTCTACTTTGAGCCACATTCCACTTCTGGTTTTCCAGTGGCTAACTGAAGATAAGAGTCTCATATAGGCTTTCCTGCCCAGGTTGGCTTTGAACCTTAATCCTCAGATCTCAGCCTCCTGAGCTGCTAGCATTATAGGCATGAGCCACCAGTGCCTGGCAAATGCTACAGCTTCTACAAATTCATCCTGACTATAAAACTGGAGCACAGGTTTATATTGAAGCACAGATGACCAGGTATAGGACAAGATTCAAAATATATTCCCAGTATAGTCAAATATATCCTTTAACACAAATAGTTTAAAGTGACATTATTATGGTAACTATTCTTCCTTCTTATTTTGGTATCTTTATCACTACCAAGGAATAAAGTTTAAAACTGTATATACTTAATGTAGAATTAATTGTAATTGCTCAATTTCAAAAAAGTGTATCAGTGAAAGATGTGCTTTTCATTACTTTTGATCACATTATTCAAAGCACTTAGATTCACATTGATGTAGGAAACAAATGTATATTAGCTTTTTATATATTGCTTGCTCTTCCAAAATGCTAGCAAAAAGATACGTGTTCATGTTTGTGTTTACATTCACACACTTTATCATTTATAAGTTATTGATAGTTTAACTGAAAAGTCAAGTCACTTGTGTCCACCAGTGAGTCACATTTTTGGAGACAGTCTGATTTTGTAGTCCAAAGTGGCCTCAGCCTTCTTAGTGCTGGGACTACAGGCATGAGCCACCATGCCTGTTTTTGGTCAGTCACTTTTATAGTCCTAGAGAAATATTCTTCAAAGAAGTCCTTTCATTGAAGACATTCAAATTATGGGATAAATCCTTCACTAAACTTTAAAACTTCCTCATTGCAGAAATCTTGTTATCAGCAATAAAGGCTGAATTTTGCTTGTTTGGTTTACTATCTTGGCAACTTGAAAATATCCTGAAAGTTAATTTTCTAACTTTTGTTTGCTTCTTGTGCCATTATTACTTATTAGGGTTAGTAAAATGATAAAACTGGGTACTGAGGAAGGTTAGATAACGAAGTTAAGAAAAAAACTCCTCAAATTATGAAAGCACTTGTAATCTGATGATGTTAAAAACCCTGGTAGAATATCTTCAATTTCTCAAAAGAAGAATCTAGGTTTCAGGCTAATTCAGAAAATTTGGTAGAACAACACTATCTGTAACTAAAAACTAGAATCAAGTACAACCTATTCTCTGAATACTCCTTTCACATTGCTTGTACCCAAACGGAAACGCTCACCATAATTAAAGTTGCCCAAATTGCTGCTATATTTTCCACTGGGAGGATTATAAATCTGTCTGGCATCCCTTTTTGGCCCAGCTGAAGATTTCTTGGGTGGTGAACTTGAAGTTGTATCTTCACTGGCTCTCTTTTGCCTGTAACAGTAGGAATAACCCTACAATTAAAAATGCTCTATTGTGCCAGAAGCTATCAACAAGATAAAAAAGATATTCTGAAGAGGACAATACATCAGAAAAAAGGACCATGTCAAATTAAACATGACTTAAATATTGTCAGAAGGCATTTATAAGGCTTTAAAATGACCTGAAACTTGTAGCTTCAGAGATTTACATGTAAGCGATTCATTTTATGGAACTGTCAGAAAAAGCTTGTGCTGATGACTCATACAAGTAATCCTAGCTACTCAGGTGGCTGAGATGAAGATTGCATTTCAAAGCCAGCCTGAATAGTGAGTTAATTGGAGTGACTCAGACTCTGAACTCCAATATACTGTGAGAGAAGCTATAATCTAATGACAGAATATGTTCAGTTTCCCAAAAGAAGAGCCTAGTTTCCAAGCTAATTCAGAAAAGTCATTCGAGACTGTGAGACTAAAGATTCTGAACTCCAACTAACCAGGAAAACAATCCAGAAGTGGAGTTCTGGCTCAAGTGGTAGAGCACTAGCCTTGAGTGAAAAAGCTCAGCAACAGGTCCCAGACCCAAAGTTCAAGCCCCGAGTCTGGCATAGATACAACCCCCCCATCCCCTGTGGGGGAAAAAAAAAAGAACAACAAAAAAACCCATCAGAGAAGTCTAGTTATGCTACAGAAATACAAAGAAGCTTGAGAGATCCAGAGCTGTATTCTATCAGTTTAACAAATACTAGAATTGGATTTTCTATTTTAAGCTGTGCTTCTAACATTTTCTCAAATCATTTAACAATGTACCCTCTTGTATAGTAAATCGACAACAGAACTGAGGTGTTTTTTTTTTTGTCCATCATGGGGTTTGAACTCTGGGCCTGGGGGCTGTCCCTAACTAAGCTTTAAAGCTCAAGGCTAGCATTGTACCACTTGAGCCCCAGTGCCATTTCCAGTCTTCTGGTGGTTAATTGGAGATAAGAGTCTCATGGACTTTCCTGCCCAGGCTGGCTTTGAACCATGATACTCAGATCTCAGCCTACAGAGTAGCTAGGATTACAGGTATGAGCCACCTGAACCTGGCCTGAATTGAGATTCTGATAACTCTCAAATCCTCTTAAAATTCATTTCTTACCCAATCTCAACTTTCTGTACAGGTTTCCAAGATAATGTTACTGTGCTTTTATATGAAGGAGGAATGTGGAAGAGATCCTGTAGAGGAAAAAAAACACAAAGAAGATTCCTAATGTATTTGTTAGTCCCAGGGAGTGTGGAGAAGGTAGGAAATAGGAAGACACATCTTTACAGCCTGTTTTGTGGGAGGCACTGGGTTTAATAATACCATAGAGATGGGGGAAGGAAAGAGGAAGCGATGTTCATTAATTTTAAAAGAGGAAGCTTTAATTATTCTTGCTGTTTATTCCACCCTCCCCCCCCCCCCCCGCCGCTTTTTTTAAATTGACCCAGGGGCTCACACATAGCAGGCAAGTTACTGTTACGTTCTCTGAAATACTTCCTTGCCTCTTCTAATAAAAGAGTAATTACTTCACACGGTTTCCACTGTATTAGCTTCAAGGCACAGTAGTCCTTACTGTTTGTGTTTTTAAAAAATGTTTTTTGGTTAAAACTAGGGCTGAACCCCAGGGATGAACTTTTGCTAGTGCTTTGGTACAAGCCATATCCCTTCCACATCCTCTTATTGTCAAGCTTTGTGCTCTAGGTGTTATAGTAACATGACAGAACATACTAGGAAAGGAAAAAGAGAACTGAAGGGCCCAGTCATATGGTACATACTAGCCTACAATTAAAAAAAAACCCCAACTCATTTCATTGAAAAGTTATAGAAAAACAACAACAAACTACTACAGGACATATTTATTGTTAGAGTAAGCAATGCAGAGTTTGACAGCCTAGTCCAAAACACCTAACAGCATTAGGACCACTAGAACTTACACTGCTAAAATATCTGAGTCTAAGTCTATATATGGGCCAGAGAAGAGCTGGATGCTTATCTTCTGCAAATCTTTTGTATAAAACATGAATGAAATGGCATCTCATCTTAAACCCTACCATTACAGACCAGAAATACATGAAAAGCCTTATATTCACTTTAGGTAGTTGAGATTAAGAAAGAAAAGACTTACCTTGATTAAAACATTGATGTTGTTTGTTATTTTCAATGCAACAACTTTGATTTTGTTCTGCAAAAGGAAAATAGAATATGATTATCTTCTGTGTACATATTCCACTCCACTCTGACATAGAATTACATTAAGTTCTTCAGAATCAGTTCTATAGTTAAGAGAATTGCTTGTCATGTTTACAGATGTGCTTAATCCTGTTTCTTGACTACACAAGTCTAGATATAGCAAAGGAAGTAAATCATCTATGTTTCCTCAATAGGTTTGAATGTTCACATGTCATCAATAATTTACCTGAAAAATGTATAAATGGACACAGGAGTTATTTTTAAAGCAATCAATTGAAGATGCAGTTAAGACATAATGAAAATTCAAAGTATTCCTTCAGGACTGGAATGTAAACTGATAATATTAGGTGAGATCAAGAAAAAGCAAAGTCCCCACATAAACCTTTATAATCTGCTATGAAGTTGGCAGTTCATGAGATATCAGCCAATAGTCTTACCTCTTCTGTTTTTAAGGCCTCGCCTGTTTTTCCCTGCAGCGCTAAGCGAAGTTGTCTGATATAAACCTGAAGGCCCCGTGCAAAGTATTGCAGCCTAGATAAAAAAAGTATCTAATTAGTAATTTATCGCTTCAACTTTGCTTTTAAATTCACACGATCTTCTATAACAAAATGATCCTTAGTACACAAATGGTTGGTTACACGACCAACTAATTACAGAGTAACTTAAATTCCCTTTTTCTAATCAAGTATTTCACCAAGTACTTTTTATTGTTGAGACGGAAGTCTTGCTGTGTTGGCCAGACCAGTCTTGAACACCTGAGATGAAGTGATCATTTTGTTCCACCCTCCCCAAGCAGCTAAGACCAAAGGTATAAGGTACTATGTCTTTAGTATTTCATCAAATATTACACTACTCCTCTAGGCATAGTAGAGAATAGGTAACATTGTGTCTTAAGCATTTCAAAATAGAAGATGTGAATTTGTTACAGGAATAATTCAATATAAAGTACCTTTATGAAAAAAACTACCAATACTGAATCCTTTAGCATTGGTCATCTATTATTACTACTACTAATAATAGGTATGAGTACTTATGTGCAAGACATTCAGTCTCACTGAATTCTTGCATCTCCATTATTATTTAAACTGAACAGATAAGGAAAGTAGGAAGAGATGTTAAAAAGGGTGGGGATACAGGTTCTGCTCATAAAGAAAGTGTGAAGAGCCAGAGTCCATTCTTCTTGGAAGTTCATTTCCCTCAGAGTTCTATGTCACACCTATCACATATTTATGCACATCTGTCTTCTGGACCCTCCATTCTATTCCACTGTATAAGGTTCAAGGTAGTTGAGGGAGAATATGCACTTGTAGAACAACAAAACCAAAGTAGCTTCAAGATCCATAACCTCTGCCAAATACTGAACCATTTCAAGCATGTATTACCTGATTTTGAAATCTTTGAGCTTCTCTGCGTTCAGTTTGGCAGTTAAGAAATCTGGAAGCTTTCGGCCCAACTGGTGAAAACTGTACAACAAACATTCCACATAACTGAACTGCAGCTTGGGTTCTTCATTACCAGCATTCTCCCCATTTTCTGCTTCTTCTGGAGGGAGAGGCATGTACTCCTAAGACAGAGAAGAATAGAAATGTTTGCAGTCTGCTCTACTCTATAGACAGAAGCTCAAGTAATTGTAAAGTATGCTTTAAAAACATGGAACATTAAAAACTACCCCAAGCAGGAAAATTTAGGTAAAGATCTCTTTTATCTACTAGGTCAATGCTCTGATATGTCAGCACTCATTACACTGTTATAGTTGCTACTACTAATAATGAAAAAAATAGCTACATTAGAAACAAAGCAGAAGAAAGTCCATAGTCGGGACTTTATGCAGGTGTAAAATAAAAGGTTAATGTTCTTTTATTTATTTTTCGTCAGTTGTGGGGCTTGAACTTAGGGCTTGGGCACTGTCTCTGAGCTTGTTTGCTCAAAGCTAGCACTCTACCATTTGAGCCATAGTTCTACTTCTGGTTTTCTGGTGGTTAATAGAAGACATGAGTCTCATGGACTTTCCTGCCCAGCTGAATCGTGATCCTCAGATCTGAGCCTCCCGAGCAGCGCGTATTATAGAGATGAGTCACAGGCATCCAGCAAATGTTGGTGTTCTTAATGACCCAAAAGATCCTTTGACCATACTGCTTTAAGTACTGAATATCTTTATAGTGAAAGGGTGTGCACAGGCATTTTTATTAGTATACATTCCGGAACACCTCCAATGAGTATGTGAGTGTGGATAAGCAGTGGACTCATGATTTAATTCATGCTAAAGGGCCTATGGCTTTTCACTGTGTTAGTTATACAACTGCTCACATTAAAAGAGAAAGTCGCTCAGTGAAGCTGATCATGATTTTTGTCAGATGGTCTATTTTATCCACAATTACAACTTGAATGACAGACACTATTTCCTGGTTGCTAAACCTCTGTGGCCTTAGGCAGCTACCTAGTTGCTGAACTAGAACAAATGACTTTTTGCAATGCCAACTTCAGATTTGAGACTATATTTAAAACAAATAAGAAGAGCTAATGCTAATTTCTTTTGCATACATAAAATTATATTCTACTTTATAAGTCCAGTATAATCATGAAAAAAACAAAACAGAAGAAATTACAATACTAAAACAGATATTTTAAGAAGTACCTAACATTTGGCCTGTATAACTAACACATGCTAGAATTATTATGTAATCTAAAATTCAAAAGCTGGTTTTCTGATATCTAGAAATTGATACTATCATAGCTGTTAGGGCTATATACTGGTTATACCATAAGGAAAGAAAAAAAAGTTCTTACCAATAACTTGTCAAATAGTTTTCTTAAATTTGTTTCTAGCTTTTCCATGTCACCACAAAATGAACTCATCTCTGCCAACAATTTTAATACCTAAAATACACAACTTAGTATTAATACTTTTAAATGCTGTTCTATTTAAGACTTGGCTTATTTTTAATTAGGTCTTTACATGATCATAATATTTGAGTTAGAAAAAAACTTAAGAGATGCAATCCATAGACACAGGATTTAGTAAAAGTCATAGTGTATTTGAGAGACGGTGCAAACTCTGAAACCCAGGTCTGTTTCTAATGTTATCTGTTAGAAGCAAGGAAAAGAATACACAAAGCCAGTTTTGCTGTATCTTTAAAACCTTAATACTAATTACAATTCAAGAACTTACTAACTGAACTTGTACTACAAAGAGATACTGGAAAAGATCTCTCAACGGCATGAATTACTAGCATATCCTACCACAGGTAGGCTTTCATTTGCTATTAAACTTAATCTCTAGAAATCAATTTAAAACAGGTAGTGGCCAATATTCTGAATGTTCATCCCTGATTTATCCAGTTCCAGTCAGATGAGCTTAGCCCAGGGCATTTGAAGAAAATTATTTTATTTTATTTTTTTTCCGGCCAGTCCTGGGGCTTGGACTCAGGGCCTGAGCACTGTCCCTGGCTTCTTTTTGCTCAAGGCTAACACTCTGGCACTTGAGCCACAGCGCCACTTCTAGCCATTTTCTGTATATGTGGTGCTGGGGAATCGAACCCAGGGCCTCATGTATATGAGGCAGGCACTCTTGCCACTAGGCCATATCCCCAGCCCCATTTGAAGAAAATTATGGTATTAGTATACGTTAAGACTCTAACCTACAGAGCTTAGGAAGACATGGTACTTGGATTTCTATATTTCAGTTGAACCCAATAGTTACTAAGTGCTCTTCAACATCAGATTCTGTACTGGATTCTGGGGATACAAAGATGAATCAGGTTAAATATCAGAGAGATTATTAAATATAAATGTAAACTATATAGATGCTGTGAAAAAAAGGAGAATCATCAATTCTGCTGTATGATCAGGAACAAAAGATATTTTGTGTTAACCTACTTTAAATCTGGTCCTGTTAAGTTATGGAGAATTCTAAGATTTCAATGTACAGACTGATGAGTGATAAATCTATAAAGCAGTGCTATCCTGCTGAATTCATGAATTACTCTATGTAATTAATCCTTGCCTAGGAGATTGCTGGCTCACTATCACGAAACATCTAAATTACCCCCTTAGGAATCAGAGCTTAGTTAGTGGTTTACATGTATGAATGAATGCCTTTTCAGTGCTAAAAGCAGGAATATTCTCTTACCTCTAACTGTATATCGAGACCCTCCACTGGGGTAGTCAAGGTACTGAGATTTGGGAGCACCTGCTCACAGAAGTAAGTCACAAATCTTGTGGAATGGACATTTTTCTGTAAAAAATAAAATAAGACTAAAAATCCAAAAATACCAACTGAGCTGTCTCAAAACAAAACAAAAACAGAAAACAAAACAATGAAAGAAAAAAAATTTACTCAAATATTACAGTGGAAGGTATTTAAAAAGTGTAAATATAGCATTGAGTGGTGCCCCTAAAAATAATTACGCAAGGGCACCCCAAAAATAACAAGTACACAATGGAGACTTGTTGGAATGTCACCTGGAGTACTGGGGACAGCTATACACCTTTGAGCTTTTCTTTGATTTCAAGTCAAATTTAGGAGACATCTTATTGTTGGAATTTCACATTCCACATTTCTCAAAAAGAACAGAACCTTATGTTTTTCAAGCTAAGGTATGTACATCTCACAAGACTAATGGCCCCTTGCTTCCCTTGAAGCAAAAAGCCAAAGACAAAACAGAAAATTCTCATGACTCTACCAATACTTAAATGGAAAGATTTGAGGAGACTGTAACAGCGAATCTATGGAAGTGGACATAGTTGAGTCATCAAAACAACTATGTAAATAAACCAAGGAGCTTACGGAAAAGAGAGGTACGGCCTGCCGGGTGCACTGTAAAAGCCGGTCCACGCAGTCTGGATCGGAGGGATTAAAGGTCTGTTCCAGGTCAGCCTGCTCAGCCACCAGCTCTACCAGTTGCTGTCTTCCACTCACTGTCTGTAAACTTTTTAAGCCAGACAGTATCTTCATGAACAGAACAAATTCCTCACCAGTCACATCTTCTAGGACCTAGAGACACAATTCAGAATAACAGTACTTATTGTTATAATGTGAAAGACAAATTTACGTGTTAGTTTGATAATAATGCTTCTGAAATATGAAGACAACTTCCACCTTCAGATATACCATGCATTCTCTAAGGAGGCAAAAACTGACTCTTAAAAAATTTTACTTTATGTACAAAGCACAGATACATACTGTGTCTATAACATTAAATTTTTCACAGAATGATTAATATATTATTTAAAGGCTCTTTAGAGTGATAAAAATGATATGATAATTATATAGCAAACTGTTAAGCCATATTTGGTTGCCTGTTATTAAAGTAGCTTCATTCACAGTAATAAGGTAGTACACAAAATAAAAGACTGGATGCTAATCTTATTTTAAGTTTACTGTATGAGGTCTAAGCCACTGTGCTCCCTTATGGAAGAGAAGGAACTGGCAACCATGAGATTAGTAGCTGGGTCATGGATAAAATAGTCCAAAAATCCTAGCAAGAGAACTACTCATCTCTCAGTGAAGAAATCGTGTCTGTTAGTCCTACTACTTTAGAGAAAATATTGAACATTGTAATGAAGTAATTTATTCTCAAAGTTTGGTACTTTAAAATTGGTGAGAAAAAACAGTGCACAGCTTGTAAAACAGGATTTGTAACTAGGTTGGGTGCAGGGAATAAAGAAAAAAAAAAGCACAATTTCACAGTGAGTTCAGTGATGAAAAGATAGATTAGTGTAACTTTGTAATAAACTTCCATTTTCAAAAGATCCAAGGGACTAGGAAGAGTAAGATGAGAGAGAAGACTAAAAATCAGGCAGTTTTCTCAAACAGGTGATTTGTATAGTTCTAAATGGTATTATTTTTTCCTTGGTCTGAACTTGGACTTGAACTCAGGGTGTGGGTACTATCCTTGAGCTTCTTTTGCTCAAGGACAGGGATCTACCACTTGAGCCACAGCTCTACTTCTAGTTTTTTTGGTAGTTTATGGTAAGAGTCTCATGGAATTCCCTTCCCGGGCTGGATTTGAACTCTAGGATACATCAATTTTGACAGCAAAAGCAAGGACCCCAATGTGATCACATCCTTCTAATGCACCGATTGGACGACATTCTGAGTAACCAAGGGCTAACCATAATGTAAGACGTGAAGTTATATGGTAGTTCTTGAGGACCTATCATTTTTTTTTTTTTGGCCAGTCCTGGGCCTTGGACTCAGGGCCTGAGCACTGTCCCTGGCTTCTTCCCGCTCAAGGCTAGCACTCTGCCACTTGAGCCACAGCGCCGCTTCTGGCCGTTTTCTGTATATGTGGTGCTGGGGAATCGAACCTAGGGCCTCGTGTATCCGAGGCAGGCACTCTTGCCACTAGGCTATATCCCCAGCCCGAGGACCTATCATTTTATACACAGCCACATAAAACCTTGAAAAATACTGAAAATCTCAAAGACATTCTACTGTTTTAGAGAATTTCTACTTAATGATGATGAAAATGTACCTTTTTGGATTCTGTAAGTATAAGCTCCTCGACTTCCTTTGTTAGGACTTCATCTGGTAAAGTCTTAAGTTTTGTAGAAAGGAATTTAATTGCGCGTTCTCTAACAATGTCCTCTCCTTGAAGTATTTGGCTAAACAAGCCACCTAAAGTTCCTGCAAAATAAAACAGCTGTCAGTAGCAAGTCAGTTGTATAGCGCAAACAAGGTAAATTTACAGTACTTCCTATCAAGTAAGTTAATGTACATCCTGAATGCCATTAATATTGACTGCTTGAAATATCTTTCTTTGGTGGTACTGGGGTTTGAACTCAATACCTTGTGCTAATAGGCCTACCCTTGAACTATGTGGATAGCCCTTTTCATGTTCTTTTTTTGGACTGAGTCTCACTTGCCCAACTCATAATCTTTTTTTTTTTTTTTGCCAGTCCTGGGGCTTGAACTCAGGGCCTGCGCATTGTCCCTGGCTTCTTTTTGTTCAAGGCTAGCACTCTGCCACTTGAGCCACAGCACCACTTCTGGCCTTTTCTATATATATTTATATGATGCTGAGGAATCAAACCCAGGGCAAGCACTCTTGCCACTAGGCCACATTACCAGCCTCCCAACTCATAATCTTCCTACTTATGCTTCCTGTGTAGCTGGGATTATGGACATGTACCACCCCTGGCTGGATGAAATGGAGTCTACTAGCTTTTCACTAGCGCTGGCTTCAAACTGCAATACTCTTGAATAACTGGTATTGTAGGTGAGAGTCTAAAGTAGTTTTAAAATTTCTACAGCTCCAAATAGTGATCACATGCTTTGTTCAAACTTGGTTTGAACCTAACTTTCCACTTTTATCATTAGGAATAAAACCTAAGTGTTTTAGAAGAATTTTGATAAGGTGGCAATGTAAATCTTTCCAACTGGTTTCTAAAATAAAAATTTGATATGTTTGCAATTATTTCTATTGAAAAGTTAGAGACATCTTAAAGTTAAAGAGTTCTTTTATAATTTTTATAACAGATCTCTAGTAGGTGAACCAGAATTTATTCTTTTTTTGGTGGGGCAGTCCTGGGGCTTGAATTCTGGGCCTGGGTGCTGTCCTTAAGCTTTTGTGCTCAAAGGCTAGTACTCTACCACTTGAGCCATAGCTCTATTCCTGGCGATGAGTTTCATATACTTTCCAGACTCAGATCTTAGCCTGCTGAGTAGCTAGGATTATAGGTGTGGTGCCCAGCCCAGTTTTTTCTTAATGAGTCAAGTTCCCAGATTTTCTAAAACATAAATCACAACTCAGAGTAAGAATTGGCCTTACCTTTTGCATCCATCTTAAATATACTTAACAAGGCATTGTTCACTAAATTAAATTCTGCAGAGTCATCTGGATAAAGAAAAAGTAGTACAGTGAATAAAAAAATAAAATGCAAAATACTATTTGCCTTATTTCACAGTTAAGATCCAATGGTTTTTCACAGGTTACATAACAGGAAACTGATACCTAAGCAATTCTCTTAAGTATTGAAAGACACTGATTTTTCTTATTAAGGATACAGAGTCTGATCTGGCATGTCAGGAAAATTTTTCTATGAAGATGGTACGATGACTTCAGGATAGGAAATTTGGAAGTGGAAGAATAAATTAAAATGTCCAAGAAAATCCAAACATGCTTTTGTGAAGAAAATTAAAATGACATTGGAACTACAGAATCTGAGGTCATTAAATTTCAAACTACTAAAGAAGTTTAATCTATTAGTAGTACCTTCAGCACCCCATTTCCTATGCAAAAGTAAACTAAAAACAGAGCTAGTATTTCCAAGTTATATATAGGTAAAAAGGTAATAGCAAGATTCCCTTACCTGTCTGCAATAACTGGGTGAGTATATCTGCCACTCGGGGAAGATTATCTCCAGTGGCAAATTGAGGCAACTCTTTAATTGCTTGGCGGCGAATCTGGGAATGATTTAAGAAAAAATTAACTAAATTCTATCATCATTAAAAATAGCACACTTGGCTTTTACAGAAAACTACACCTATAGAGAAACCATAATTAGTTTTTAAGTTAAAAAACATTTAAAAAAAGATTCTTGGCCATTTAAAAGATAATTTGTCCTTTTTTTTGGAGACAGGCTCTGATTATGTCTGGACTGACTGGCCATGAATTTGTGGGCTCAAGGGTAACGGGATTTGAATTCAGGGCCTTATACTTGCTTGGCCTGCTTGACTGAAATACTACCAGTTACACCTTGCTTCTAGCCTTTTTTTTTTCCCCTGATTAACTGGAGACAGTCTCACAGGTTGTTTTTTCTTCCTATCCAGGCTTTGAACCTCAATCCTCTAGGTCTCAGCCTCCAACATAGCTATAATTATAGACATGAGCCACCTGGCATGTATCCAGAAAATTCTGTATAAATTCTGATTCTCACTGACTTCATTTGAAAAGCCAGGAGCCAACAGTTGAAAAATCTTAGAAAATTCTGTCAGAAGACAGAAATATTAATGGTTCGATTGTATTTCAGGAAGACATGATATCTTTTTACTCTAATAATCCCATAATCATTATAGGACCAATTTTTCTGTCATGCAAAATGTACATGCTATTAAAACTACACTAACAGTCCAGTTCCATATGAGTAACAATCTTAGAGAAAGATGTGAGCCACAGACCAGCTTAACCACTGGATAACAAATAAACAAACAAAGCATTTTGTGATTCCAGGCATTTTTCACAAATAAAAGGAGGTGTAAAAGCTAATTATGTGTTCTCTCAAAAGCCTGAATGTGCAATGTCAGCCCTGCTGTGATATTACCCTACGCTGATAGGGTTCATTGTACAATGATATGATTATTAACTTAGTTATATTATCTGTTCACAGAAAAAATTGAAAACTTGCTAAAAAGTGTTAAATGTAAACTTACTGATACATCTTCATCCTCACAGAGGTCTAGCTGTGCATTGATAGCAGAGTCAGCCAACTCCGGAAAATGCTTAAAGAATTTTGGAATAAACTGAGCTGCTAGTCGTTTTTCCTTGGTGCCACCTTTCACACCATCCAGTATCACTTGATAGGCATCTTTATGCTGAAGAATGAAACAAGCAAAAAACCACATATTGTTAAGGTGCCAATACTACTTCATTCTAGAGACCACTAACTTGTGACTGTACCATGCTTAGAAATAGGAATGAATACTGTAAAATTCTCAAAGAACTGTGTTCCTTTTACTTAATCATAAATGGTGCCTTTGATGAGCCTAGTGTCACTACGGAGGCTATGGTAGAATGGGCTACATTACACAAGATTCTGTCTCAATTCCCACCCAATAAAAAATGATACCTGCTCCCAATTAGCTCCATGGAGGTGGAGGAACACACTTCTGAAATTATACACTTCTAGAAGGGTTACCAAGTATAGACGAATTTGCCCCACATATCAGAATATGAAAAAGGTAATTTTCCTCTATATATCCAGTTGATTGGAATAATGGATTTTAATGTCATATATTAGAATAATATATTCAAAACTATTTCTTAAATTGTTATTATAAAGCTAATGTACAGAGGGGTACTGTTTCCTAAGTCAAGTAATGAGTACAATTTTTTTTGGACAGTTCTTCCCTCCATTTGTTTCCTTAAAAAAAAAAAAAAAAAAAAAGACCAGTTAGAATTACAGGTGTTAAGCCATAGGCACCCAGATGGACAAAAGTTTCGATAAAAAGCCCCTTAAACTGAGTGCTGGTTTTTTCAACATAAGATTTCACTAAAGTACAATAGTTCTTTTTGTCATTGTGTTGGATGTTGTGGGCCTTGCTCAGGGCCTGGGTGCTATCTCTGAACTCTTTTGCTAATGACTGGGACTCCTCTTCCATTTTTTGAGTGGCTAACTGGAGACAAGAGTCTCACGGAGACTTTTCTGACTGGGCTGGCTTTGAACCACAACCTTCAGATCTCAGCCTCCTGAGTAGCTAGGATTACAGGCGTGATCCACCAGCCCAGTGCAACAGTAGTTCTTACCCGTGGTTTTAAATAGAAAACAAAAGAGAAGTGCCATTTCCCGTCATCATAGTGACTCAGTAACAAAGAAGATAGGCACCAGAGTAAAATATTTGAAATAATGCACAGTACTACTTTCTTTCTCCTCCAGTAGACTGTTGTATTTCAGTTGGTGCTTTGCCTGAGGGAAATTAGCTAATGAAACCTCAGAGGACTTGTGTTTTCCCTTTCATGTTCTGAGGGCACTGCACTGAAGGACAGCTGACAATAGTGGGCAGCTGGTGGTTTGTAGTAGCAACAACCTGAGCAACTGGGGTACTCATCTAAAACTGCCAAACTCAAATTTAAACTCTGAAGTGTCCAGATAGGCATCTCCCAGTCTGGCTGGCAAATTTTACCAGATAAAATAAAAAACCAGGCTTTGCTAGAACAAAAAATTTCCCCTCTTCTTAAATGTTTAATGATGTCCTCTTTACTAAGTTAGCTTTTGTCTTTGTTAGAAGTCAAAAGAAACAGCCTAAGATTTACCCTCTGTTTTTGGTGAACAGTTTTAAGTATTTTCTCTAAAAGAGAAGAAATATTACACAACAGACAAGTGGTAGTAGGTATTATTGTTTGCCAGACATAGAGACCTTTGTGTCTCTGTAGTTATCCTACATCAGTCAGCAGTGTCATGGAGGCAATTATCACCCATCACCTATAGGAAGGCATGCTGCACTCCACTGTCCAGCAAAGTCTGAAGCACCTGCAAGGTGCTCAGGAAATTGTACTTAATAAATGAGACTGGGGGAGGGGGGTCTTCATTAAGGTCTGGAAAACCAGGTCTCTTCCTTTTTATTAATAAACTTCTGTCTCTTAAGAAATATTCCTAAATTGATACTTTTGATAACCTCGTAGGGGAGAGCACTCAATTCAATCTAGCTTTTAAAATTAATGATGACTTAAGAGAGAAATCTGAGTAATATTTTGGAACACTTTGGATTTTTTTTGTGCAAGACTAGGAGCTTGAACCCAGGGCCTGGACACTGTCCTGGTGCCTTTTTGCTCAAGGCTAGCCCTCTATCACTTGAGCCACAGCTCTACTTTTGGATTTTTTTTTTTTGGTCGTTAATTGGAGACAAGAATCTCTCAGACTTTCGTACCTTGGCAGACTCCTGAGTATCTATGATTATAGGTGTGAACCACCAGAGCCTGGCTTGAATTTTGGGTGCGTAACATGTATCTATGCAAATACCTGGACCAAAAAGGTCTGAAATCTGAAACACTTCTGGTCCCAGGCTTTTCAAATAAGGGATAATAGACCATATGTATAAATTCCAGTTTGTCTTTCATTTGCCTCTAGACACTCCTAAGTGGGTGGTTTTCAATTTTTTTTTCCTACTCTGAAAATAGGGGTAGGGGATGAGACAGCATTATGTATATTTCCAGTTTTCCTTCTAGAAGATTCTAGGCTAGCTTCCACCTCATCCCTTTTTGTCAACAGTGTAACAAAATCGAATTAGCTGCACTTTCTCCCCACCTCAACCACAAACAAGCCATACTAGGCTCCAGAGCATCTTCATTACTAGTTCTAGGAGCAACAACAAATTCAAACTTACTGACCACAACTTTTCCCATCTTGTCTTAGTGGACAGGAAATTCTGCCTTTACAACCAGTCTAACATATTCTAAAAACATTTCTGTAATAGTGAAATGCTCTACAGAAATGGAAACAAGCTGAGAAGGATGACCCACTTGAAGGTGGTATACTTATAATTCTAGATTAAGCTACAAAAAGATCCTAATGTACTATTATTTTTTTTTTTATTAAACCTAGGAAGATCCAACGCAAATTAAAAGCAGGTGAGAGGGAGGGCACACAACAGTTTTTGCTCACTTTCTAGTCTAGGGGAAGAAAGATCATGAAAGTGTCTAAGCACTGAAATGGGGGAGGGTGGGAATTCTAAATTGATGAATAGGGAAAGCTTGGTTCCTTTTCCCAAAGACATTTATCTGATCAAGTATCCATCAAGTTCAATGTGCACCAGTACCTTTAAAATAAAAAAAAGCATAAATAAAAATCAAGGCTTATATGCACAACTTCAATATCGTGAAGTCCTTTCATCCCAAAGTTGTTTTTGGTTTTATTTCCATTAACAAGACCAAGCCTATCTTAAAAACAAAAACAAAAATTACTGGTGTACAGAGCTGTCCGGTCTCGCTGGTTACCTCACCACTACATCCCGGGGCAGTAGAAAAGAGCCTTTTCCACCCGTATCCACCAGGTCCCAGCGCCCCCCGACCGACACTCAGCGCCCGGATCGCAAGAAGCGCTCAGGACAGATGCCAGATAAATGAAAAATAAATGTATGAAATGTATTTGAGTTTATTAAATCTAAGCCTGAACGAAACGATTTCTCTCTTCTGTTTTCCCCCCAGCTTTTCACCATCTGCCTCCCAACATCTCTTCTTAAATTCAGCGCAACTTCTGCCTCCAAAAAGACATCTAGTATTTTGTTTTGTTTTTTAACTTCTTAAGAAAAACAAACCCAAACAAAACAAACTTTGGACCTCTTCTTCAAGGGCCTGAGGTCGGCGTGGTGGAAAAAAGAGAAGTCTTCAGAGAAATTCACAGGGCGAAGAGGACCGACCAGAGTCGGGTAAGGGTTGGTTAATGCTCAGGATCCACACCGGGGAGAGAAAGCACACAAGCCGGGGTGGCCTGGGGAAGAAGACCCGGAAACCCCGCGCCCTCGTCGGTGGAGCCTGGGGCAGAGGAGAGGCGAAGAGAGTTCGCCCCGACAGCGCAGCCCGCAGCCCGCCCGGGGAGCTCGCACCCCGCCCGGGGAGCGCGCCGGGCCCTACAGGCCGCGGGGACGAGGGGGTGGGGGTAGGGGTGGACCCACCTGGCCCACTTGTTCCGTGGCATCGGCGAGGATGCCATAGTTGCGGTACAGCTCCTCCACCGTCGGCATGGTGAGCGACAAGCCCGGGGCTCGCTCCTGCCGTCCAAGTCGTCGCGCCGGAGGATCCGCGGGAGCCGCCGCCGCCTCCGAACTTCTCCGTCCCCGCCACCCACACTATTACGCCTCCAGCTGCCGCCAGTGCCGCCACCAGTCACCGCGCACGGCGCGGCCCCGCCCCCAACGTCTACGTCAAGAGGGGCGCGTCGAGAGCGGCCGGAGGCTCAGGCCCGACCACTGCCGGGGCCTCTGCCACCTCCTGTCGGCGGGAGGAGCAAAAAGCGGTAAGAAAGGTTCTACGGGCTCTGGATCTGGGTCTGGATCATGGCTTTCCTTGCCTCTTGAAACATTTTCCCTTTGCCATCGAGGTGATCTCATAAGAAAATAAACAGAATGAGCGGTTGAACGTGCACCATATATAAGAACCCCCAAAGTCCGTTTCTTCCTAATTCCAAGGGGTTAATGTCAGTGGGTGTTATACACCCTATTGGGATAGAAACAGGGATGGGGCCACCCCTGGCCCACATGGCCGGCAAAGTGGTTTAACAGTAGTTAACAGTTCTTTAGCAACGCTGATTTCCCAGGGAATTCAATCTCAATCATCACTTTTAAATGTCAGCACATTTCATATTAAATCCTGTGGCTGGTTCTCATTTAACTGTGTATTTTGTACATAGTTCTACTGTGTTGTATTCCGTTGTATTGGCATGCCACAAATTATCTATGCTTCTTTTTAGATATGTAGATTATTTCCTATTTTCCATTATAACGAACTCTGATGGGTGATTTTTTTTTCGGATACTGGGATTAGAACTCAGGACTTGTGCTGTAGCATTTGAACCACATTGCCAGCCCTGCTTTATTTATTTATTTATTTATTTATTTATTTATTTATTTATTTATTTATTTATTTTGCTTGCTATTTTGGAGATGGAGTCTCAGGATGTTTCTGCTCAGGCTGGCTTAAATCATTTTCCTTTGGATCTTGGTCTCTTGAGTAGCTAAGATTACAGGCTTGAGCCACTCATGCCTGACTTTTTGTTTTCTACCTTGTGCTTTTATGTACAGTTTAGCTCCTCTACAATGTCTTGTTGTTTCATGATTTTTTCCCCCTCTCCACTTTGAGTGATATCAGGTTCCTATGAATGCATAAATGCCAGGGGTTTGTGTGTTGAAATGGGATCCTCATTGTGAGGTATTGAGAGGGTAGAAGGATGATACTGGTGGCTCATGCCTGTAATCCTAGTGCTGAGATCTGAGGATTGTGGTTTGAAGCCAGCCCAGGTAGGAATGTCAGTGAGACTCTTAATCACCCACTGCCCCCCATCCCCCCCCCCCAAAAGCTGAAAATGGAGCTGTGGATCAAATAGTAGAGTGCTAGTTAGCCTTGAGTAAAAGAAAAACAGAAAATAAAAGAAAAAAATTCCCAGGGACAGTGTCCAGGCCCTACCCCGGAGTTCAAGCCCCAGGAAGGCATCTAGAGGATGCAACAACTGTGTTGTTGTGAAGAAGTTGAGCAGCCCTTGCCAGACACTGAACCTGATAGCACCTCTCGCGTTGTAAGTAGTAAATCTGTATAGAGTGTATAGTGCTAGGCATTTTTGTTATAGCGGCACAAAGGGCCTAAGACAGCATCCTCTGTCAGTGGATATGTTTGACCTACTGAAGCTGAGTGCTTGAGTGGAGATTATAATTTGGTTTATCATTCAGTTAGTATTTATTGAACATCTGCTATGAGCCAGACACTATTTTAGAACATATCCAAGCCAAGTAGGCATGAATCTTATGTTCAGGTAGAGGAAGGGAAACAATAAATGAATGTTATGAGCAAAATGTAATTTGGTTAACAAAAGAAAAGCAATAATGCCAAAATATAGTAGAACTGATGAATAGAAAGACTACATTTATCAACACTGGCACATGGCTGATGGCATTCTGGAATTTCCCTTATATTGTTTTTCATGATCAAGAAAAGATTGGGGCTGTCAACTAAACTACTTCAGTGTTTTCTCTGGAAGCCCACAGTCAACCTCTTTTCCCTATCACTGTTGCTCTATGACACTCAGTTATTTTGTCTATCTTGCTACTGTTTGTGAATTCTTCCACCAGATCCTGGTGATCAGAAACTTTATCCAGATATTCAATGAATCTAAAGAGATGAAAGAATAACTTCCAGGAATAATCTAATTTGAACTCTTCTGACCAAAGCTTATTATGTTATGATAAAACCTCCCACTGGTTTCTTGGCAGTAGATTTTTCTTCATTTTATTTTTAGCAAAAGCATTCTTTCCTTTCTTTACTTCTGTTTTCCACATCCTTAATTTACCTAATGATCAATGGCTTCACCCTAGAAAATTCTGACATTGTAAGTGCAATGACTGAACTTGAATCTATTTTGTAATTTTGATGTATTTGTGTGTGTGCGTGTGTGTGTGTGTGTGTGTGTGTGTGTGCATGTGTGTGCTTGTATGGCCTCTTAAACTCAGGGCCTGAGATAATCTTTTTTGCTCAAGGCTGGTGCTATGCCTCTCAAGCCATATCTTCACTTCCAGCTTTATTTGGCTGGTTAATTGGAGATAAGTGTTCCACAGATTTTTTTGCTCAGGCTGGCTTTTAACTTCCATAATCAGAATTCAGCCTTTTGAATAACTAGGACTTCAAGTGTGAATTATTGGCTCTTGCCTTTATTTTGTAACTGAGTTTTTTCTCTCTCTTTCTTCCCCCCCCCCCCCGCCTTTTGTTGGTCTTGGGGCTTGAGCTCAGGGCCTGGCTGCTGTCCATAAACTCTTTTGCTCAGGGCTAGCTCTCTACCACTTTGAGCCACAGAGGCATTTCCAGTTTTCTGGGGGTTAATTGGAGATAAGAGTCTCAAGGACTTTCCTGCCAGAGCTGGCTTCGAATCATTATCTTCAGATCTCAGCCTCCTGAGTTGCTAAGATTATATGCATGGGCCACCAGTGCCTGGTATGAGTTTTATTCTCTATAAAATGTTTAAAGTACAACCCCATCCCTGATTTTACTTTATTTACTTTATACTTCTAACAGAAAACAAAAAAGATCACAATTCTATAGAAGAAAACAGAAACAGATTTCCAAATTAAGGTTTGGCCTGGTCCTAACTGGACTAATGATAATGACAGTAACTATCCATCTAGTGCTTACTGTACATAATAACAGGTATGTTACAGTAATAGCTACATCTCAACACATGACTGTTCTCTTCCAAGCTTCGTTCTGAGCACTTTACAAGCTATTGACTCAAGTAGAAGCATTGTCTCCATTTTGTAGGTGGGAAAACCAAGGCACAAAAAAGTATAAGTATCTGCTCACGTCATACAGCTGTGGAGTAGAAGTTTTGGGGTTCAGTCAGACACCGGTGACTGAAGCCCCAACAAAACTGCTTCTTAGGTAATGTGTTTATTTTTGTTATGTCAAATTTTTTTTTAGTGCTGGTACTTGGCTTGAACTCAGGGCCTGGTTGCTGTCTCTTAGCTTTTTCATTCAAGGGTGGCTGTCTACCACATGAGCCACAGCTCCACATCTAGCTTATTGGTGGTTAATTGGAGATTAAAAAGTTTTGTGGACTTTCCTGCCAACTTTAGCCTCCTGAGTAGCTAGAATTAACAAGCAAGAGTCACCTGCACCTGCCAATTTTGTGTCAAGGTTGAATCTTCTACCTCCTTGTGAAAACACTTACAACTTCTTGATATAATTTGGGCCTTGGCAGGCAAAGGTCACATGTATTCTACTGGTGCGTCTGCATGGGCTGGCAGGGGTAGGGGTCGGGTGGTGGGGGTGGTAAGGTTTAAATGAATCTACCAAGGCGAATGTGCCAAGGATAGACAGCACGCGACCACAACAAGTACTCAGTGAAGGTCAGCTCTTTCTTTTTTCAACATTTTAAAGATCTTACTAGTTTACACTTCAAGAATCAAGGACCATTGGCTACTTATGGTTGTCCTCTGAAGGTCATTTTGATCCCTGTGATTGTATCTTAAATGTTGGAGGATAGAGTACATTTGTTTCCAGTGGTTGCTATAATCTTAAAAACAATTTTACATTCTCAGAACTCTGGAGAGAAGTTTCTGTTCTCACAATGCTGGAGGCCTGAAGTCTGAAACCAAAGTGTTATGACCATGGGGCTTCCCAAAGCTCTAGGGAAGATTTGGCTGGCTGCTTCTTCTGGATTCTGGTGGCTGTCAGCTTTTCTTCACTTGTTATTATGTCACTGTCAGCTTTGTTCTGGCCTTCCTTGGTGACCGTCAAAGTCTCTCCCATGTGTCATTCATAATGACTTTTGTCACAGGGTTTGGGATTCATTCTGACAATTTAGGATGAACTCATCTTTAAAGCCTTTGACTCAGTTATACTTGCAAAGACTATTTCCAAATCCATAGCTTGCAGGTTCTAGAAATTAGAAAGTAGACTTATCTTCTGGGGGGACCACCTTGCAACCAACTACAAGGGATTGCAATGGATTCTTAGGGGTCAAACACCCTTGGTTCCAGGTGTGTTGCTTACGAGATTTTCTAAATGGCCTGCAAGTAAATGTCACACTCTTTCTACAAATGAAAGGACAGAAGTTCCTTTATTTGTTTTGTTGCTAGGTATGTAACAACTAAAGTGAATCCCTTTCCCCCAAGACTGAAATGGGACTGTGTTAGTTAAGGGTATTTATGTAATGTTTATAATTATATGTATTATGCTTTTATACAACTGGAAGATTTGTTTATGCAGACATCACCACAACAGTGCCTATGATGTCATAGCAGCTATTTGTGTCACTAGGTCACATGAATTTTTTCACAATTGTCTTATATGACCACTTCTGGATATATGGCCCATTGTTGACACTGAACACCATTATGTGACACATGATTGCATATGTCACAAATGCAGATACATCATGCTGTTATAGAAACTGGCAAGTCTAAGTTGCAGTGTGGGCTGCAGGTGTGTGAGCTGGGAGAGCCAATGGTGCAGGTGAAGTCTAAAGGCTGCCTCCCAAACAATTTTCTTACTCAGGGAAGGGTTCCTCTTTTTGTTCTATGCAGGCCTTCTACTAGTTGGATGAATCCCACCCATGTAATGGAGGACAAACTATTTTACTAAACAATCAACATGTTCATGTAATCCAAAAACACCTTTGCAGAAATAGTCAGTGCTGTAGTTTGCATCCCGAGTGTCTTCCAAAAGTCCATGTGGTAAAGGTGCCATCCTAGTTATTGGGAGGTAGTAGAAACTGGTGGGGCCTAGTGGGAGCCCATTCTAGCCTTGACAAGGATGGTGGGACTCTGGTTCCTTTTATTCTTGCTTCTTGGCCATGAGGTGAATGGTTTTGGTCTGTCATGCACTCCTGCCATGAAGTACCAAAGCACTGGCACCAACCAATTATGGACTGAAATAAACATTTCTCTTTATAATTTGAAATCTAGGGAGTTTTTTAAAAAAGAAAAAGCTGACTAACACATCAGAATACTATTCACCTTGTGGCTCAATCAAGTTGATATGTAAAATCAACCACTGTGGGACTTAACAGTGATTCTACAAACATTTATTCAGGGCTCCTTATTGCCCCAAACTCAGGAGTCAGCCTGGATGTCTAAGTATTAAGAATGGACAAAATAGCTGGGCACCAGTGGCTAATCTTAGCTAATCAGGAGGCTGAGATCTGAGGATTCTGGTTCAAAGCCAGCCTGGGCAGAAAAGTCCATGAGACTCTTGTCTCCACTTAACCACCAGAAAACTGGAAGTAGCACTGTGGCTCAAGTGGTAGAGTGCTAGCCTTGAGCTGAAGAGCTCAGGGGCAGTGTGCAGGCCCAGAGCTCAAATCCCATGACAAAAAAAGAAAAAAAAGAATGGGCAAAATACATATGTTTATTATAGAAGTATTCATAATAGCCAAGTTATAGAAAATACCCAGGTACCTAAAGTGGATGTGCACACACATATACACGCATATGTACATGCATATATGTCTGTATATAAACATATGTATATATATACATATATACATTCATACATATGCACATGTGTATATACAAGCAGTAGAATTTTATTCAGCTTCCAGGAAGGAAGGAATGTCATTTGCAGGGAAATGGATGTATCTTGAAAGAAAAAAAAATCACACTGAATGATATAAGCCAGGCCAAGAAATACAAAGAGCATATTTTTTCTTATATATGAAACATAGACATAAATTACAACTTCCCAGGTAAGCACATATAATACATGTGCATCAAGTTAATGATAGTATATTCAGGAGAGAAACACCATGGTGTAAAAATCCTTTGAACAATTAACAGGCTGTTTTAACAAAGTTAATGATGAGGAGGCTGAAATGTGTTTTGAAGGAGGGGGTTAGTGGGAGGGGGCCAGATGAAAAGGAAATGGTGGATGAATGCAACCATCATACTCTGTGTATTTATGTGAAAAAGGAACTAGGAATCTTGATGTGACTGGTGGGGAAATGGTGGATGGAATGGGGAAGGAGAATGATGAAAGGGCTGGTTCTGAACATATAAATAGATTTACAATTATATGTGTAATTGGAACCCCTTTGTTGAGCCATTTGTAAGCAAAAAAAAAAGGAAAGAAGAAGAAAAGAGCAGGTAAAATACAATGGAATGTGTGTACTGGTGACACGTCACAGACAGGAACTCTTAGTAAGAAATAATAGCTAATTTTCTCCCCCATAGTCTGCCACCTTTTGGAACAGATGGATCCTAAATGTCACCAGTATGATCCCAGCTATAGAAGAGAAGAGAAGAGAAGCGAGAGAAGGAAGAAAGGGAATGCAAAGGGAGAAAAGAAGAGGAGGAATAGGGAGTAGAAGGAGGGACTGTGAAACACTAGTGATTAATAGCAATATATTAAAAGTCTGACAGAGAAAACATATACAACTTAGAGCAAGTTACTAACCTGCTTGACATCTAGTGTACACAAAATAGCAATAATAGTCACAATGCCATGTCAGAGTTATTTGCTCATAGTTTCAGAGGGTTTAGTCCTTGGTTTTTTGGTCCAATGCATTTGAACAGATAAACATAGTGGCAAGAGGAGGGTTGTTCACCTCATGAAAGACAGGAAGCAGAAAGAGAGAGAGAGAGAGAAAGAGAGAGAGAGCGAGAGAGAGAGAGAGAGAGAACAAGAGCAGGCAGGAGGAAGGGAGGGAGAGGGAGAGAAGGGAAGGGACCCAGGACCAGTATTAACTACAAAAAATATACCCCCAGTAACCCATTTCTTCTACCTATGACCTGTTTCTCAAAGTTCCCATCACCCGCAAAAGTACCACTACCAGATGGGGATCAAGCATTCAACACATGAGCCTGTGAGTGACATTTCATATTCAAACCATAACCAAACCTCCTTTTCTATCTGCAGGTAAGTGTAATCACTACAGTAAGGTACTATGCCCATTTCAAGGATGTGAGGAGGACAATCAATTTGCTTTAAGGGATTTTGGCCCATCTTTTTAAAAAAATTTATTTATTAATTGAACACAATTTTTTTGACAAGGTGTTGTACAAAAAGAGTACAGTTACATAGTAGGGCAGTGTGTACATTTCTTGTGATATCTTACACCCTGTTTTTCTATCTCTTCTCTAGGTCAGGTAGACATATATACAATATACAATGTATCAAGAACATATACAGTAGCCACGTGGCCACGCCCAAGAAAGTTCGCCTAAATGTAATGTCGATATTAGACCATATGTCGACAGTAGTCTTATATGAATGTACATACATAGCTTTTGAGCTATTGTATTCCCCTGAGAGGTCAATTTTTGACCTTTATATGTTGAGTAATTGTTTGGTTTTAGTTACATACTGTTGGGTCGCTGCCCCAATCCTGTGGGGAATACTATTTGACAAGCAGTTTTTGGTTTCACAGACTTGGTCTCTACAGTCTCTCCGTCTCCCTTTGTTAACAGTCATATATCAGGGAGATCATGCCCCTTTGTTTTCTCTGTTCTAGGTTTGTCTCGCTCAACATTATTTGTTCGAGTTCTGACCATTTCCCTGCGAATAACAGTATTTCACCATTCCTAATCGCTATGTAGTATTCCATTGTGTATAAGTACCATATTTTTTGGATCCATTCGTCTGTGGAGGGGCATCTGGGTTGTTTCCATATTTTGGCTATTGTGAAGTGTGCCGTGATAAACATGGAAGTACAAATGTCTTTTTGATATCTTGGGGTTTGCTGTTTAGGATAGATGCCTAGGAGTGGTATGGCTGGGTCATAGGATAGGTCTATATTGAGCTTTTTGAGAAACCTCCATACTGTTCTCCAAAGTGGTTGTACTAATTTGCACTCCCACCAACAATGGAGAAGGGTTCCTCTTTCCCCGCACCCCCTCCAGCATTTGTTGTTGCCTGAGTTCAGAGTATAGGCCATTCTAACTGGGGTGAGGTGGTATCTCAGGGTTGTTTTTATTTGCATTTCCTTTACTACCAGGGATGTTGAGCATTTCCTCATGTGTTTCTTTGCCATTTTTATATCTTCTCTTGTGAAGTCTCTCTTTAGCTCCTTTGCCCATTTCCTAATAGGTTTATTGGGCTTGGAGGGGCTTAGTTTTTTGAGTTCTCTGTAGATGACAGATATCAGATGGCCCATCTTTTAAGGGATTGACAGCTGGCATCACTTATTTCTTAGTTTTGAAAAAGCCTTAATACACACTCTCTCTCTCTCTCTCTCTCTCTCTCTCTCTCTCTCTCTCTCTCTCTCTCTCTCTCTGTGTGTGTGTGTTTTAGAAGTACTGTGATTTGAACTCAAGGTCTCCATCCTTGTTAGACAGGCAAGCTCTATCACTTGTTCCAAGTCTCCAACACTTGAATCTTAACTTACACAGACATGTGTTTTCCAAAGGTCAGGAAATTGGATCTAGATTTATTTTTGAGGTCCTGGGGCTTGAATTTAGGGCCTGAGCACTATCCCTGAGCTCTTATGCTCAAGCCTAGTGCTTTACCAATTGAGCCACACCATAGCTCTGCTTTTGGCTTTTTTGGGGGTGGGGAGTTAATTAATTGGACTTTCTTGCCCTTGCTGTCTTCGAAGTGTGATCCTCAGATCTAAGCTTCCTGGTCTTTGGTGAGCAAGTAGTAGAACTGCCCATGGCAGACTTCTTATTGAATGAAGGTGGAAGGTGGAAAATCCTATTTGCAAATATCATTGTGATCCCTTTGTTGTTTGTAGCTGAGAGCATTCTCATTTCCCACTAATTTGATCAGGCCTCTTTCACCTCTAGCTCATTGTCCATGTCATGCTTTCTATCCGTAGCTACATGAAGAATGATGGAAGGGGACAGACCAGTGAACCAATCTGCTAGGCATTGGTAGCACATGCCTGTGATGCTAGCTACTCAGCAGGCTGAGATCTGAGGATTGGTTTGCTTGTTTGTTTTTTGCCTGTCCCGAGGCTTGAACTCAGGGCCTGAGCACTGTCCCTGGCTTCTTTTTGCTCAAGGCTAGCACTCTACCACTTGAGCCACAGCTCTACTTCTGTTTTTTTTTCTATATATATATATATGGTGCTGAGGAATTGAACCCAGGGCTTCATGTATGTGAGGCAAGCACTCCACCACTAGGTCATATCCCCAGCCTGAGATCTGAGGATTGGTGGTTCAAAGCCAGCCTGGGTTGGAAAGTCCATGAGATTATCTTCAGATTACAGATGATCTACAGGCTATCTTCAATTAACTACCAAAAAGCTGGAAGTGAAACTATAGCTTAAGTGGTAGAGTACCAGCCAGCCTTGAGTGAAAAAGCTAAGAGACAGCCCAGGCTCTGAGTTCAATCCCAGTATTGGCACACACACATGAATACAAACATACACACACACACACACACACACACACACACACACACACACACAGCCAGTCATTTGGAAAGTGTTCCAGAATGAAGAGCTTCTTATTTCCCCAAGTCATTTTATTTCCAAGTGCCTCATTTTCCTTTATGTATAAGATGCAGATAACAACAGTATCTAATTTAAATGTATTATGAGGATTAACTGAATGCATAGTAGAAGGTGCTTACTTTGGTCACTGTCTGGTTCATAGTGTCAGTGTTGGCGATAGAGGTTTTGAGTTCTGTGAATTTTCAGGGCCTTGCATGTTATTTTATGGTCCCCTCTGCCATTGACTGTGAGTGATCACATGAGTTGTTTCTATTTTTCCCTGTGTTAACCTGTGTCTTGAAATTCATACCCTTCACTGGTTACCCTTAAAGAGGAAAACAAAGAGACCACAAACAAACCAATGAACAACAAATAAGAGCATGTTAATAAATGATAAAAACAATTCTCTTCTTACGAAGCATTCATAAATGTTTGATGTCCACTTTACTGAATATTTGCAGAGATCACAACAGGGTCATAGCAGCATGCATACATCCATCATTTGTTGATTTCCATTTTACTTCCTTTATTTCTCTTTCTTTGGAGCTGAACCATTTTTTTGCATCTCATGTACAGATATTTAACATGAATTTTGTTGCACAAGAATAAGGTCTTGTTCTTTGCACCAGGTGCACCCCAGAGATGTTGGACTATACCAAGAAATCTGGTTTAGTCAGACTGCATTTTGTTTTGTTTCACTAACAAGCATTTCCTAAATCTCGGCCACTTCAAACAACAACAACAAAAAAGATATATTCCCTGCCTACATAATCTCTTGTGGGTCTGAGTGACTTTTGTGGGCAGCCACCCTATGTGTTTTATTTTATTTACAATTGGTAACAAAATTATCCCAGCCAGGATGTCAAGGGAGTGTCAAGGAAAATTAATAAACATTGCTACCCAGAAGCGACAGGTCCCGGTTCTCTTGTCAGTGTTATGGTTTAGATATGTTTTGGTTGTATTAGACACTACTGGCGTTTGAACTCAGAGCCTTGAGCTTCCAAAGCAAGCATTCTTTTACTGGAGCTATATCTCCAGACTTGGGTAGAAAATGTCTTCTACCCTCCAAAAGGCTCCTGTGGAGAAGGCTTTGTCCTCAGTGCAGCTCAGTTCAGAGCTTCACCCTTCAGAGGTGATTGGATTATGAAGGGGTCTAACCAAATTAATGGATTAACCTACTGATATGCAATAGTAATGATGGTATTATTGGGAGGTGGGATGTAGTTGAAGGAAGTAGCTCCTGGGAAGGGGGGGGGGTGTCCTTACAGATGTATTTTGGCCCTGATTCCATCTTTTTCTTTTTCTCCTCTGTGTCCTGGCCACCCTTAGCATTGGCCACTATGATGTTGAGCCTTGCCTCAAGCCCCAAGCAGTGAAGTCAGCAGATCATGGACTGAAAACCTTCAAAACAGCAAGCCAAAATAACCTCCCCTGAATTGTTTCAGGTATTTTGTCACAACAATGAAGGGGTAACAAATACACAATTAGGCCTGGGATGTTCTACAAAGACCCATGTGTGAAAGGCTTGATCTTGAGCCTGTAGTGTTATTGGGAGGTGCTGGAATCCTTAAGAGGTGGGCTTAGTGGTGGTCTTCTGATCATAAGGATAGAAAGGGATTATGGGACTTATTCTTTTTTGTTTTTTTAACTTCCTAGCCATGAGGAGAGTAATTTAGCTCTGTCATGTTCTTCTGCTATGTTATGCCACCATAGGCCTGAACTAATTAGGTCAATCAGTCATGGACTGGAACTTCCAAAATCAAGGGGCCAAAATCAACCTTATAAGTTGATTTTGTCACATATTTGTTACAAGAACAAAAAAACTGATGAACACACATGGCTTTACCTAACTTCAAAGGGTAGGTCAAGCCACACATTTCTTTGACCCCAAAGTAGAGAGAAGCAGAGTGCTGGCAAACAGGGTTAATGTCTAGTGAACAAAAAAGATGGGCATTACATGGACAATAAAATTTTTTTTTGTTGTTTGTTTGGAGTTTTCTGAAGTTTATTTTGATAGATAGTTCATTTAATCAGATGGTTGCATCTTCTTAATTCAAGGGATTCAACTGTGGGCAAGATTATGTAAAAGAAATTTATGTTGGTCTTAATATTACTCATGTTCTTACATTATTAACTTAGCTTCTTCCAAACTCACAATTAAAATCAGAACTATTCATTTAAAGGAGTATTTCAAAATACAATTACAATGAAAATTTGTAGTTACAATGAGTAAATTTGACTTTCCTTGATACACTGATGCCTAGGTTATTTATTCCTCTTAAGAGTTTGAGCATCCCCGGGCTCCAGTGGCTCACACCTGCAATCCTAGCTACTCAAGAGGCTGAGATCTGAGATCTGAGCATCTCAGTTCAAAGCCAGCTGGGCAGGAAAGTCCATGAGACTTTTATCTCCAAGTAACCACCAGAAAATTGGAAGTGGTGCTGTGGCTCAACAGTGCTAGCCTTGAGCTGAAGAGCTCAGGGGCATGGACAATAAAATTAACCAGGATTAGAATGTAGAATTCTGGCCTTTTCATTTAGGACCACTCCTCCTGGAGGTGTGTTATTGTAAGTGAAACAAAAGCCTGATGTCTGAAGCAAGATCAAATCAATACTGCCCAGAGTGCTCTTCTTGGTAGCAAATGGAGAAATTTCCACTTCATTTACATAAGTGTGATTTGTTTTCTATACTGTACGCAAGAAAGGTATCATTGTTTTGGGATTCTTTTGTGGGAGGATTTCAACAGTGCTGAACTGAATATTCTTCCTCTGCATTAAATGCTTACACACTATGTAAAGTCCAAAGCTCAAGGTATTTCCACTGGAAGATCAACACAACTTTATCTCTCATGAGAACCAGGTCACCAATGAACTTTTAGGCAAATTGTTATGTAAATGAAATCAGTCAGATCAGCATGGGGCTTGGCAGACATTTGCTGAGAGAATCAGCAAATATACCCCATTCTCCAGTCAATTCTATTTCAACAAAATAAATAATGAACATGGTGGTTACTTTGCTGGTTCCCAATAAGTCACATCACATATTCATGTATTATGTAACATCCTTCCACAGATAACCCCAAACCTGCCCAAGGGACTTGCTTTGGCCAATGGAACAGCAATAAGGATGCAGCAAGTATCTTTGCTTAGCACACATTTGTGAATAGCATTTGGTTTTCTTCTAGTGCAGCTACCACAGAAACACAATTTCGCCTTCTTGGGGAGGAAAAACAAGGGAAAGGGAACGTATGAGGGGCAGGGAGAGAGACTGGGAGAGGGAGAGAGAAAGAGGGGGAGGGAGAAAAAGGTAAAGAGAAGAAAAATAAGGGAGGAAAGGAGGAGGTGGAGGAAGAGAAGGAGGAACAGGAAGAGGAGGAGGAAGAAGAGAGAAGAGACAAGAAGTATCAGTAGAAATGAGATGAGGAAGAGGAAGAAGAAGAAGGGGAAAAGAGAGGAGGGGGCTGGGAATGTGGTTTAGTGGTAGAATGCTTACCTAGCATGCATGAAGCCCTGGATTCAATTCCTCAGTACCACATAAACAGAAAAAGCCTGAAGTGGTGCTGTGGCTCAAGTGGCAGAGTGCTAGTCTTGAGTAAAAAGAAGCCAGGGACAGTGCTCAGGCCCTGAGTTCAAGCCCTAGGACTGGCAAAAAAAGAGAGAGAGAGAGAGAGAGAGAGGGAGGGAGGAGGGGGGAAAGGAGAGGACAGGGAAAAGGAAAAGGGAAGGGAGAGAGGAGGAGAGGGAGAGAGAGAAGCGGAGAGGTGCAGTGGTCACTGGTGTCTCAGCTGAGCTCCTCCAGTGTCTCAGCTGAGCATCTCCATCCCCCTCCACCAACCTGCATGCACAGGTGCAGGAAGGAGCCCAAGTGAGGCCTGTAGAGCAACCCAGGCAAACCACAGAACTATGCAAGATAACAAGTCCTTGTTCTAGGTGAGAACACAACAAACTTTTTTCTCTGGAGGGCCAATAGTATACATTTTAAGCGTTTGAAGTTCATAACAGTTTCTGTTGTAGTTATTCAACTCTGCTGTGAAAGCTGCTGTAGATCATCCATAAACAAGGAAGTATGACCACCTTTCATTGAAATTTGCCTTAAAAAAATAGGCGTCAAGTCAAATTTGGCCCATGGACTGTGGTTTAGCCACCACTAAAGCTTTGGGCAAGTTTGCTTTGCCTTAACCGATAACTGAAATAACTTACCATATTTTTCTCATTAGTCAAGGCATCTTCATTCCTGAGACTATCCCACTACAATGACTTCATTCCTGATGACTCCCTTGTGTGGAATGTCCTCATTTCCTAGGCTGGGTTTTAGGGAAATTGAAAGGCAGCAGTGTGTGTGTGTGTGTGTGTGTGTGTGCGCGCGCGCACGCGCGTGTGTGTCTTTCAGAATGTTCTAGGAGGGCAGGAAAGAAATGTGGGTGTTCTGCTTTTTCCTGGGATGGAGAGAGCCAGTCTCCTGTTCCAAATAGCAATGGAGATGGCTCTCCTGTGCCCCAGAACAAGGAGGGTCGGGGAACTCTGACTTAGAGAGGATGACAGGAGAAAATTTGTGATGTTTTCCTCCTATCACTAGAGAGTTGCCTGGCCCCATACAATACTAGGTGGCTAACCACCCCTATGAATTCACATTACTCAGGAATTCAGGTGTCCTGGGAATTCTACTCTGACTAATAATGATCTTCAACCATCAGAATGATTATACAATGAAGGCTCACTCACCAAAAAATTAGGGAACTCTGCTTCCTGGTTATATCTCTAGTGCGCAACACTTGTGTCAAGTTTGCTTCTAGGTTTCCAGAAGCAAATCCCACTCCCCTTCCATATAATGCCCACAAGATCTTGGACAAATTATTTAATACTCTGAGCCGAGATTGCTTCATTTATCATGATGATAGTGCCATTTGTCTTTGCATTTCCTGCAGCAATGGAATGATATAGTCCATGTATTTATTCAGTGCATGATACATACTAAATATTCAATAACATGGCTATCCTAAGTTCTAATTCATCATTAATCCAATCTAATTCTTTTCCTGTTTTTTTTTTTTTTTGTAGAATATTTACCCCCTTTCTGAAAGTGCTATCACTTCTGGATCTCATTTACTTGCATCTTTGTGTGTGTGTGTGTGGGTGTGTGTGTGTTTGTGTACGCATGTGTGCGTGTTTGTGTGTTGGACCGAGGGCTTGAACTCATGGCCTGTGTGCTGTCTTTTAGCATTTTTGCTCAAGGCTAGTGCTCTACCACTTGAGTCACAGCTCCACTTCCAGCTTTTTGGCGGTTAACTGGAGACAAGAGTATCACAGACTTTCCTGCTGGACTCACCTTCAAACCATGATCAAACCATGATATACCTGGGATTACAAGTGTGAGCTATTGGTGCACAGCGACTGCATCACTTAAAAAAAAAAAGTATGACAGAAGTTAATCTCAGGGGCTGGGGAGTTAGCTCAGTGGAAGAATGCCTGCCTGGCGAGCACAAGGCCCCAAGTTGGGTCCTCAGCTCTGGAAAAAAAAAAATCTATAAAAGAAGTTAATCTCAATAAAGGAATGGAGAGTGTAGTAGAGGTGTTTTTCTCTAGTCCTAGCTATCTTTATTCATGTGCAGTGAGAGTGGCAGAAGACAAACATGATCTGTTTCATATCCTCAATGTATGGGTGGGAGAGAAAGAGACAAAGACTTAGGGAAAAGCAACAGCAGAGTGTTGCAGAACAATGCTCCGGGAAGCAGACTTGCATGTGAGCATGGTGGCAATCTCTGGAGAGCAGGTTATGGCTCAGCACCTGTGGAGAAGTGAAGAAGGCAGGGCTGGATGGAAGAGATGGTGGGGTATGCATATTTAGACTACACAAAGGCCTCCATGGGGGAGTTCTGAACATGGCATGACCCTGAAGAGTTAACAAGTGAGACTAACAGTTTGGGCCTTTAAGTCCCCAAATTGACCAATCACTGACTTGTGGCCACCCATGGTAAGGGGCATGAGCTTGGGCAAGCCTGAGTTGTATCTTTAGTTGACAATAATGACAAGAGAGGAGGCTTGCTGTCAGCAAGTGCTGTCAGCGCTGTAGGCTGAAGGTTGTAGGAGGCCATGGATTGCTTCCCAGGACTTCTAAAGGATCAGCTTCTACTATGCCAAGCATTCTAAAGGATCAGCTTCTACTATGCCAAACACTGTGTCGAGACTTTTCACATACCTCATTTCATCTCAATTGTCAGTGGTTTACAAAAGTGAACACATAACTTCCCTTTTTTCTTTCTGTGTTAGTACTTGGGCTTCAATTAAGGGACTGATGCTCTTGTTGATGTGAAAACTCAGATTGTGGAGTTTGCTTCAGTCTCACAGCCTTCCAATTATTTAAACCATGGAAGAAAAGTCAGACGGTCAGAAGATCACAGTTGGATTTGGAACCCTAAACTAGCTCTGCTTGGCTTGAGTGCTGGGGAGGTGGGGGTTTGGAGGGGGGGTGTCTTCCCAGCCACAGGCGGGGAGAGCAGAATCAGAGCGTGAGCTCAGGGATGTTGTGGTTTCATGATAATGAGGCCAACCTGGGCAGAAGAGTTTAGGAAACGTTTTCAGCAGTAAGCTGATTGTGGCAGGTTTCTGTCACCCAGTTATGCCAGTAAGCCTAAAATAGGCAGATCTCCAGCCAGACTCTTGCTTAGTCAGGAAGTGAGATCCTATCTCAAAAATAACCAGTGCATTAAAAGGACTAGAGACAGAGAGCAATGGTAGAGTGCTTTTCTGGAAAGCATGAGCCCGAGTTAAGATGAAGCTTAACTTCTCTGAAGTTTGTGAATGTGCCCTGAGCCCTGTCTACAAGGGATTCACGATATTTCCTGAAAACTGCTTTTTATCAGCCTTGTGTACTTTACTGGGAATGCAGAGATGTTTTTAGAAAGCTACTTTTCTGTTTTGTCTTTTGTTTCCCTCTCCGTTGATTTGCTGTTTGCAACATCACATTTCAGAATGAAGTCTGTGAGTTCTTGTGCTGTGCCATTTGCTGTGAATAGTTAGCCACCAGATGGTGCTCGCTTCCTACTCCTTAAGATCAGCTTTTTCCATGCAATTGTCTGCCTCCCTCTCTCTGCATTAATAGCAAATAGAGTAGTTATTAAGAATTTTATATAAATCTTATTTCTTGCTACAGTCCTTTAAGGTTCTTCTTGTGATTTTCTTCCTTGTCCTTATCCTCCCTTTCTTCTTCTTTACCAAACTTGAAGCTTGAACCCTGGGCCTGGACGCTGTCCCTGAGCTTTTATGCTCAAGACTAGCATTCTACCATTTGAGCACAGCTTTGGTAGCTTTTATGTAGTTGAGTGGAGATAAGAGTCTCACAGATTTGCTGCCCTCGCTGGGCTCAAACAGCTAGGATTACAGGCATGAGCCACCCAGTGCCTGGCTTGGTATAGTCTTTTTTAACGCACAAATGAGAATAAAATAACTGCCTAAGGTAATAAAGCTGGAGGGAAGCGACTTGAATTAGGATTACAACCTGGTCACCTGGGGCTTTGGGGGTGCTTGAATTGTGACCAGTGAAACTGACTAATCACATTTAGATTTTGTTTGGTTTCTTTTTGTAGGGGCGGGGGTGGGCTTGAAGTAAGATGCTGGGCTCTGTCCCTGAGCTTGCTTTTATTTTATTTTTTTCTCCTCAAGGCTAACATTCTATCATTGAGCCACAGCTCCACTTTTGGCATTTTTTTGGTAGTTTAATGGAGATGAGTCTCACGGACGTTCCTGTCTAGCCTAACTTCAAACCACCATCCTCAGATCTCAGCCTTTGTTGACTAGCTAGGGTTACAGGTGCGAGTCACTGGTGCCCAGCTTTTTGTTTGATTAAAAAATACTTTAAGTACTAAAATTTATCATGTATGTCTTCCTATGTGGTATGTATATAGAAGGGCTATGCATGCAGGGGAGCTGAGGTAGCTGGAGATTTTTACTTCATACCATTCTTTTTGGGAAATAAAAAGAGGAGAAGATGTCATGGAACTCCCCAAAATCCCTTAAAAGAAGACAGACAATGTAGCCATGAGCCATGCCTGCAGTAAGTACTAACACTTGCCGTCTCTTCTATTCTTTGTATTTTATTTTTTTCTGTCATGTTTAAGAATCAAATCTTTGTAACAGGGAAGAAACGGTGAGCCCATAGTCCAGAGTCCAAGGAAGGGGGGAGGGGCAGAGACCACAGTAGACTGATGAAGAAAGACCCCAGCGGACAGACTGGGAGGCTGGAAGGCACAGGGTACTGGGGACTTAAGTGGGAGGAAAGAGGATCCTGCTGCTGCCCTGGGGAGTCAACGGTCTGGTGACTCAGTTCAGGCCACCAGGTCACCTTTGTTTATAATTCCTGTTTTGAAGAATATTGACTGCATTTTCAGTCTCTTTGTCTTAAGTGTTCAGAATTCTTTCTCCTCTTTCTCATTTCCTTCCTCCCCTCCTTACTTTCTCCTCCTCCTCCCCCCTTCTTCTTCCTTTTCCTCCCCTCCCTCTCCCCTCTCCCCTCCCCCTCTGCCTCCTCCTCTTCTTCCTCCTCCTCCCTCTTCCCCTTCGTCATTATCCTTCTCTTGCCCCTCATCTTCCTTTCCTTCCTTCCTTCTCTTCTTCCTCTCTCCCATTCCTATGAGCCTAATATAAATTAATGATAATAATAAACATTCACTGAGCATATAATGAGAAACAGGCTCTAAGTGGATTACATCATTTAACTTTTTTCCTCATAGAACCCCAAGATTGATGGTCTAAGGTAATATTTACCAAGCATGTGTTATGCACCGAGTACTGCCCTAATATCCTCATTCTCTATGGTAGGCACAACCATCACTATCACTTTTAATGGTGGCCCTGTGACCCAGAGGGCTCAAGTAACCTTGCCTAATACCTCCAACAAGACATGAGGAAGTAATGAAACCAGGATTTGAACTCCTGGCAACTTGTGTTTTTTGTGTTTCTTTCTTTTTTTTTTTTTTTTGCCAGTCCTGGGGCTTGAACTCAGGGCCTGGGTACTATCCCTGAGTATCTTTTGCCCAAGGCAAGAAGTCTACCACTAAACCACGTTCACATATCTATCTATCTATCTATCTATCTATCTATCTATCTATCTATCTACCTACCTACCTATCCATATCTCCATGTTTGTCAGTCCTGGTGCTTGAGCTCAGGGCCTCAGAACTGTCCCTGAGCTTTTTTGCTCAAGGCTAGTGCTCTACTACTTTGAACTACAGTGCCATTTCTGGTTTTCTGGTGTTTAATTGGAGATACGAGTCTCCTGGACTTTCCTGCCTCTGTTAGCTTCAAACCATGATCCTCAGATCTCAGACTCCTGAATATCTAGGATTACAGGTTTGTGCCACTGGTGCCCGGCACAACTTGGCTCTTGATTTCACATTTTTTAGCTGTAGAACCAAAGGGAATAGATTTCTATATAGAGTCACCCAGTTTTTGGCTGCTCCAAGAAACTGAGGCAGTGGAGTTGTATTATGGGGTGGAGTAAAATCTAATGGTTCTCTCACTTGCTGTTTAGTACAAAGTATCTTAAACTCTAGAGTCTTTCCAAAATCCAAGGTGGAGGCTATATTTCAGTGATGACGGGAACAAAAGGGCGGCCCAACTCACCATTTTAGTGCTAATGCCTTTTCCACATAGCCAGGATGGTAGGGGGCAGAGATTAGATCTTTTCTTATTCTGAGAATAGTGGTTAAAGTTCAGGCGTTGGAAGCAAACACTAAACCCAGATTTACATCCAGGCTTCTACTTACTGTCTGGATGATCTTCAATTCTGTAAGCTTTTCTTTCTCCCTCTCTGAAAAAGTACTAATTAAAAGTCTCACTAAAAGATTATTGTGAGGGTTAAAAATAATATGACAAATGAAATGATGCCCTTGCATCCATTAAGCTCTTACTCTTCCAGGAACTAGAGGCAAGCAATGGCACCAGGCCTAGGTGGGTTAGGCTCCAGGACTCCAAGATCAGAGCACTAAATGTTCAATCTCCAAGGTCCTCTGCGCTTTTAGAATCCACCCCTACCTCTGTCTCTTTTAGATTTAAGAGCTGGAATCATTGAGCTAACAAACAACTTTTCTTTCCTAATCCAGTAGGTGGCAATATGTTTCCATCATTTTTCTGTATCCAGAATTTACTCTCCAGCCCTCCAGCTAGCTGCCTGTATTGTGGACTGGACTTCTGGGAGTGGTTGAAACAATTCAGACCAGAGTGGGGGGAGAGTGGGAGGGGGACTTTTGGGGAAGAAGTACTAAATGCCTCCCAGAGCACCAACCACCATTCTTCCCCATCCCCAACTCTTCTGATGGTGTTTATCCCCAGTGCAGCCAGCTCAGATGGAACATTTATATTGATCGTAAAGTGTCTTCTATTTTGTTTCCCAAAGAAAGACGGACATCGTCTCAGGGAATCTCAGAGGTGTTACACCCCTAATGGCTAAGAAGTGAACCTCATCTCAATGCAAAATCTCAGGGCATTTTCTGAGATAGTGATATGCCTCTATGAATGCTGGATCTACAGAGAGAGAGAGAGAGAGAGTGTGTGTGTGTGTGTGTGTGTGTGTGTGTGTGTGTGTGTGTGTGCATGCACCTGCGTGCACGCACCTGCCTGCCTGCAATCGATTTGGAGCTTCTTAGAATTGTAGCATGTTAGGCTTCATCCCAGACCTTCTGATTCTGAACTTCTCACACTTTCCCCAGGTGACCATGTTTGAGAGGCTCTGGGCTACAGGTTCTCAAAGGGAAATGCTTCTTCCCACAAACTTGTGATGAGTTCTCTAGTTCAATGGATAAGCTAGTACTGACTTTATGTGCAATTAGTGTTACTGCTCCAAAAAGACACGTACATATAGATGGAGCCCTGTTTGATGGCTCTGACAAACCTTTAGCTCAATCCACGCAGAGGAAACTGCAGTTACACAAGAATCTGAAGGTAGGGCTGAGATGTGAGCTCAGGGTTTCCAAATCTACAAGAATTGGATTTCAAACTAGTCGTAGAAATAATAGTCAACATTTATTTAATGCTTGCTGTGTACCAGGCTGGCTAGTAAACATTAAAGAGGATAATTTCATATAATTCTCTGAAGAAATGATATGATTACTCTGTCGGGCTCACTCTCCACATCCCCCCCTTTTTCCCTGGGGAGACGCCAAGCCCCAAATTGTGAAGGACAGTCGGCTCTGCTTCCCCCGCCAGCAGGAGAGGCGAAGCATGTCCCTATCGGGCTAAGCTGAGCTGAGGTAGGATGCTGAAGATCCCCAGTCCCAATCCCTCTCATGTTTAAGAGCAGACGCCAGACACGAAGATCTCGGGGAGCTGGTCCGGTGGACTACCAGCCTCAAAGGATTTTATTCAAGGGAGGGGTTTATATAACAGTAATGGCAGGCAGGAAGAGAAGGGACTAACTGGGTATTAACGATTGGCTAGTGAACTGTCCATCACAGTGATGTCACAGAACTTCCTATATGGGCAGAGACCACAGCCCCCCAAGGACTGGGTCTCTGGGATCTCTGGTGCCATTACACACGTGGCTGAGACGGAAGCTGGGGCTGGTTTGCTTCTCTTCCGGCAGAACCCGTAAGATGGGAGTGGCTAGCTTTCACACTGCCCCAGTGCGGGAGGGAAGGCAGTGTCTCAGGACCACCCTCTCCCCCTCAAAGCCAAGCTGAATCCCCAACATTACTCAACTTCACAAATGAGGAAACTGGCAGGTAAACACATCAACCCAACATGCCTAAGGCCCACATAGCTGCTAAATAAGTGACTGATGTTGAATTATAAACCAAGCTCATTGGGCTTAAACAATACAGCTTAAGGTCTCTGTGAAGGTTGAATGAATTCCTCATACTTAGGTCATATTGAAATGCTTATCTATGATTAGAATGCTCTTCTGGGTAAATCAATATTTTGAACTTGCAGTTAATATTTCTTCCTCAATGCTTAATGCCTTGTCTGAGTACCGATATTTCTTTTCTAGGCAGCTATATCAGAGTACCACAACTCAGTGGGTTAACACATTGGAAACAAGCATGGGAAGATTGAGATTTGAGGCCAGATTTGGCAGAAAAGCTTGTAAGACCCCCATCTCCATCAAAACTACTGGACATGGTGGGGCATGCCTATCATACCAGCTACGTAGGGAAGTATAAAATGAGAACATGAAGTGGTACTAGTGGCCCATGCTCTGCATCCTAGCTACTCAGGATGGGATAGTCAGTGAGACTCTTATCTCCCAATTAACCAGCAAAAAGTTAGCTTTGAGCAAAAACAGCCAAATGAAAGCCTAAGGCCCTGGGTTCAAGCCTCAATACCAGAGAGGGAGAGGGAGAGGGAGAGGGAAAGGGAGCGGGAGAGGGAGAGGGAGAGGGAGAGGGAGAAGGAGAGGGAGAGAGGGAGAGAGAGAGAGGGAGAGAGAGAGAGAGAGAGGGAGAGAGAGAGAGAGAGAGAGAGGGAGAGAGGAGATGTCTCTGCTTTCCCCTGTGATTTGGTCCTGCAGTTACATTTCATCATCCCTGCCATTTATCTTTTAATGTCAACACTGACATACTCCTTCCAAATACCCACCAAGTGGTCCCTGGTTGAGGATAGCCCAACACATGCCAAGGAAGCTGATGATGAAGCTCCGCCATCATCATCATCATCATCATCATCATCATCATCATCATCATCATCGACTAATCTGGGGAGGTGTGCAGACCTGGGACATTTTTCTTCCTAACCTTAGCGCAGGAGTTCGGGATTCTTGCTTCATTCGCTTCTTCAGCCTGCTTCCTAGATCTTTTTTTTTTTTTTTTCTCAAATTGCTTCCTAGATCTTGTTTCTCAGTCATCTGTGTAGAGAACAGAGTGTGTTTTGTAACAGAGTTCAGGATTAGGAATTGTCATGGGCTTAGCCTAACAGCTCTGTGGTGTCGGAGCCAGTCTGGCTGGCTATACCATGGTCACTGTTTCTTCCTTCTCTCATTCCAGCTGCTGTTTAGCAAATGACAATATATACCAAGCTGGGCGCTGGTGGCATGCCTATAATTCTAGCTACTCAGGAGGCTGAGATCTGAGGATCATGGTTCAAAGCCAACCCAGACAGTAAAGTCCACGAGACTCCTATCTCTAATGAACCCCCAGAAAACTGGAAGTGGTGCTGTGGCTCAAGTGGTAGAGCATTAGGTTTGTCCCAGGCCCAGAATTCAAGCCCTAGGACTAACCACAACAACCCCTCCCCCGCAAAAAACCAAACAAACATCAAAATAAATACATATCAGTTGGAATACAGTCTACATGATAACATAGTTGTTCTAAATTGCAAAAACTCTGAAATGGAGAGGATCATGAAGACTTTTTATTCATGACAAGCAGGAGCTTAGCTTAGTTAGGTCACGTATCTGAGGTCCTGCTGTAGCTGAACCAGATTTTGAATGATAGCCATCGAGTGGGGAATGACAAAAGGCACATAGAAACTGCTTTTGTTAAAAAGCAGGAACTCCTCACTCATCCCACTAGTTGACTGAAAGTGGGATAAAAGCCTGACATCCCTGTTTTCATTTTGCATCTGTCTCCTTTATCTTCAAGCTGTAGGCCAGACTCCTGCATGATTCTGCATGTGAACATGTTAATCACTGGAGGAATGTCTGTCTGAAATTTGGCTCTTCTGCCTTCAAGGCTCAAGGCACATAGATAACCCAGACAGGAACATCTGAGATTTCTTAATGCCAGTCTTTAAAGTGTCCTACTCCAGATTCCAGGAAAGGCAGCTGAAACTCTCCAATCATGGTCCTAAACATTGTAGCCACCTTGAATTCCAGGAAGAGCAGCAGAGCCTTACAGATAGATAATTGAGGATGAGACCACCACCTATGTAGGAACCATCATTTCATGGGAACTAGAAAAGGTGGTTCTTTCCAGCAATAAGGACCCAGAGCCACCTTTGTGGATGGAAATGGAGATAATGATCAACCAGGCCACACTTGTAACCCGAATGTTTAATAATTATACATCCTTCTTTCACTGCCTAAATGATTCCTCTATTTAAACCTAAAGCTCATGCCAGTATCCTGACAATGGTATATTCTCAACATATTGATTAGTATCTTTACCCCTTTCCCCGCATTTCTTCTGTTTATATTCGTTAAGTGAATGTATCTGATATATTGGAATCCCCAAATTGAGCCCCTGGCCTAGGACTCCAGCTACAGACCTAAGAGTCATTACTTAAGTTGCTTGCTAAATTTGCATTCTGCATAAACACTCAAACACAGAGCACTGAGTTTCACTGCTAAGGGAGTGTCTTTAATAGATGAATTCCTGGGCCCTCTGCAGCAAGATGGATTGGCTTTTTAGCACCTTGAATCTTTCCTTTTCGTTCTTCTCTAGGCTGGGCTTAAAATTTCCTCCAACACTGTACTGCTTGCCTTCTGAAGTGTCTCCTCTTTAGGCATCCATACTTCTGTTCCCTCCCCAATCCTCAAGTCCCAAGAAGTTTACAGGTGTTATGAACCCATTTCTTTAATCCCTAGAGATCTTACTTCCTCTAATACTCATTCAAATTTGTCACTCAAGCTCCAGTTTGCATGTTCAGTCCATTTAAATCAAGCCATGTGACATTCTTATTTATCATTGGTATGGAGAAGGGGATGTAGTTGTCATTTATCACATTTTCATGGTTGAGAAAACTGTATTGAACTCCTTTCACCTACCCAATAGCCATCCACTCCCTAGAGTTAGATGATTTTGAAAAAGCCAAGGGTACCAACCTGTGGTAGATATCTTTGTTCCTCAACAAATAACGGGGGCCCTGTGAAATTGCATAGGAAAAACTTTGTGAATGAAAATACTAATAAATTCAGCACATCCTTTCCTGTTCAGCTGTAGTGTCTCTTCCCTTGAATCACTCATTGTCTTTTCAGGTTGGATGTCAGGCCCTTGATTTATGAAGGACGTGCAGGTAATGCATGTTCATTGTCCGAATATGCAATAAGTTCAGTGACAGTGGATTGTACAGCAAAGCTGGAAATACTGCATTGCATGAAGTCAATGGAACTGATATTAGTGGACTGGCTGAATCTCTGGCAAAACAGAGTTAGGAAGAGGCTTTATACCTGGAGAAGTAGATGTGAATGAGGATGCTGGAAACCTCCTCCCCATCCCCTGACAATGGAGCTTGAAGTCAGAGCTTTGTACTTGCTAAACAAGTGTTCCAGCACTTCAGACTCCCCTACAGTCCTTTGAGCTTTAAATGTGTTTTTCAGATAGGTTCTTATGCTTTGTGCCTGGACCTTGCCTGGTGGGACTGAAATCCTATCTTTGTCCTCCCAAGTAGCTGGGAATTACAGGTATGCCCCGCTATGCCTGGCCTTGCCTGAGCTTTTGCAAGAGAATGATTTACATATCAAATTCTTGAGTCTCTTAGGAAAATTGAAGAAGTCTTTAAATATGTTTCAAAAATGCATCTCTTATTTGCTTTACTATGGAGAATGTTAAATATGAAAAGAATGCCAGTCATGTACTCTTTTTTTTTGTGGAAAATTTGTGCACAAGATGTCAATTTGTGGAAAAATACAGCATCTGTTCTTTGTTGTGGAATATTAATGACATAAGACTTGTTAAATACAATAAAATAAAGATAATAAATAAAATAAAGAAAATAAACAGACTTCTATAACTTTTCAGTTTTTATTTTCTTTCAGGGGGAGTGATGCTAGAGCTCATGGCCATAGTACTCTCTCTTAGGTTTTTACTCAAAGCTTGCACTCTACCACTTGAGCCATAATTCTGTTCTGGCTTTTTGCTGGTTAACTGGAGATGGGATATTCTGACTGATCTGGCTTCGAACCACAATCCTCAGCCTCCTGACTAGTTAGGATTATAGGTGTGAGCCACTAGCTCCCAGCTAACTTTTCTTTTCTTTTCTTTCTTTCTTTCTTTTCTTTTTTTTTTTTTTTTTACAAAATAGAGTCCCAATAAATTTGTTTTAGACTATTTAGAATGATGTATTATTACTCTGTTAAGTAGGTTCCTTTGTGACAATGTTATTCTTGGAACTAAGGGTGAAATCAGAGGTGGACAAATCACCTATCCAGAAAGAAATTCACATTTTATTTTGGTGTGTGTCTTTCCTAATACATGAGGGATAGGATGGTGAGAATTGAGGGTTCCCTTTATCAGGTTGCTACTGAGTTAACTAGGGGGAAAAAGGACTGTGGAAATAGCTTCCCCATCCAGCCAAGATCCAGAGAATCTTTAGCCAGGGTTAGAACTTTGGTTTCCCACCCTAATTCTCACCTTACACACCAATCTTTTTGCCTGTTGCTGTCAGCAATCTGTTGACAAGCTGCCTTTGTTGGCTTCCTGAGGGAGCTCATGAAAAGCACAATTCAGCAAAATACCAGGACTTTAACTACTACTGAATGAGACAGAATTAGAAAATGGCTTCAAATTGGAAAACTTAATTTTCAATTAGTGTACATTCAGTCAGGAGTGGGAAGGGATTAAGGGATGGCAGCTTGTTTGGTTAACATGCTTTTAGGAGACTATTAGTTTGCTACCTCCTTTCCTCTCCCACCACCCTAAGTGCTCCTTGCTTTGAAATTTGGCAGCCATTGGCTTGGTGCATGCTGTGGCCTTGGCCCCCAACTAACTGAGATACAGATGGCAGCAGCACCAGTCCCAGGAAGTGGGTTGCAGCCTGTAATCTCTGAGCAAGCTTTTGTCTCTTTCTTACTATGGAAACTGTGAGGTCACAGGTGAGCTTGGACCTTGCAAGACACATGTCCTAGCTAGGCACTGGTGGCTTATGCCTGTAATCCAGCTTCTCAGGAGTCTGAGATCTTAGGATTGTAGTTCCAAGCCAGTCTAGGCAGGAAAGTCTGTGACACTGTTATCTCCAATAAACTACTCAAAAGTCATAAGTGGAGTTGTGACTCAAGTGGTAGAGTATTAGCCTTGAGCAAAAAAAGCTCAGGGATAGCTCCCAGGCTCCGAGTTCAAGTCCTAGTACAGGCACAAGAAAAGTCCTGGGGCTTTAACTCAGGTCCTGAGCACTATCCCTGGCTTCCTTTTGCTCAAGGCTAGCACTCTACCATTTGAACTACAGTTCCACTTCTGGCCTTTTCTGTTTACATGGTGTTGAGGAATCGAACCCAGGGCTTCTTGAATGCTAGGCAAGCACTCTACCACTAAACCACATTCCCAGCTCAGCTTTTAACTTTTTTTGTAAAGTAAACATTTTTTTCTTTCTTTCTCTGAGATGTAGGGTGTAGGAAGCTCATTGTTGGGCAAATTTATCACAGGTGGCATCCAGTTTAGGATTCAGGATGACAGTGGGGTTAAAGGGCAAATGCTGCACTTGAGCCCCAGGTCCACTTCTGTATTTTTTGGTATTTAATTAGGTATGAGTCTCATAGGCTTTCTTCCCTGGACTGTCCTTGAACCAAGATCCTCAGATCGCAGCCTCGTGAGTAGCTAGATTACAGACATGAGTCATTAGTCCCCAGCTTCTGTGGTCTCTTCTTATCTGTCATTAGTTCCTCTCTCTCTCTCTCTCTCTCTCTCTCTCTCTCTCTCTCTCTCTCTCTGTGTCTCTGTCTCTTTCTCTCTCTCTGTCTCTGTCTCTCTCTCTTTCTCTCTTTCCAATTCATAAATGCTTCATCAGGCCCAGAGTCTTCAAACAAAACAGTCTGTTCCTTGAGTTCCTTTCCCTTGCTCTTGGTGTGAAGACTTAACTGTGAAGTTGGACTCTCCAAAGTGTAGCCTCCATGAGCATGTGAGCCCTTCTGCATGGCATGTTTACAAGCTTTGTAACAGTGAATCCTTAATTCAGTCAGCAGAGCAGTAACTTCATTAGGAACTTCCTTCTGTCATTAGTAGATGAGAGAAAGCGTGCTCCTGTGATTATACATGCCATTTCAGATGTGGCAGGCAAGGCGGCTACCTGCTTGGCAGACACTTCCCATCCTCCCATCTTCCTGCTCTTCTCAGATATGGCAAAGCTGGCTGCACATGCAGGAAGCAGGCACTTCATTTTTAGAACAGACATGGCTGCTGGCTCTGCTGATCAGTCACTAGTGTTTTCTTGACTCTTTCTTCGACCCTGGCTCATATGCCAGCCCCAAGCTCCTGGCGACATCTGCTCCCTTCAGATTGGTCTGAACAAATTCCAAGTGCCTTTACTGAAGGGCTGTCTCTTGTCAGTGAGTGCCACCCCAGGCTAATCTCTGCACCACTTCTTACAGGCATCAGCATCTTCATCACTGGTTGGCGAATTTCTCCCCAAGGTTAAACTCCTCTCCAGAGACGCCATCAGCACCTTCTGTTTCTTCATTAGTCTTATCAAGCCCATGAGTGACTCTGGTTAATTCCCTCTTTGCCATCTTGGCTGTAGCCTTTCAGGCAGTTCTCAAGAAATGTTGGATTTAATTGAAGAGAAGATGAGGGTAGCCCCCCTCACCTCCTTTTTTTGCACCTATACTGAAAAAAAAAATAGAATAGGAAGGAATTTTGAAAACATCTCTTACCAGAAAAAAATACTAGTGAATCCCCACAGCTCAGGAGCAATTGGCTTTGAGAAATGAAACTGAAAACTAGAATTTTCAGCTTTGAAGGAGACTTAGAAGTTTTGTAATCCACTTTATTTTATAAATAGGAAAACTCTGAGTTAAAGAGACTAGAGGGGCTGCTCAAATGACTAATCAGGGAATGTAGAGAAAGCTTAGGACTCTCTAAATTCACCTCTCTCTCTCTCTCTCTCTCTCTCTCTCTCTCTCTCACACACACACACACACACACACACACACACCCTTTCCTTTTGTGGAAGCAGTCAAGAAGGATATTTTGGTAAAGGTGTCAAGACTTACAATTTCCAAGAATGTCAATATGCTTTTTGTCCTTTTTTCCCCTCCCCACAAGCCATTAAGATTTAAGGGCATATTAATCACAACTCTTTTTCTAGTGAGAGTCAAAAATACAAATTGTCAGGAAGAAGAATTTATGAGCCTATGGAATCTAGGGAAAGTTGGCTAATGAAATCACAGAAATCTGTTATGCCTGAAAATCCAGAAGGACAGCAGTGTCATTAACACTTTCTTTGCTGTGCCTCCTACATTTTTTCCCCCTGGAGAGGATTGCTCTCTCTTTTCCTCCTTTTTTTCACTTGGAGAGGAGCCATTGTCATGAGAAGCACTGTTTCATATTTTACAGCTTCTACCACTGATGAGGTCTCAACCTCAAAATTTATGGCTTTGATTCTTGGAAATGACCTGGTTGGCAACAGATGATAGGGAAAGTCAGGTGGGCTCCTCTGGAGCCAATGAGCTGTAGCCAGGCAGATGGGCTATTATTATAACTCTGTGTCTGGGGCTCAGTACAGGACTGGCCATTGGTTAGAATTTGTGAGAATGTGATGATTCCCATAGAAACTCCATGATTAGTTTGTGAGAAGGTTGGAGAGGGAATAGCAAGTTCATAAGCAAGTTGGTACTGGATGGAGAAAATAATAGCAATCTTCTGTAAGGAGGTTGCTCATTTCTGTTCCTTCTCATTCAATGAATTCTATTTTTTTTGTGCCAGTCCTGTGGCTTGAATTTAGGGCCTGGGCACTGTTCCTGGGCTTTTTACTCAAGGCTGGTGCTCTACCACTTGAGCCACACCTCTACTTCTGGCATTTTGGTGGTTAATTAGAGATAAGAGTCTCCAGAACTTTCCTGCCTGAGCTGGCTTCAAACTGCTATTCTCAATCTCAGCCTCTTGAGAAGTTAGGTGTGAGCCATGAGTGCCCAGCAAGGAGCTTGGCTTCTTTCTTCAAAGATTCTCTGATTCTCTCTCACTTGAACCATATCCCTACTTCTGGCTTTTTATTGGACACTTGAAGATAAGAGTCTCATGGCTTTTCTATCCTAGGCTGTCTTCAAATGGTGATCTGCATTCTCCTGAGTAGCTGGGATTACAGATGTGAGCCACCAGTACCTGAATCATTTCCTAAATTCTATTTTTTCTTTTTTCTTTTCTTTTTTTTGGCCAGTCCTGGGCCTTGAACTCAGGGCCTGAGCACTGTCCCTGGCTTCCTTTTGCTCAAGGCTAGCACTCTGCCACTTGAGCCACAGCGCCACTTCTGGCCGTTTTCTGTATATGTGGTGCTGGGGAATTGAACCCAGGGCCTCATGTATACAAGGCAAGCACTCTTTCCACTAGGCCATATCCCCAGACCCTCTATTTTTTCTTGATATTCACCTCTATGCAGATTCCTTGACAATATTTACTTTGAAAAGCAATTTTCTGTTTTGTCAATGTCTCCACTGACCTTTCTAAAACATAAAGCAACAGCAACTAGTTGGAAGCTCTTCACCGGACTGGCCAGATTTGAACAAGAGTAACAGAAATTTCTACTTGGTTAGAGTTAAATTTGAATTTAAAAGTTATAGTATATTATTTCCTGTTGAGTTTGCTCAACATTTGTGACACTATGTGTCCCTGTTCTAGTTTCCAGCCTTTTCATGGTCCATCCTACAGTGACATGAAGTCTGAAAGAGACATTAATGTTTTCACATAATTGTTGGAAATTAAGGAAGCTCTTTTTTTTTGTCTGTTGTTGGGCTTGAACTCAGGGCCTGGGCACTGTCCCTGAGGTCTTTTTGCTCAAGGCTAGCACTCTACCACTTTGAGACACAGCACCACTTCCAGTTTCCTGGTGGTTAATTGGAGATAAGAATCTCACAGACTTTCCTGTCTCAGCTGGCTTTGAACCATATGAAACTATCAATCTCCAAATTCTCCTTCCACTTCTAGTTCAGTGTTCTCTGTTTCCTTGTTGCAGGTACAATTAGATTAATAGTAGTCATAATAACATCAGTACTTACTGAATACTTGCAATATACCAATTATGTTAGCTTTGCATCTTTTCACTTTTTTTTTTTTTTTTTGCCAGTCCTGGGCCTTGGACTCAGTGCCTGAGCACTGTCCCTGGCTTCCTTTTGCTCAAGGCTAGCACTCTGCCACTTGAGCCACAGTGCCACTTCTGGCTGTTTTCTGTATATGTGGTGCTGGGGAATTGAACCCAGGGCCTCATGTATACGAGGCAGGCACTCTTGCCACTGGGCCATATCCCCAGCCCATCTTTTCACTTTTTGAGCTTTATGATATATCAGAATTTAAGTACAATTAACATGACTCCATGCTGTAGATGGAGATGATGACATAGACAGGAAAAGCTGCTTGTCTACAGACACCCAACTAGTTAGTGGTGGGGTCGGGGGTTTAGACCTGGACCATCTAGGTTTGTAGTATGTGCAGTAAAACCTCAAAGGGGCAAATATTGCCATATGATCTAAGGAGTTTTGGAAAAATAAAACATCTGTTTTCTCAAATACTTTACATAGATGTTGAATAATAATAATTGGGAAATATATATTATCCCTTTAAAATAGAATCTTGGGAGGCTGGGAATGTGGCCTAGTGGTAAAGTGCTTGCTGAGCATACATGAAGCTCTGTGTTTGATTCCTCAGCACCACATAAACAGAAAAGGCAAGAAGTGGCACTGTGGCTTAAGTGGTAGAGTGCTAGTCTTAAGCAAAAAGAAGCCAGGGACAGTGCTCAGACACTGAGTTCAAGCCAGTGGACTGGCAAAAAAATAAAATAGAATCTTGGAAACAATATTCTGTTACTTTTATTTTTCCTTAAATTCAAATGAACACTATGTAAGTGCCTGTGTTTATCACTACTTCAATAGCATGGAGTGATTGGTTTAATCAACCTAATATGATGGAGAAACTATAATTTAGTAAGATGGAAGTACTGGCCAAAGACACCCAGATAGGAGTGGGCATCTGGATGCTGGTGATTCACACCTGTAATCCTAGCTACTCAGGAGGATGAGATGTGAGGATCACAGCTTGAAGTCATCCTGGGCAGGAAAGTCTATGCCGGGCTAGATTTACCTCCCCTGGTGCGGGGATGCTAAGCTTACTCCCTTATCAGTGCTCCCCTTTTCACCCTCTCCCCTGGGCACCTGACCAGCAGGTGGCCAAGGTGGAGCGAGGGACACGGGCTAGCCTAAGGTGCACGTGGCCGAACGAGATCCCCTTTTCCTCCCTCTTTACCCACCAAGGAAGCCAGGCGCAGACGGATCTTGGAGACGCTTCAGAGAGCAATCCGGTTTATTCGGGAGGGGCTCACAGTAATATAGTAGTGATGATGAGGATTGAGCATGAGCTGCGATAGGCTGGCGAGCTTGTCCGTCCAAGAGCAGCTCCCAAGGACCTCCCTCATGGGCTAACGTCACTTCCCATAGTACCGCCCTGTGTGCTCGCTGGCGCAAGGTGGGGGATGGTCTCAAAGCTACCCCTTCAGGTTCCGGACCCAGAAGGAGATAGGTGTGGCTCACTTCCACACTGCCCCAGGGCTGGGGGAAGGGCAGCGTCTCGGGAGCACTCTCCTCGCCCTTCCCCCCCTTAAGGCCAAGATGAATCCCCAACAAGTCTATGAGACTCTTTTTTTTCATTGTTTCTTTTTTTTTCTTATTTATTGTTAAAGTGATGTACAGAGAGGTTACAGTTTCTTTTTTTTTTTTTTTTTGGCCAGTCCTGGGCCTTGGACTCAGGGCCTGAGCACTGTCCCTGGCTTCTTCCCGCTCAAGGCTAGCACTCTGCCACCTGAGCCACAGCGCCCCTTCTGGCCGTTTTCCATATATGTGGTGCTGGGGAATTGAACCGAGAGCTTCATGTGTAGGAGGCAAGCGCTCTTGCCACTAGGCCATATTCCCAGCCCAAGGTTACAGTTTCATACGTTAGGCCATGTGTACATTTCTTGTACTGTTCGTTACCTCATCCCTCATTCCCCCCTCGCACCTCCCCCTTTTCCTCTTCCCCCATGAGTTGTTCAGTTGGTTTACACCAAATGGTTTTAGAAGTATTGCTTTTGGTGTCCTTTGTCTTTTTATCCTTTGTCTCTTGATTTTGTTATTCCCTTTCACTTCCCTAGTTCTAATACCAGTATATGCAGTATCCTTATCTCTAATTAGCCATCCAAAAAAAATCAGATTTGGAGCTATGGCTCAAGTGGTAGAGTACTAGCTTTGAGAAAAAGAAAAAGCTTAGGGACTACTCTTAGGCCCTGAGTTCAAGCACCAGCATTTGTGTATACACACACACACACACACACACACACACACACACACACACACAAGCAAACAAGAAGAAATGGAGTGGGCAAGTCAGCTTTGCACTAGGTCTGCCTAACTGTGAGCCAAGTACTTTCTAGAATACTTGTACATAAAATGAACCTGTCACGTATTTTCTGGTTTGTGGAGAAGGTTCTAACAGGGAAGGAAGATGGAAAGTACCCCCCATGAGGGGCTAAAGTATGATCTCTGGGGAAGAAAAATCTGAGAGAAATGAACTGATGTTGAAGAGAGAGGGGGGCAGATAGGAGAGGCTGTACTAGGAAGTTCCAATTCTCCCATTTTGTTGCCCAGAGAGAGGGGAAACATTTACTTGCTTAACATTTATTGGGAAACTCCAGCAATTAGGGTGTTAATATTCTGTGTAGCCACAATTATTCTGTAATTACCAATTATGGGAAAACTCATCATTTTACTGTAATGTAATTGCATTAAATAGCACCAATTGTGTCAGTGCAGAGACAGTGGTAGCCACTAATTATGCACTGTACTCAGACACCTCAGCCTGGATCAGGAATAATTGCTGTAATACAGTTTTGCAGTTCGGAGTTGGTTCCCCCGTTTTATTCAGAAAAGTGCTTTCTGATTCTCCATTATGTGTCTGATTCAGCTCTTTGTGATCTGGAAGCAGATAGGATATTAACATTTCTGATCTTGTTCCCTAAACAAGAGAGGATTGGAGAGGAGTGTATTGCCTACAGGTAGTGCTCCCTTTAAGAACCAGAACTGTTGTCACTCATCTCTTCTCGTACCATTGCATGGGGCAAAGGATAAGAATAGTTAACACATACTGAGTGTCTCTCCATATGCCAGTGATTGTGCGAAGGCATTCTGGTCTATTTCATAAATTTCTTCAGAATTCAGTCTCTAGTTCGGTTCATTTCTAAAAACTCTTTTCCTTTGTGTATGACAATTCAATTTCCCTTTCCAAATGTTTTCAGTATTTGGGGAGTACCTTCAGGGAATTAACAAATGTGTGTGTGTGTGGGAATGAAACGTACATTTATTAAAAAGTCAATCAACTCTGAAGTGAGCCTGAATGAATATTTTTAGGGAAGATCCAGATCTTAGATAGGAAAATAGTGTCAGTATGGTGAAGAGACCCATCACTAGGGTAAAGCTGGAAAAGTTCTTATTTTCTTCTTTGATGTTTGAATTTGGCAGTAATCTGATTTGTAAATTAAAGGACAGCAGCAGATGGTGTGATTTATATTCGCACCTAAAACGCTTTCTCACAAGTGATTTTTGGAGGCCCTGGTGGATTTTTAAAGTTATCATAGATGTGATTATTTTGTTGTGTTTTTAGAGACACATAGTGTTTTGGCCATTCTTGGTTGACTTCTTTCTCACAAGAAGTCAGAGACAGAGGCAAAAACATATACCTCATTTAAGAGAGTAGGAAATCAATATGGAGGAGAGGATGAAAAAGATTCACTCTTTGGAGACATCAGCACAGACTTCTGCCTTGTGAACTGAGCAGGGGCGGAGGCCCTGAGGTCCCCACAAGTGGAATTTAGTTCATCCTCCACAAACCAGGTATCATTACAGTGGAGGTCATGTGGTGGGGTTTGTAGATTCTGGATGACCAATGAGCTTCTACCTTACAAATGAATTTTCTTTGCTGGTATAAGGGTTCTTCCTAGAGGCTTTGATTGTTCTCTGTGGAGTTAGAGAAGTTAGACTTTTCTGTTTGGACCTTTCTGGAATAAATGAACTCTGCAACTGGGCTTTTCAAGTAATGTCTAGAAGAGACCTCCATGACTTTAGAAAAGTTCTCAAGCCATTGCAAGGAGAAGGGAAATCAGGATAGTGTGGTGACATGCCTTATACAGGGAGAGGCTGAGCTGGAAGGTCTCAAGTGGGAGCCTGAGAGTGAGAAATTAAAGAAACGCTGATGTGCCAAAACAATCCCCCTGAGGATGTTCTGAACCAAGGTTGTAAGGCCTTGGAATTAATGAGAATCTGGAAGATGATGTGAAATTTTCTATGTTAATGAAAGTGTCCTCTGTATAATTTTGATCTTAATTGTTGACAATCTAATATCATTTTAATTATCTAAATTTTATTCTAAAACTAATCAAGGCTTATGATAGAATTTAAAAGGGTACAGCGGAAAGCCAGTGGCTCACACATGTCCAGCTTGGACAAGAAACTGTGTGAGCAAAAGAAACTGTCTTGAGCCAAAGAAGCTCAGGGACAGTGTCCAGGCACCGAGTTCAAGCTGCAGGACCAGCACACATACACAAAACAGGCACAGAAGACATGAGATAAAAGTGAAAACTTCCCTTCTCATTCTTCCAACATATGCCTTAGGGCAATAGCCATGTATAATTTCTTATGTTGCCCTATTGAAATCATAAATTTAAAAAAGCATATATTTTACGTTCATAAAACATACTGTGTTGGGCTCTGGCTATACCTTTAAGGGGCAGTCCCAAGAGGCCTGCCTCTTCTCTCACCCTGGGGCTGTGTGGCTGTTATTCACTTGTACCTTTTCCCCCCAGGTCTGGAACCGGAAAGGCGGCCCAAACCAGCCCTGCCTCCGGTCTGGCTCGGAGCACATGGATATCATAATGGCCCAGAGCCGAGCCCACGGGGGTGGTTCTGTGGGCTGTGATCTCCGCTTCTGGGGGAAGCTCCGTGACATCACTGTGATGGACAGCTCAGACTAGCCTGTCACTAATCTGAGCTAGCGACTCCAGGTCCCTCCCCTTCCTGCTGCCATTACTGTTATATAAGCCCCTCCCCTGAGTAAAGCCAGTGGAAGCTCCAGAAGCTTACCCCGAAACGCCCTCGTGACTCCTGTGTTGTTCTTTAAGTGTGTGAGGGGAGGAGGGGCACCTCACGACTACACACCGCCAAGGTTTGCACATTGGGCTGCACTCCAGCTTTCTACCGGTGGGACGGGGCAGGATACGCGCGAGGGTGAAAGGGGTCCCAACAATACTGTTTGTATATTTCTATCTCTTTTAATTTAGTGTTCTGGCATTACTTATCATTAAATATAGATCTAAATTATTCACTTAAAAACACTGTGAATTATTACCATGAATAGATATACTATTATTTACTTTTATTCTTTATTGATGAATATTTGGGTGGCAGTCAGAATCTTTTCTTCTTTATAAAATTAGTTTGCTTGGGGCTGAGAATGTGGCCTAGTGGTAAAGTGCTTGCTTCACATACACGAAGCCCTGGGTTCCATTCCTCAGCACCACATATACAGAAAAAGCCAGAAGTGGTGCTGTGGCTAAAGTGGTAGAGTGCTAGCTTTGAGCAAAAAAAGCCAAGGACAGTGCTCAGGCCCTGAGTTCAAGCCCCAGGACTGGCAATAAAACCAGTTTGTTTATCCATCCACTTTGGAAAGCAGTGTGGAGGTTCCTCAAAAGACTAAACTTAGAGCTTCCCTATGATCCAGCAACTCCACTCCTGGGAATTTACCCAAATAACCACAAACAAGGCCATACTAAAGCCACCACCACAACCATGTTCATTGCAGCATTATTTACCATAGCTAAGATGTGGAACGAACCCAGATGCAGTGTGTTAAGTAAGAGCATTGTTTCTTTATGCTTTGAGGTCCTCTTGTGTTTCTACTTCATTTTTACCCTGAATGCATCCTCCTGTGCCATCACATGAAGTGCACACTGCTGAAGCAAATAGTATAGGAAGGAGAAAGTACCTTTCTCACAATAGGTTCTTCTCTTCTCTGCCAGTGCTCACTGGCTCCCCCTCCTGGGTGACATGAAAAATTACTGACAATAAATAACTTCATTCACATATGGATTTCATAGTGTTTTACACAAATTAATATATGTCTAAGTCCTCGTAGAAGATCACAATAGTTCAATAGCTATGTACATATGAGCATATAAAATGATGCTATAAGTTTATCTGATTTAGGGATGGGAAGTGGAGTCATAGAAATGGTGAGACAAAGGACAAAGGGTGAACCAACGCAACAGTGATATTCACAAGACACTATATTGGAAGTGAACTTTACAACTTGGCCAGGGGGCAGTGAAGCTTGGGGAGGAAGTGGGAGAATGAAGTGGGTGGAACAATATTCAACAAGAAATGTACTCATATTCTTTCTTATGTAACTGTAGCCCCACTGTATATCACCTTTACAATATAATTAAAAAAATACTGGTTAAGCCTTGATTTTACTGTTGATTTATTTGTAGAACAACATAATAGTAACATGCTATTCTCTATGTGTAAGTCGTTCAAATCTCATTGTTCAGAAAGAGTACATCTTCTGTGTTTTCACTAAAACTAAAGAAAACAATTCATGTGATGGAGAGATGTTTGGGAGAGTTGGTTATTAAAAAAGAATGAGTGTATTGAGTGATGGTTTACTGAGGTCAGGGCCTATGGCTTAACATTTTTTAAAATTTAAACTTTATTGTAAAGTTGATGTGCAGTACATAAGAGTTACAGTTGTATAAGTCAGGTAATGAGTACATATCTTTCTGAACAGTGTTACTCACTCCCTCATTTTCTCCTACATCCCCCCCCCTAAATTTTTTTTATATCACTGACACAGCATGGCGTTGTGCCATAGGTCTTCAGAAAAACAGTTTTTAGAACAAACAAGTTCTTGCAAAACTGCTGGGAGGGTGTTTTAAATAGGCCCTGCAGGGATAGTATAACAAAACCTCTCGTATTTCAAATAGATGTGGATCTGGGAATTGCTTTGACTAAATGGGCAGGAAGGCAGAGGGATAATCTTATGGAAAGCGAGTTTAGAAATGCATGTACATTCTTTGCACTGACATTACTTACTGCTGCTCTATCAGGATTTGTGGGAAATAAGAACACTGAGTGCCCAGATGGATTGCACAGAGAGGCAGTGGAGAATGACTGGAAGAAAGCATATAGGAGAAAGCAAGAGTACCTGGAAAATGGCCATCAGGAACTGATGAAGGCTGTGGGGAACAACTGTAAGGATAAATTGGAAAGCTGGGGAACATGAAAACAGGAGCAAAGGCCAATAGGTTTGGGGTGAACACTCAGAAGACGACCCAACATCTGGAATATTTCTTAGGAAAAGGAAAAGGAGGGGTCGTGAATGTGTTGTGCCTAGATCATGAGAAACAGAGAAGCCACATTTTGAGAGGACAAATTGGGAGTCTTTATTGGAGAGCTGGTGAGTGCAGGTGGACTCCTGTCACAAAGGCCTGCAGCTCTGTGAATACACTTAACACTGTTAGAAAACTGAGCCTTGAGAGCTGGAAAGAAAGCAGAAAAACAAAACCAACAAACCAGATCAGCTCCAGTGGAGAGCTGAAGTGGGATACCATGTTGACTGGAGGAGAGCCAGGAAACACAGAGACACAGGAGACACAGCACATGAGGCATGGCATGATGGCACCTGAGCTAGTCTAGGCCTAAATAGAGTTAGGTCAGGAGACAAGATCACAGGGAGCTTGGGAGTTCCTGACCCAAGATTGACAGGTCCAGTAACCTGTTGTTCAAGTCTCCACCCCTGTTTCCAGGAACTCAGGCACATGCATCACCTATGAAGTGAACTCAGGCACATGCATCTCCTGGGAAGTAGGACTTCACTTTCCTCCACCATGAAGACAAGATGGTGCCAGTTAAATACAATTCCCTATCCACCACATGGCCAAGATGATCCATTGTCCTTATTTCAAATGTATTAACTTTGGAGGTACCTTATGGGATCAACAGGAAGATGGCTAGGTGTCCAGGTTTGGGCTTTGCTTTTCTATTGAGAAAAATAAGTTGGAGGAGGAAGAGGAGCAGAAGGAGAAAGAGGAGATGGAAGAGGAAAGGGGAGGAGACGAGAAAAAATAGTGACAGAGGAAGAGGAAGAAAAAGAGGAGGGCGAGGAAGAAGAGAAAGCGGAGGAGGAAGAGAAAGAGGAGGAGGAGGAAGAGGAAGAGGAAGAGCAGTAGAAGGGAAGAAGGGTGGGAGGAGGAGGAGGGGGGGGGGACAAACCAAGAGACAGAGTCAATGAGTGTTTCAGTTGCCCAGAGACAGATGTAATGGAGCCAGGAAGTGAAGCCTATTAAGAACTTGACTGCAGAGCAGGAGCCTTGCCAAAGCATCCTCTTCTAAAGAGGAGTGAGCCCTCGTACTCTAGTTGCCTGGTGGCCCTCAGATCTGAGCATATCACCATTACATACTGTCTCCAACTGACTGACTGAATAGACTTAAGGCTATAGAGATGCAAGCCAAATAGACACTCAAAGGAGGTAAATACATGAGAGGCCAGGGAGCCAGGGGTTTGATGAGAAGAGAGAAACATACAAGAAGACAGTCAGTCATCCAGGAAACCTTTCTTCCTTGATGTCAGTATTAGGGAAGTCACCACTTTGAAAATACCCCCAGGTTCTGTGTGACTGTTCCTTGGATTATTATCATTATTAAAAACACCAAAAGTGACTGTTAGGACACAAGGAGGTTATTCCTTTCTGGGCATAGGTAGGAATGGGGTTCTTCCTATTAGATTTTGAGCATTTCTTTCCTTCTGCTTCAGCTGCTATATTGGCTGCCCGCCCTTTAACTTCTATAGAAAGTGACAAATCAGAAGTAATGTGAAGAGGCGAAAGTTAGAGCTTTACTTTGTTAGAATATGACTGGACTCAGTGTGATGGGAGACCTTCTCACATTGTGGGAGAAGATAAAGTATTCCACCTTACTCCCCTGCTGAATGACTCTACGAAGTTCACCCAGAGCTCTTCCCATCCTACCTGGAGCCACAGCTGTGCTGGGATCAGGGGCAGGGACAGCATCCCCTTTCCAACGAGAAGTAGAATAAACTCTCTTCTGTCAGCAAGAGAGAACTGTGGATATGTTTGTGGAAGCCAATTGTCATTTTTTTTTCCTGAAAGCAAGATCTGGAAGCTCATGTTGCTTAAGCATATTCTCCAAAGTGGCAACAAACTGGTATATCCACTGTTTTGACCAATAGATCACAAGAGACTACCCAACACAGGCAAATGAAAGCAAGTATTTGTACTTTAGCCCCAAAGTGATGAAAGGTGGTTTTGTTTTCCATGGGTCAGGAATTAGCTAAAAAACAAAAAAGCCTTGTACCCATTCGCACTTTTTGTATGTTCAATTTCCATTATCAATTAAAAGACAGTATACCGTTATCCTGAATAGAACTGCAATTAGTTCCAATAATGAAATCATCAAGTGCTATTGAGGTGGAACTTGGCAGTAATTAGTTTTTTGATAGAGAAATACAATTTCCAAATGTAATTTGTCTCTAAGCCCAGGTTACTGATTCAATTCACTGTTTGCTATTACAAGAGAATGTGTGGTAAGGTGTATTCCAATTCTAATCTCTGTGGAGAATGAAATGAGTTGGCTAACATCTGAAATTACTAGGTGAAAGGGGAGAAGAGGTATGTGAAGGTCTCCTAAGGGGAGGAGTGAAGGGTGTGTCCCTAGGATGATATTGACACACGAATCACCCTATCAGGTAGCAAGCTGATCCTTTTTGCCCCTCCTTTTCCTATGTCTCTTCAACTGTTTGCCTTTAAAAAAAAAAACCAAAAAAACCCTTTTCCCTGACAATTCACCTTCCTTCGTTCATCTATGTCATGCAAACTGTATTTATTGAGGGCCTAAAATTCTGTATGAGGTACTAGGCTAGAGGGGTAAGGAAGTAGACAACTGTTGCTTCTATGTGGGACTGTGAGTCTCGTATTCTACATGAAAAGGAGTTCTTATTACTTATAACTGTAGTCCTATCAAGAGTGTTAAGAGGTGGGTACTAATGACTTAAACCTGAAATCCTAACTTAGGAGGCTGAGATCTGAGGATCATAGTTTGATCCCAGCCCAATAAGAAAGTCCAAGAGACTCATCTCCAATTAACCTACCACCCCAAAGCCAGAACTGAAGGTATGGTTCAAGTGGTAGAATGCCAGTGGTGAGTGAAAAAGCTGATGTATGCGAGTGCTATAGCATGTAGATTGATGGCGCTATTCTATTTTAGGAGTTCAGTAGCAACTTCCTGAGGCCTTATCACTTTGATGAGAAATGAATAGGACTGAGCCAGAGGATTTGGAGAAAGCTATCCAGAAGGAAACTTAGTGCAACAGAGAAATAGGGAAAATGCTTATGAGGTGAGAGGGTATTTGAGATGAGGCCACAAAAGGCCACATCATTCTGATCTGTCTAAGGGTTTAGATTTTGTTTCAAAAATAGGGATTCTTGGATGACTTACCGACAGAAAGGCAATATGATCCTCATAGTCATCAATCAGGCTCCTCTAAAATGTAGTGATGGTGTACTTCCTAATGTTCTGTGGGAATTCAATTGTGAGATACAGAGAAGACAGATTTTGAGAGGTTGATTGGGAGTCTTTAATGAAAATTTCTAATGAAAGCCAGTGATGGCATATGGACACATGTCCCCCTTCTCCCAAACTTGCAGCCTCCAATACACTTAAAACTGTTAAGAAACTGAGCCACAAGGGTAGGAGAGTAAACAAGGGGCAAAAAACCATCTTAATAAACCTGATCAAATCTAATGGAAAGCTGAAGAGGGATGCCATGGTGACCTGAGAAGAGTCATGGTGCAAAATGGCAGCTGAGCAGATGGGAGCCTAAATAGGATCATGGTCAGGTGGCAGCGTCACTGGGAGCTCTGGAGTTCATGGTACCATTCCAGCAGGTCCACTAACCTCTTGTCCAAGTCCTTGGTCCTGCCTCTAGGAATTAAGGCATGCCCGTCACCTGGGGGTGGGATTTGACCTTCATCCACCAAGAAGCCAACGTGGCATCAGTTAGACCCAGTTGCCAAGATGGTGCCAGTTAGACCCAGTATCCATAGTTCACTAATTTGGAATTGATCAAGTCAATTTCCACTGTTCCTCCACCATCTTCAGAGGTTCCCAGGAGGAGAGAAGTGTAGCATGTAGTAATGTCTGAGTGTCAATGTTCCAATGATATGAGGCCCTGAATCTGAATCAGAATTACTTCAGACAAAGGTTAAGGACTTATGATGTAGATTCACCAGATGAGAAATATCCCAGCTTCCGTACAAATGCATGTATATGTGAAGTCCTCTTCTCACTTTCCTATGCCAAATCCATCTAACAAGTACTCACATTGCTTTCTTATTCTCTGTGAAACCTTTGGCAATGATTGCAGGGATAGGGATATGGTGTGTGTGTGTGTGTGTGTGTGTGTGTGTGTGTGTGTGTGTGTGTGTGTGTGTGTGTGTGTGATCTTGGTTTTTTTCCCCTCAAAATGTCAAGGTGAAATGTTTATTCACCTAGTTTTCGGAATGAATGGAGATTTCTGCTCCAGTTTCCCAGAGTCTGAATTAGGTGAGGTGAGGGTGGCCATAATAGAAACCCAACAATAGATCAATTTAAGCAATAAAAAACATGTTATGGTGAAATGGCACAGCTATTTCTGCTTGACAGGGAGACACTCAGGGCTCAGACACGTGATACAACTTGATCATATTGCTCATCCGGAGGGGGTTGGATGGCTGTGCTGCTGATGAGAAAGTGTGTGGGTTAGTCTCCATGATATTTATCTTCTCAATGATCCAAATGAATCTCCTTGCAGCTGGTCAAGTTAGGCAGACAGTTGTGCATCTTCTCTGTGGGCTGACTGAAAGCCTTCTTGGCACTTTATATCAACCAATGTTACAGCCTCTGTCACATTGTTTTACAATAATCATTTTTCATTGGTCTTTTTCTTACCCAGTAGCTAAGTTCATTACATCTGAGACTTTTTTGTTTTAACCTTAATTTTTTTTTTGCATCAGAGATGCAATAGCACCTGAGATACAATAGAGCATGGAAACTAGGATGGAACAAATCATTTGTTGAGATAAAATCCCTGCCTTGAAGGAAATTTTGGTTGTTGTTATCCTTAAGTAGTTGCATAAAGGAAGTGGCACATAACAAAGCAGTTTGTGAATGCCATGCATTTTGATGCGTGTCATCCCCTTCAACACTCTCAGCACCCCTTCACCCACCTCTTCCTTTACTTTTCTTAATTTTGTGATATATACAATGAATTCTGATTGAGTTCTTAACTTTCCCTATTCATTCATCTATCCATCTCCCCATTGGTCCTACCTTTCCTCTTGCAAGTACCCAGTTCCTAAAGGCTTATTTTGTTGAGTTTGGAGCTAGTTTTTCTTAAAAATTTTGCTTTCCATAGAGTCTATTATACTTCAGTTACTTCATTTGTAACAACTTGCATATCACCCAGTGTGTTTACTTGTATAGATTTATAGACACATTTCTGCTACCACAAATGAAGGAAACCATGTAACATTTGTTTCCCTGGGTCTGGCTTACTCTCGAAGGAACTTACACTATTCATGAAGAAACAGAAAAAGAAAAGAATATAACATGAATGGCATAAGTTTTTAAAAGACACGTATGTGTCAGCACAGGCACTGAAAATAGTATCTGTAAATAATGAATAGTGATTACCTTCATGAGGTTAGATAATAGAGATTCTCTCTCCCTATCTCTTCTCTACCTGTCTGTCTCTGTCTCTGTCTGTCTCTGTCTCTCTGTCTCTGTCTCTCTGTCTCTGTCTCTGTCTCTCTCTCTCTCTCTCACCAATACTTGAGTTCAGGGCCTAGGTGCTGTATTGTAGCTTTTGTTTTGTTCAGAGCTGGCACTCTACCACATTTGAGACACACCTCCACTTTTGGCTTTTTGGTGGTTGGTTGGAATTGACAGTCACATGGACTTTCCTTCCCAGGTTGGGTTTGAGCTGTAGTCCTCAGATATCAGGCTTCTAAATAGCTAGGATTGTGTGCACCACTAGTGCTTGGCCAATGGGGATTTCTGTGCAATGAATTTCTAGAAGGTTTTACAATAAGGTTTTACAATAAATGACTAAGAAGAATCTCAGTCATTTAGAGTTAGAGAAAATAGATAAAACTAGATAAAAATAAGAGGAACAAAATGCTATGTGTAATATAATCTTGCATGAGGTTAATTTTGAAGTACCTATGTGGCATACAGCAAGACAGAACTCCAGGAGAAGAACTTGGAATCTTGCTCATTATTTGTAGCTTTGAAATATACTTTCCAAGAGATATCATTTGATCTCAGGATCTTGTTGCTTTTAGGAGAGCCAGTGCCATCTGCTTTTTTGGAAGCTGGCACCCGCACCTGGCTGTTAATTTGGACTTCTAAACGATTTTAAAAATTAATGACTTTATAAAAGGTATACAACTCCCTCTTAAGAGTTTAATATCATATTTATAAACTCTGTCCATATTGAGTTCCAGCATATTGCAAATAATTTACAGTGTTGTCTTGCTCAGAGCATAACTAATGTGGATTCACAGATGTGCAGATAACTTTTCCTATCAGCAGATGATAAACTATAAGTGGCCCCATTTGGATGTGGGGAAATGGTCCAGATTTTAAAACTGGGAGGGAAATTGTGCAGCAATGGCTGCCTCAACCTGGAAGTCATCTCAGTAGTAATGAATACAGCCAGTCTTTTTTCAGCTAGCTATTTTACCTAGGAAGAGTGAGCTGATCATGATATTTATGGCTCTTTGGTCTGCTTGCTTGAGTACTTCCCTGACCAGCTGCTAAATAGTTGGGAAAGAGGGTCAGCCAGCTACGATCTGGAATGGCTGAATGGATAGATTAAGGGTTTGGATCTGATCAGTTTGCTCCATAAAGGACAAAAGACATTCTCTGTTCCTTAATGTTAGCAACTTTTCAGTGTATTTCAGGGCTCTGAAATTTAGTTCTACCTTTTTCCAACTGAGTATGTGGTTCTTGCTTTTCTTATTTATTTTATTTTTTCTATATTTATTGTAAATGTGATGAACAAGGAGTTACAATTATATAAGTAAGGTAATGAGTACATTTCTTTTAAGGGGTTCTTGCTTTTAAGATCATGGTTCTACATAAGATTCAGATTACTTCTATATCAAAAGTATTCTGGTTATATTAACTTCGTGGACAACTATGAGGGAAATAGAGCTTTTGTGCTTAAATTGGAAAGTTTTATACTGTTATGTTCAGTCAAACTACCATTACTTGTCTGTTTCTTCATTTTTGAAATAATTAATAATAGCTTTCATACCATAACACTACGGAGGATCCTTGATACTCGGGATAAAAATGTCTAAATTGCTTTTGTTTATCCTGGAATTTCTCCCCAATCATGCACCTGAAGCTTTGGTATTATATCCACTGCAAAGAAAAACACTTGTTTCTTGTTGTAAAATTGTGTCCTGTGGATTTCTAGTTTCAGATGAAATGCCCCAGGACCCAGTATAAGAGACAAGAGAGAGAGAAATCAGGATTTGGAGATGGTTCTAGGTTGACTTGTTCCAGCCATCAACCAGAGCACCTGCTGTTGCTCTTAGTTTGGGGTATCAGAGGAATTAGGTTATTATAGAGGCAAATATTCAATGCTTCTCTCCCCCACCTCTGGGGTGTGTGTGTGTGGGGGGGAAGACTTTTCTACACAGCAGTATAGGATTTAGTTATTATTATAATTTTTTTGGTAGTGACATATGGGTAGAAGTGACAGGCATTACTTTGAGTCTTGGCTCTAAAGAAGTAATTCTGTTTCTACTCATCTTGCTGTGAGTTTCTAAACCTGGCCAGGAGAAGATGCAAAGTTAGATGCGTGTTAATAACATACACTTCTTGCTGTATGGCATGAAGATGCTCATGGTTCTTTGTAAAGCAGAAGCAACAAATAGACATAGACTTGTAGTTTCGACCTTATTCAGAATGTAGATTTTGTTCATTCATTCATTGAAAAAATGCCAAGTGCCCTGTTATATACCAAGCATAATATCACTTAATTTGTGGTCTTAAAAATTGATTGGTTCTCAATAGCCTCCTCATCAAGTGGGCCTAAAGACTTACAAAGAGACTTCTCTGATGAGGAAATGAGAATTGCCAAGAGACATATGAAAAAGTGCTCTACATCACTGGCCATAAAAGAAATGCAAATCAAAACAACATTGAGATTCCATCTCACCCCAGTAAGAATGTCCTATATCAAGAAAACTAACAATAACAATTGTTGGAGGGGATGTGGCCAAAAGGGAACCCTACTTCATTGTTGGTGGGAATGTAAACTGGTTCAGCCACTCTGGCAAGCAGTATGGAGATTCCTCAGAAGGCTAAATATAGAACTCCCCTATGACCCAGCAGCCCCATTTTTGGCTATCTATCCAAAAGACCACAAACAAAATCACAGTAAAGCCACCAGCACAACAATGTTCATCACAGCACAATTTGTCATAGCGAGAATCTGGAACCAACCCAGATGCCCCTCAGTAGACGAATGGATCAGGAAAATGTGGTACATATACACAATGGAATTTTATGTCTCTATCAGAAAGAATGACATTGCCCATTTGTAAGGAAATGGAAGGACTTGGAAAAAATTATACTAAGTGAAGTGAGCGGACTCTATGGTCTCCCTTATTGGGAAGAATTAGTACAGGTTTAGGCAAGTCATAGCAGAGGATCACAAGAGCCCAATAGCTATACCCTTATGAACACATAAGATGATGCTTAGTGAAATGAACTCCATGTTATAGAAATGATTGTTATATCACAGTTGTAACTACTTTCAACGTCCCATGTGTATCTGTAGCTTCTATTATTGATGATGTTCTTGTATCACCTTCCTGTGGTTGTACCTACACTATCTCTGTAATCTTATCTGAGTATATTGGAAACCGTGTATACTGGCATTAGAACTAGGAAATTGAAAGGGAATACCAAAATTGAGAGACACAGGGTAAAAAAAGACAAACAACTACAAAAGCAATACTTGCAAAACTGTTTGGTGTAAGTGAACTGAACACCCCATGGGAGGAAAGGGAAAGGGGGAGGAGGGAGAGGGGTATGAGGGACAAGGTAACAAACAGTACAATGTATGTAACTGTATGAAACTAATGTATGAAACTGTAACCTTTTTGTACATAAGTTTGATAATAAAAATTTGAAAAAAAATACTCAACTCAAAAAAAAATTGATTGGGGGGCTGGGGATATGGCCTAGTGGCAAGAGTGCTTGCCTCGTGTACATGAGGCTCTGGGTTCGATTCCCCAGCACCACATATATAGAAAATGGCCAGAAGTGGCGCTGTGGCTCAAGTAGCAGAGTGCTAGCCTTGAGCAAGAAGAAGCCAGGGACAGTGCTCAGGCCTTGAGTCCAAGCCCCAGGACTGGCCAAAAAAAAAAAAAAAATTGATTGGTTCTGTTTGTCTTCCTGATTTCTCCTCTTTGTATTTGATGCGAAGAGGTTTACTGTCATTTATTATAGATAGACTCTAAGAAACAAAATTAAGACATACAACTCTCAAAGGGAAAATAGTACTGAGACATCAATATGAGTAGTGACAAAGAACTGACAGCGTACAAATATCAAGTACATGCAAAACATTAAGCAACATGCATGCAAGTATACATGGCACCTTAAAACTATCGTTGGCAAGAGAGCTGCCTTAAGGTCAGAGGGATAAACACCAGGATTTAAGTTCTTGCTTTGCAAGGTATACAGCAAAGAAATCCAACAGAAGTCCCTGACAGTTTTAGAGGTAAAGGACGACTGATCTGACAAAGCCTCGCTTTGCCAAACCCTGTATGACCAGCTCCTGTCTTTCTGGGGAAGAAGCCAGAGTGGATCTGAACGTATTTAGAATGAATCTTCCTAATGATCTGTCAAGTTCAGTGGAATTGCCAGACCTAGCTTTAAAAATTTCCTAGTTTTTAGTACCTGAGCCTATAAGATGATAAGATGACATACAGGCCACAGGGGGTGGAGAGTGGTCAGGGAGGGCAGAGAGGGAAGAAGGTAGGAAGTAGAAGCTGCTGTTCGGGACAGGAGGCACACATGTAAACCCATCCATCTGGGTCTCTTGGTTTTGTACCTGTCTTTGCAGCTGGAGACAAGGTAATGGACTGGAGAGAGGGGAAGAGGCTAGGGATGAAATCAGGAATCAGTCAAGTTTGAATGTGGAGGCTCTCTTCCCTGTTTTAAAATGAAAGCCTAAATTCTGCCTTCTTATTCCTCATCCTCTTCATTATATTCTTTTCTTTTCTCGAGGCATTGCTTTTTTGTTGGCGTGTGAGTCACAGTGTTTTAGAACCTCATCAAGTTTTAGTCATAAAGAGCAGTAGGTCAGAATTCCATTTTTTAAAAATAGTGGAGCATCTGAGCCCTAAACATGGACAGACTTCAATTTATTGCCTAGGTAGTCAGTGGCGGACCTAGGACTAGGCCTTTTCACCTCAGATGAAGTTCTTTTTGGGACTCCAAAGGGAAAGTAACCCTTAAATTCCTGAAGAGGAAAATATAAAAGATACACAGAAATGTAATTCATTTAAGAAATACTAGGTTCCAAACAAGGCCAGCAGTGAAGACATTTCTAGATGGAAGATCCCTATATTATCTTTTAAATGAATCTACTTTTCTCTCCTTTTTTGATTAATGGAATTGTTTGTTTGTAAAATGAGCAATCTTCCAAATATTCTTGGTATGAAAGAAGAATCATTTTGTCAAAAGTTCAATAAGCGGGCTGGGGATATGGCCTAGTGGCAAGAGTGCCTGCCTCATATACACGAGGCCCTAGGTTCGATTCCCCAGCACCACATATACAGAAAACGGCCAGAAGCGGCGCTGTGGCTCAAGTGGCAGAGTGCTAGCCTTGAGCGGGAAGAAGCAAGGGACAGTGCTCAGGCCCTGAGTCCAAGGCCCAGGACTGGCCAAAAAAAAAAAAAAAAAAAAGTTCAATAAGCCAACAGAAAAAACTGCGTATTGATAAATTCTACCATAGCTAATATGATTGGCTGTTATTTTAGAACATTAAAGGAGATTTCCTCTTTCCTTTCCCATTTCTTATGCTCCTAGCCCCTATTAATTTAGATAAAGCATTTCATGCTTATTGCCTTAGTGAAGAACTAATTTAATAGAGTATAGTTGATACAAAGAATCCATATGTCAAAGGCACTGAATAACGAATGAGAGCAGAAACTTCTAGTTACAGCCTGGATAAGATATCTGGAACTGGAGAGATGGGAAGAAGTAGAAACAAGAAAAGAAAATCTTAGAAAATTGTGAATTTTCTGTGGGACACTGAACCTTGTATCTTTTATCTGGGGGCAAGGGACAACACAACAAAACAAAAATGAAATAAACAAAAACTCTTGTAGTAATGTTTTCCAAGACAGAGTAACTCTGGTATCACACTATGGTTAGTAAATCTTTGTTTTGTGTTCAGAACTCAGGGCCTTGTACTTGCTAGGCAAGTGCTCTACCACTTGAGCCATGCTTCCAGCTCATACAAACCATGCCAAGCAATGAACATTTAATTAACTTATACATCTGTGGAGTGGCTAGGGGCTGAGTGAAGTTGGCTGGTTTTTGCTTGGTGGCTTTGCTGATTATTCGCAAGTCTGAGGAATGGCTGGGGAATTAGATAATAAAGCCAGGAGTTGTTAGACTTTGGTTCTGTTCCACAATTCTTACCCTCCTCAGACCAGTGGTCGAGCCTGTGCATAGTCTTCTTGTAGCTACCAGTGAAGCATGAAAGTGAATCAAAATGTGTCAAGTCTCTCTAAGTCTAAACTTGGAGCTGGCATACCATTCCTTCCATCTTTCTCAGTTACCCTGCACAATTCATACAGCATAATCCAAAATAAAGGGAAAGTGAAATGTGATCTATCCCTTTTCATGGGAAGAACTGCACAGCCACATGAAAATGACTCAACTACAGGACGATGTGTACTCTTGGGCTGGTCATGTAATACATTCTTTTTGGGTAGAAGGGAGAGACCACAGCATGTCACAAGAGCAGGTAGTTTCATAATTTGTCTTCTAACTTTAACATATCCATGGCACAGATGTACCACAAAGAGCCATCAAATGGTTCTTACCTTCCAACAATCCACAGGATTAGGGCTCAGGACCTTGTGATATGATGGATGGTTGTGCATAACTTCATGATTATATGATATTTTTTGGAACATAGACATAATCTCTAGAAAAGAGGATGTATGTATGTTAAGTAGGGTGAGAGCATAAACCTGAAGTGGCTGAAATTAGTTTTTTTTTGTTGTTAAAAAACCCCAAACTTTGATGTATACTACAATGTTTTATAGCTCATTAGTTTTTAAAGCTCACTGAATAATTCATTTGATTGCTCCTGTAATGAACGTTCCAAATAATACACACCAACACTGTCCAATATAGTAATATAATGTGAACCATATGTTTCATTTAAAATTTTCTAGCAGTCACATTGAAAATTGTAATAAGAAAGCTGGGCTCTGGTGGATCACACCTATAATCCTAGCTACTCTGGAGGCTGAGACTTGAGGATCTCCATTTAAAGCCAGACCAGGCAGACAAATCAGAGACTGCGATCTCCAATTAACCAATAAAAAACCAGAACTGGGGTTCTGGTTTAAGTGATAGAGCACTAGCTCAGAGGTCTAGACCTAGAGTTCAAGCCCTAGTACTGGCATACACCCACTTTTTTTTTATTGTCAAGGTGATGTACAGAGGGTTACAGTAACGTACATAAGGCAGTGAGTACATTTCTTGTCAAACTTGTTACCTCCTCCCTACTTTTTCTCCTACCTTCCTTCTCAGTCCCTCTACCCCTCCAGTTATTCAGTTAGTTTACAACATATTGTCTTGTAAATATTGCTGTTGCTTTAATTTTCCTTTTACCCTTTGTCTCACCATTTTGATGTTCCCCTTCTTTTCCCTAATCCAGACGATTTATATACAATACTCAGGGTACCAAAACCAAATACAGTGACAACAGGGGCTAAACTATAGGGAAGATAAATGAAAGAAAAAAGAAATAATTTCACACAGTACATTAAAAAATAATAACAATGAAAAGGCACTTGTTTCCAAATCTTGAAGTTCATTTTGCTTAGCATCATCTTATGTGATCATATGTACATAGCTATTGAGCTATTGTGATCTTCTGCTAGGACTATCCTAGACATATACTAATTATTACCAATGAGGGAAAACATAGAGTTTATGTTTCTTTGGGTCTGCCTAACTTCACTTAGTATGATTTTTTTCCAAGTCTTTCCATTTCCTTACGAGTGGGGCAATGCCATTTTTTCTGATAGAGGCCTAGAATTCCATTGTGTATATGTACCACATTTTCTTTCTTTCTTTTTTTTTTTTTTGGCCAGTCCTGGGCCTTGGACTCAGGGCCTGAGCACTGTCCCTGGCTTCCTTTTTTGCTCAAGGCTAGCACTCCGCCACTTGAGCCACAGCGCCGCTTCTGGCCATTTTCTGTATATGTGGTGCTGGGGAACCGAACCTAGGGCCTCGTGTATCCGAGGCAGGCACTCTTGCCACTAGGCTATATCCCCAGCCCCTGTACCACATTTTCTTGATCCATTCCACTTAAGGCTTTTTAATGGTTAATTGGAGATAAGTGTTTCATGGACTTTCACATTCAGGCTGGCTTCGAATTGTGAACCTCAGGTCTCATCCTCCTGAGTAGCTAGGATTATAGGAAAGAGCCATTTCACCCAGCTCCTCAAAGTCTTATTTTAAAATTAATTCTTAAGAGTTGGGTACCTTTGGCTCATGCCTATAATCCTAGCTACTTGGGAAGTAGAGATTGAGTGGATCATTGTTCAAGACCAGCCTGGGCAAAAAGTTAGGGAGACCTCATCTCACCAAATAAACTGGGCATAGTGGTCATGTTTAGAATTCCAGCTATGTAGGAGGCATAGATAGAAGGATCATAGCCTAGGCTAGCCTGGGAAGAACAGAGCTCCTACCTAAATGATAATTAAAGTGAAAAGAGCTGGGGGCATGGTTTAGGTAGAAGAGTGCTTGCAAGAAGAGTGCAAGCACGAGGTTCCAAGTTCATACCCCAGTACTACCACCAAAAAATAATGAAATATATTTGCATAATGTCTGAAGTTCTGCTTTGCAATTTATTCTTCCATGTCCCTTTATCCTCCTACTGTATTCAATTTTTTTTCTCTCAATGAGTCAATTGCTTCAATTGACCTCTCTGCTTCCAATATGAGAACAGAGATGACTCTTCTGTTTTTGTCACCAAGCAACATTTTTTCTCTTATTATTTAGTATTCATACTGAATGTAAAGTAGATACAGTAGCTTGAATGCAGGAGCTGAACAACTCATGAAGCTTGCTCACTGCATTCTGGATCTTCTGGATTGTCCTCAAATATTAAATTTAGCAATGTCCAGAGTCAACTGTGCAATTTTTCTACTTTGAATCATTCCTGAAATTGCTATACTTTTCTTAATGCCTTCAAAATGAAAGGAAATCAAAGTCAAGTCGGAAAGACTTCAATGAATATTTAAACATAGTTTCTTTTCCCTCCCTGAAGATATTCTCATTCCTAATTTCAGCACACTTTCAAGTGTTGCCATCATGTTCTAATAAATAGATCAAAACACAAAGAACAATTGCTTTTTTTCATCCTTCAACTTTGTAAACTAACATTGGAGTTTCATTCCTGGGATTATTAGGGGTTAACTTTTCTCCAAGCTAGAGAAAAATGTACTGGTTTATTTATGGAAGTCATCACTCAGTATTAGGAGGTGTAGATCAGCTGACCTAAATAGTTTCCTTGGCTCATAGCAAAAGTCAGGGTAGGATCAATGTACAGGTAGCAGGAAGAAGATGTGTATAGTCGGACAGATGCTGTGCTCTTTGTCCATGTGTGTTTTGAAATCCGAAAAGGACACTGCAAGGAATTTGGCTTTATCTGTATGTAGGAATGTTTACTAATCATTCTCCCAAGGCAGGTCAGTTTCCTTCTTGAAATAGGTGGCCATTTCATCATATCTTTGTAGGATCTGAGGATACCAAGGGATTAAATCCTTATAGAAATAAATGGTCATTCATCATTCTTTTGGATGGTCACCATCCTGAAGCTTCTACAAGAAGGAACAAAGTTTCCTCTTGCTTAGAGATAGCCTTTGGTGGCAGGACTTGTGTACATAAACTGGGAAGTTTTCTACTGAGCACAAATGAGGCTATTGCTCCGCAAAGATGTTGGACCAGCATGGCTCCTGGGCTCTTGGGCACACCGCTTGACCTTTGCCATAGCTATTGATGAATGCAGGACAGGCTTATTGGAAAACTACAACACCAAATCAATCACAATAAGCTACCCTAGATCCAATGTGCTTTTTCCTTTTCATCCAAGCCTTTATAAAAAAAATCATACTTTCTTATCCTTCCAATATCATGCCCAATTGTTAATACTCAAATCATTAGCACATGGGATAAAAGTACTTAATTGTGTGTGTGTGTGTGGGATTAAACTACTTAATATTGTGTGTGTGTGTGTTTGTGTGTGTGTGTGTGTGTTGGTACTGGGGTTTGAACTCAAGGACTTGCATTCTTGTTTTTTTTTTTTTTTCACTTACTGTTGTCTCCAGTCCTGTCTTTTTTTTTTTTTCTTTCTGTTTAACAGGAGGTGGAGTCTCTCTAATTTTTCTGCATGGGCTGTCTTCAGGTAGTGGTCATCCCACCTCATCCTCTAGAGTAATTGGGATTACACGTGTGAGTCACTGGTACCCAGCTACTATTTAGTCTTATAAATAAAAGAAAACCTAGAGACTTTCTTATCTCTCTCAGGGAAAATTACTTGCTTTTAGAAATGGTAAGAATTTAGACATGAGACCAAATGATTAATTAATTTAATAAAACTAATAAACTGAGGAAGGCATTCCAGAAGTCAGTCTGAGACCTAATCATCTACCTGGATTTTTATTAGAATCAGTCTCAGGAGTGCTTGATGGCCGTACTTACTCATTTGTTCATATATTT